>NC_064816.1:104589536-104837400 GCF_023721935.1 Panthera uncia | reverse complement strand
TGTGTGTGTGTGTGTGTGTGTGTGTGTGTGTGTGTGTGTGTGTGTGTATTTAAAGTGTGCTATGTGAATTTTTAATTTTCATCTAACTTGGAAAATTTTCAGCCATAATTTTTTTCTGTTCGTTACCATACTTCTCTGGGAATACCCAATTATCTGTATAGCAGATTATTTGAAGTTGATCCATTATCTCACTACTGCTCTGTTTGTTTTTCCTTTGAGTCTTTTTTTCTGTTTGATTTTAAGTAGTTGCTATTGCTATAATTTAAATTCACGAATCTTTTGCAGTGTCTAATCTGCTGTTAATATTTCCCAGTGTATATTTTTTAAATCTCAGATGATGATATTTTCATCTTTATAATTTAGGCTCAGGTCTCTTTTACATCTTTTTTCTACTTAACCCATGCATTCTCTTCTAGAGCTTTGTGAACAAATGGAACATAATCGTAAAATTGCTTTAATGTCCTTTTTTATTCTAATAAATGTGTCACTTCTGAGTTGGTTTTGATTGATTTTTCACCTTATGGACCACATTTTTCTGCTTTTTTGGGCATTTGATACATTTTGATTAGCTGTTAGATTTTGTGCATTTTACCTGGCTCTGGTTACTGAATTTTTTTTTTTAATTGTTAGAATATTTTTGAACTTTTTTTGGGGGGGGGATATAGTTAGAAACAGTTTGATCCTTTTAAGCGTTGCTTCTATGATTTTTAGGTCAAGCTAGTATGTTTAATGTAGGTCTAAACATTGTAACGGAGGCAAGACTCTTTTTCAGTACTCTACCTAATGCCCTTTATTATGAAGTTTTCTACTCTGGCTAATGGTTACCACCATTATTCCTGACCTTGGAGGTTCATCAGGCAATGTTCTTATCTTCTCCAATAGGTTTTTGCCCAGTGTCACCTTTTTTATTTATTTATTTTTTAATTCTCAAATGCGTGCAGGGATCAGTACTCTGCTGTATGTGTGAGTTAGTCTGATAGTCACCAGCCTTCTTGTACCTCTTTGCTCTTCAGTACTTTGCCCTGTGAACTCTACCCACATTTGTCTCCCCATGCTGTGAAACCCAAATATCTGCCTCTGCCTTCAGTGTGCCAGATCCTGGAAGCTGTTTTAAGGAAGAGTAGGTGGTGCAAATCTAAGGCTCATTTCATTTTTTCTCATTCCTAAGAGGTGTCTCTGGTTGTAGGTGCCTCATGTCTTAAATTTCTTTGTTTGGTTTGCATACTTTTGTCTGTTTCAACCGGTAAGGTAAATTTGGCCCATATTATTCTTTCGTAGGCAGAAACAGAAGCTGGAATTTTCTCAGTTTAAGAATTTTATTTTCATACATTGATATTCATCGCCATTTTCAGAAATATATTTTATATGTAAATAAGAAAAAGCTCAGGCTGTTTTAGGTCAGACTGTCTATTGTTTTGCATATTCCAGATGCAATTTGTTCAGAGGAGGATTTTAACTAGTAACATAACATTTAGTCAGGAAAGAAAATTCT
Source organism: Panthera uncia (assembly GCF_023721935.1). Classification (NCBI taxonomy): domain Eukaryota; kingdom Metazoa; phylum Chordata; class Mammalia; order Carnivora; family Felidae; genus Panthera; species Panthera uncia. Next base: position 104,835,908 of record NC_064816.1, on the reverse strand, counting down.
TTTTATAACTCAAACACATAAATTAATGACCCCCCCAAAAAATTAATAGGATTTATGATGAACAAATTAAGTGTATTTATATCACACAGGCTTCTTTTGTCCTAGGCATATGTACAGCCCATTAGTACATTGTACAAAGGTGAACTGTTTGCTATACTCTTGTATATGTATGTAATGCTTCAGGAAGTTGTGCCATAATGCAACAGTGGCCGAGTCTGTTCTTCTAGGAGAATACCGTGTGAAATCTGAAAAGAAAAAAAATATATATTTTCAAGATACGTTAGGTTTTCCCACTGATTGTTTAATGTGAAGTTCCTGTGCACCTGGCTGTCTCACTTTCTCATTTGGTTAAGCGTTCAGCTCTTGATTTTGGCTCAAGTCATGGTCTCACGGTTCGTGAGTTCAAACCCTGCATCAGGCTCTGCAGTGGCAACGCAGATCCTCCTTGGCATTCTCTGTCTCCCTCTTCCTCTGCCCCTCCCCTGATCACACTCTCTCTCAAAAATAAATAAAGCGTTTAAAAAGTGAAGTTCTGTTTTCATTACTTCTTTGATTGTTTACATAAGGATCTAAACAAAATGGGTATACAAGTATAACATTTGTCTTGACATTATAAAACTCCTTTATTTTTTAATTCTTTGAATCAACAGAAAAAGTTAAACCTTTTGTATGGCTAATATTTTAACGCAAAATGCTGTTTACTGCTTTGGTTACATGGCATAATTTCTCAACCTAATAGTTTAGCTGGTATTTTAAGATTTATAGATGAGTTATTAAACATTTGCTCTGAATTTTTATGATAGCTTATAACTTTTAATTAGCTTCTATTCATCATAATTATCCATTGAATTTCTTGGTAGCATTGATTTAAACTTGTTCCAAAATGAACTGGTTCAACAGTAAAAGCTTGTTCCTTTTTCTTTTTAGAAGTATAGTTAAAAAAATAAGGTATTGTTTATTCATTTTCATTAATAGAATCCATGTAGTTCATAAATAGTTGACGTGAGATGAAACTTTCCCTTTTTTTTTAATCCTTAAGATAAAGTCTTACTCTGATCTGCTTAGTATTAATCAGTTTCATCTGTTATTAGATCTCCCCATGATTATTTTGAAAGTAATGTTGTCTAGATACTGGGCCTAATTCCCACAATTTACTTTTCTGTACCTATAGGTAGATAATTGTACAGTATCTGTTGTGTGGTTTCAGAGAGCCTCTGGTCCACCTACCAGTTCTTTGTAACTTGATTGATAATTACCAGAACTTTGATTTTGATTGTCCTTCCTTCCACTTAGGTGGGCATTAAGCAGTGTATATTTAGGTACGTACTTGAACTTCAAAAATTGACTTCTTAATCAAATAAACAAAGACTCTATTTCTCTTCGTACCACAATTCCTGACTCCCTTCTCAGGCCTTCCTGTTAACATGGGGTCTGGAATGAGACAGAAGTGTTAAATGTGGGGTTATGGAACATTCCTGATGTTGTAAAGAATATTGTACTTGATATTAATTATTGTCCTTTAATTAATGTACCTGTCCTCAGAGACAAATGAAAAATTACATATTAAAATATAAAAAAAATGATTGGAATTCATCTGGGGCCAGGGATATATTAAATGGTTACTAGACAAATATAAAGCATGTGTAGAACTGAATGTAGAAGACATGAGGCACAGAGGAGCATTTTCTAAACTCTGCCAGAAACCTTGCCCACCCACAAAGCCATGAAGCTACCCATATGTTAAATGTTTAAGCAGTTTACTAGTTTATAGGAGTGAATTTGCTATGTCAAAAGAAAATGAAATGAGATGTTCCTTTGCATGTGGGGGTGGAGGGTAGGAAGATATCCTTATCTTTTTTTTTATATATGCATGAAAAACAGTTGTTAGAAATGGCATCCTAAATGAGAAATACTGTTACTATAATTTATATGTAGCAAATGAGTCAGTAGTTCAAAAGGAGATGAAAGAATATCTACCTAATGTAGCTTATAAGCAAATCTGCAGAACTCAACCTAAATGAAATGTTTTGCTACATTTCCATGGATGCAAGACTGTCCACCCTGTAAGTTTGTTTTATTAAGGCAAAAACATTTACATTTCTCTTGAGCTATCATGACCATTTTGTAGCCCTCTGCTGTATTTGTATAAACTTGCTCTGTCTTTAAAATTAAACTTGATTGCATTATTGTACCAACTGAATTTTTTCCTGGAACTCATAGTAACTGGTGGATTTTAGAAGTTCAAAATTAGTAGCACAATGTAAAGTGTATGCTTAGGTTTCACGGTATTCATATCAGGAAATCCATCTGCTAGAGATTTTCTTCTGTTTCTCATGATGTCGTCAGCCTTCCCATCTGGTCAAGGAGAATTTTGAGATGCATTGTACTTCTTTACATTTCATAAGTCCATATCCATATCTGTTTCTTTAAAAGCTGATTATGTCAACTATTACAAAATTAAGCACATTCATGAAAAGTGACCTTTATTATGCTCTTAGGTTTTACTACATTTTTGAGTTTACCTGTAGTTTAAATAATTGGTTTCTTAATGGGTAGTATAGTTTGGTGGTTTGATGTGATAACATAGGGAATTTATAGATATATCAATAGCTTGCCTGGAATTCATGTCTATGAATGGTTTTCTTAATTCATGGAATGTTTGGTGAATAGCATTGGCCGACTGGTTTCTTGGCATTCCGTTTCTTTTTTCTTTCCAAGGAACTAGGGTGTCTTGTGTCTAATAGATCTTTAGCTAGAGTGAAAATCCTCCAGTCCTTGACTGACATTTTATGTCTTGGTGAGAACTTAAACTATTGTGCTTTGTTTTTTAGTTCACTATGCAGTTTTGCAATAATACATGTTTCTGTAAAAAAAAAAAAAATAGCTTCTGTGTAAGTGGTAGATAAGGGAGTTAGGTCCATATAATTTGGAAGTGGCATCAACTCATATACAACTTTTTCTAGTTAAGAACAGCCAGAAAGACGGGAATAAAATGATAAGGAGAGGAAGGAGGGGAAAAACCTCTCAATTTAGCTGCTGCACTGGAAGCAGAGGTATTACAACTTTGTTTTGCTTTTTAATATGCTTCACTGATACATTAGTTTCTAAGAGAAGTGCAGTAAAACATATGGATTTGTGGATTTGGAAACTGTGTTCTCATAATTGGGTCAAGAATTTTTTTCCTTTGTGTATTCAAATAATTGTTCTTAGTAATAAGGTTATGATTATAATTTTCTTTCTTTTTTTTTTTTTTTTACTCTACCCTATTCCTCTGAATTAAGGTTTTTGTCTTAAGCTAAAATGAATCATATTGCTACATCCTTCTTTTTTGGTAGTATTTGCATGGCATATCTTGTTCATCCTTTAATATGTGCTTATCAGGATGGTTTGCCTTAGATATTTGTCTTACAACTAGCATATTGTTAGATTTTCCTTAAAAAATTCAATCTGATCCTATGAAAGAGTTAAATGTTTTCAATTTATGTGTATTACTTTTATATTTGAGTTCTTTAGACAAGCTTGTTTTGTTACTGCTGTTGGCCAATTGTTTTATTTTTATTTTTGCTACTTTTAATTTACTCCTATAATCTACTCCTATAATTGGTACACATTATCCTTTTCTCCCTCTTCTTAGTTCTAAAACCTATAAAATGTAGTTGTATATAGCTTTAATTAAATACCATTACTTTTTTTAAATATACGTAATTAAGTGTAAGTTAACTCATTGTAAGGTCTCTAATTTCTGTCCTTGGTTTAAAACAAAACACACATTCAGCACACTTTACCTATTGAACCTTTTCATTTCAGTATAATTTATTCTTGTCTACAATTTAGTTCTACTGCTTTTAAGCTCCCAAAGTTATTACCCTTAGGCTCTCTTTTAGGATACTCTTTTAGGAAAATTGAAAAATGAACACCCACTCCTGGCTCTGACTTCACGTGGAGGTTCCACGGGCAGGTGCACTTCCTCCTGGGCCAAGTTCAATGACAGCTTTGCATTGCAGAGCTCCTTTCCCAGTTGTATCTATCATTCCTTCTCCAATTAGTGCATTCCCAGCATTTCCGCTCTTTAATTTCTATGTATTTTTAAATCTCTATGGAGGCTGTAATTATGAAGTAGAATGGTCTTGTCTTTTCTGCTCCTTATGCTATTTTTTCCAGAAACCCTTTCTGTACTTCCCCCGCCCCGGGCCCCCTTAGTTAATTTAAGATTTTTCAGAACTGAAAATTTGTTAGAAAGACTTATATTAAATGAGAAGTGTCTGTCTGCCTCATTCACTATCTAGGCTAACAGTAAGGTTTCCCGGGTTGTACATTGCATAACTCAAGGACATTTCATTGACATAAAGTTTGTTGGGTAAGGTGGTTGCTAGTATTTCATGGTATCTGAATAGTAAGAATGATTACACAGTTGAAAGAGTTAAATAGTACTATGAGGCTTGTAACCCCAAACAGCAGCATTGTTCATCATTCCAGATGGTATGGGGCTATGTAATGATCTGGCAGTATGGGCCCAGGAGAGAGTCTTAGCCTTGGCCAGTCTCCTAGCTTTAGATTCATAATATGACTGCAATTTCATAAATGCCTTTTGAGTTTGGGGAATTACCCTGCATTTTTTTTTTTTTTGGCAAGCCCACAACCAGCAATTTTAGCTTCAGATAGATATTATAAACTCAGAAGACTAGAAGATGCCTGTGGCACTAGTTTGTGCAACATTATAAAAGACTACAGGACAGGAAAAAAGACGGTGATGGTCATGTCTCTTCCGCTTTAGCTCTTGAGCTCACAATGTCATATTAGTTATAAGGACTGCCTTTCTCCCCCCTCCCTTTTTCTCCCCTATCTTGGCTTCTAAAGGGTGAGGGAAGGAGGTCAGAGAAGGTGGTGGGTGAGCTATCCTTCTAAAAGGCTCAAACTATAAATAGGAACTAGTATCTTTAGTAACAACTGATGTTAGCTTCCTAGGTTTCAGCTAGGGCAACACCTAGTTTCAGGTTAAATTTCACTGAAGGAAAGGTCTAGCATTTATAGTTCATTAACACTTATTCCAGCCTGGCTGTAGTTCACCAGTCTCAAATTATATTTGCTATAAGCAATGTTGCCTGGTAAAAAAAAATCTGAAATTTCATCTTTATAAGTTTTCAGGGAATCACTGCTAGGGGAGGGTGAGCTCAAGATCACAGGGTAACATTGTCTTTTCTTCAGCTATTCAGCGTATAGTAAGGCCTGAGACCCTTTTCTTCCTGCTTTTCATCTTCATTGTTTTTTGTTTTGTTTTGTTTTGCTTTGCTTTTTCTTCTTTTTCTATTCTTTTTGTTTCTTTTTTTAAAAATTTTTTTTTCAACATTTATTTATTTTTGAGACAGAGAGAGACAGAGCATGAACAGGGGAGGGGCCGAGAGAGAGGGAGACACAGAATCTGAAACAGGCTGCAGGCTGTGAGCGGTCAGCACAGAGCCCGACGCGGGGCTCGAACTCACCGGCCGAGAGATCATGACCTGAGCCGAAGTCGGACGCTCAACCGACCGAGCCACCCAGGCGTCCCTCTTTTTGTTTCTTAATGATAGAGCATTTTTAAGGAAAAAAGCCTTTATTGCCACTTTAGAGTTTAGGAAGAAGCAATGACATATGTATGTCTCTTTTTTTTTTTTAAATATATGAAATTTATTGTCAAATTGGTTTCCATACAACACTCAGTGCTCATCCCAACAGGTGCCCTCCTCAATACCCATCACCCACCCCCCCCCCTCCCACCCCCCATCAGCCCTCAGTTTGTTCTCAGTTTTATTTAAGAATCTCTTATGCTTTGGCTCTCTCCCACTCTAACCTCTTTTTTTTTCTTCCCCTCCCCCATGGGTTCCTGTTAAGTTTCTCAGGATCCACGTAAGAGTGGACACATATGGTATCTGTCTTTCTCTGTATGGCTTATTTCACTTACCTTACCTACTGAATTAATATACATAAATGTCCTAACATAATTCTCTTTTAAAATTGATATTTTAAAAGTACTTTTCCCTGGACAAGCAAAATGCAATCTGTTGGGTGAACACTCAGTCCCTTGTGTTACTTAAAGAACATAATAAAATTTTATTGTGTATTTTCTATAGAGTGTATTTCTATATCGAAGAATGGAGGAAGGGAAGGGATTAGTATAAGAGTTTTTGAGTGGGGTAGATTTTAAAATGCTTCTAGATAATAAATATGTGTAATTGAACAAATTGTAAATTTTAAGAGTTACAATTCTTGATACTGTGAAAAAAATACAAATATTTCTTAATGTTTATTCTGTGTTTGCATTTGCATTTTATTTTGATATTATTGTGATTTAGATAGTTTATGTCCCAGAAAAGACAAACATTACCCTAAAACTTCAAATTTGAAGAAAGGAGGAAATCTTATCCTGAGCTCCTTAAAATTTAAATGAAAAATAATGCTTAAAAAATAGTCATTGGAATAATTTCATGAAAAATATTATTTAACACTGCAAAAAATTATATAATTCTGGATTTACTCTAAGACATAGATGATTTATTAGAATTTGAATTATCAGTTTGAAAGGGATTCTAAAAAACTATGAATGTAATAGAGCACTTCCTTGAATTTTATTAATATTAGTAATTGCTTAATTTATCATATTTCTACCTAGTCTAGTTGCAGTTTATAAATTAAGCTAGGTGAATAGTGGAAATCATGTTTTTTTTTATACATTTGACTCTGACACAAGTGGAAATAGAATATTGGCATTTTATATTTTTCAACATCGTGTTCTCAGTGACTGTTTATTGTCTTTGTATTTGTAAAGGATACAGGAATCTTACTGAGCATTTATGGCTTGATATGTTTATCTAGAAATTAACACAAACTGTTAAATATTATAATATTATATTTGTATTTTGAGCTTTTTTTAATGTTATATTTTTCAAAGCAAAGAGAAAGGATTATATTCTAATGTGACCTTTTGTATTATTTTGCAGGTGTATTTTCTTGATTATAAATCAGTACCTTTTGATCAGAAAATGGAAAACCTAATGCAGATTAGGGAATATGCAAAGGAAGTGAAAAAGAGAAATATTTTATTATGTGGTCTTCTTATATATTATCCACAGGTAGGTAAAATTTTGGTCTCAGATTTATGTTCTGTACACTACAGTTGTAAGGATGAGAACGTGAGCTGTTAAAAGCAAAGATACAATAATGATGAGAAGAATTTTGGCTGGAAAGTTACCCATCTATTCATGTTCTGTAGTAGGTGGAACCTCTCTTGACTCTAACGGAAAAATTTATTTATTTATTTATTTATTTAAAAAAATTTTTTTTGTTTATTTATTTTTGAGACAGAGACAGAGCGTGAACAGGGGAGGGGCAGAGAGAGAGAGAAACACAGAATCCAAAACAGGCTCTAGGCTCTGAGCTGTCAGCACAGAGCCCGACGCGGGGCTCGAACTCACAGACCGTGAGATCATGACCTGAGCCGAAGTCGGACGCTTAACCGACCGAGCCACCCAGGCGCCCCAAAATTAAAAAAAAAATGTTTTGATTAACAAAAAAAGTGAAATTGGTGAATATCTTATACAAGGTGGCCCTCATGGATTGTCCAAATTTAGCAAATAAAAAATACAGAATATCTGAATACATTTGAATTTCAAATAAACAATAAATTATTTTTTTTAATTAAAATAAATTTTTAAGTTTATTTATTTTTGACAGAGACAGAGTCCAAGCATGAGCTGGGGAGGGCAGAGAGAGAAAGGGAGACACAGAATCTGAAGCAGGCTCCAGGCTCCAAGCTGTCGGCACAGAGCCTGACACGGGGCTCAAACTTAGGAACTGTGAGATGGTGACCTGGGCCGAAGTGAGACGCTTAACCAACTGAGCCACCCAGGCACCCCTAAACAATAAATTAAGTATGCTCCAAATTTGGAATTCAAAATTTGAAATTCAAATTGAAATAGACTTTTGTATTTAACTGAGTTCACAACTCAGCCATTTGTATAGTTTGAAATGGCTTGTTTCTTTTATGTTGTGCTAAAAATGTTGGTGATAAGGTTTTTAATTACTTGAAAGCAGTGCCTGGCATTCATATTATAAGAGGGCATGGTATTTAATCAGGGAAAAATTCTTACTGTCCCTGTATTCAAAACAGAAAGTTAAGCTGAAGGCAAAATGAATTAGGATTATAGATTCTGAGTGCAGAGAAATGCTATTTAAATCAGACTACTTAGAGAATCTGTTAGGGAAGATGGATTTGCCCTTTGTGCATAGATTGCTTTCTCTGAAATGGCAGAATGCTTTGTAGTTTGTTACAGGTACCCCACAGGAATCAAGAAAGTGAAATAATCCATGGGGTTTTTAATGGTGTAGAATAAAAGTGATTTGGTATTGACTATGTAAGGAATGACAGACATTGAAAGTTATATAGTTGATGAATAACAGTTATTGTTTGTGAGATTTTTAAGGTACCTTGTTAGCCTGAAGGTAACAATATTTATTTTGAAACAACGGATTTTAATTAAATATAAGAACCATCGTTTAGCCAGTTCCTTGGTCTCCTTTGAGATGGTTTTCTCTGCTTCTAAAATATGTAAGCATTACTTCCAGTTGGTCATCAAGTACGAGGCAAAGCTGAATTTACTTAGGATCATGGAAGTGCAATATGTTAGTGTTATAAGGGCTGTTCAAGTCAGAACAGCCAAGGACTAAAGATACACACTTGTGGGAAAGCGCATAACTGGCAGAATAAGAATAAAAACTTGGGTCTGTATCTTTGTTCAAGAATATTTCCTCTTCACTAGAGTGTCTTTGGTTGTATTCCAGATTATTGTGGTAGGAATGATCAGTTCTTTCTCTTGGGCCATGCAAAGGAGTCATGGATACACAGTAGTAACGCTATACTATCCAGATATAAAATATAGTTCTTTGAAAAAAAATCTCAAAAGCTGAGAACTGGTAGAGCACACACACTCTCTGGGACTCTGTTTTTCCTATGATTTGGGCTAAGCACAAAGAGTCTGTATGCATTGTAGTTGACATGCCAGTGGACAGTATGGTCTGAATGAAATATATCCTGCCTAGTGAAATTTGAATTTCGGATAAACGCTAATTTTTCGTATGTCAAAATATTGCATGAAGCATACTTAACACTAAAATTCTTTGTTATCCCGCCTGAAATTCAAATGTAACTAGGCATCTTGTGTTGTTATTTACTAAACCCGGTAACCCTTGTAGAGTTGATACTCACAATAAAATGCTTCATTTCCTCCCAACTGGCATGCTCTACACATTAGTGGAATGCAGTTGCATATCTATGTGACTCTGTACCTGGGAAGGCTTCCTGGTCGGAAAAGTGGCCTTGTTGAAAAGGAGCCACCTTTCCGGCCTACTACTTTGTATCTGACCATTATTATTTTGAGCAAATTTGGACCTGTCAACCGAGCTATCTACTTAGCTATCAGGAGTGGGGAAAAGATGACCTTGCAAAGCCTTCAAGATATGTCTCTCATCTTTTTAGGAAGCAAAGATAGCTTAAGTAGATGTTGCTTTTGTTTTCCTAAAAATAGAATAGTAAAGATGTTTCAAATATGTGAGGACATTTAAAATACAGTGTTTAATTTTGTCCTTAAAGACACAGGTGCCAGTTGGCTGTTAGCTCAACACATGTCCAGTGCATAATTCTACCTTAAAGAGCATTTACCAAAGGACCCTGGAATGTTCATCAGATACCCCATTAAAAAGGGCTATGGTTAAAAAATTGGGGAGACATCAGTGAATAGAGTTAAACAGATGTCTTCTCTGAAGGGCTTTTCACAAATGCTTAATATACTAATGAACATTTTATATCTCCAAATTGGGGACAAACTGCATGCTGTTTTCCATTTTCTATTATACCTGATTAAGCATAGACAACTCATGAGGCTATTCTCTAAATGAAACTTCGGGGAATAGCGCTCATAAATAGTCCACGTGTAAAGAAAGCAGTACCTCTGGACAGTCTTTTTACTTTTTTTTTTTTTTTTTTTTTAATCTTTGACTTTTTAATTCAGTACTAATTTTTCCACTTAGTTAAATCAGTATCTTTAATTTTGAGTGCCTACTTGACAAGTATTATATCAACACTAAGAATACCAAGTTTCGTAAGGTGGAACTTCTGTCATTGTTTAGTGCGAAGAGTGTTGGTTTGTACTTTCCGTGGTGCCGGGAGACATAGCTTTTTGTAGTGTTCATATGTTGAACTTTGTTCCCTAAATAAATCTATCTCTATGATAAGCATTAGGGTGTTTTCATAGATTGTTATTATGTGTCCTTTTCAGTCTCTGATCTGTGAAACCTAGATCAGTGAAATATAGAAAGATTTTTGACCATTTTTCATAAGACATAGCATTAAGAGTTTGTTTGGGTAGGCTTTCAGTTTACTGGTAACTCCTCCTTGGAAGATAAAATGGATTGGCTTCAGTATCTGTGCTTGTACGTGTGGTCTTTCTAGCTTTAAGAAGACCTGCATTGTTATGTATATAGTACCTCTGGTTATGTGCATGGTCTGGACTGCTTGGCTGCTCCTTCACAGTGTTGACATACATGATAATTATAATTAAATAGAATTATGCAAGCTTTTTTTTTTTCTTTTTAAACATATGATGCTGTAAAGCCTCTATTTGTGTTTGTATAGAGTTCCCCATAAATATGTAGGGCTTTCTGTGGTGAATTTAAACTTGTTAATTGTATTTCAATCATTTATCTTTTTGGATCTGTAATATAACCTATGATCAATTAGCCATAGTTTCTTCATAATTAGACATTTGCAGTCTCTGTGCATCTTTAGGGAAGAAACTGATTTGGAAAAGGTTAAGGATTGATTCCTTCTTGAGTATAAATGTTCTACAATGTTATCCATGATCAGTTACTGATAATTCCTTGATAATTCACTTACTCACAAGTGCCATCTAATTATATAATGTTTCAACTCAACTCAATTTATCCATATTTTTTTATTGATATAAGAAATTTTAACAAATGCTTTGCTTAGCTCTAGATATACTTCATAAGTTTGCATTTTTTTCTGATCATAGAGATAACATTTGGTAAATTACTGAATATGTTCCTTAGCTATATCAATGTAGTAAAGAATAAATTAACTTTTTCCAAAATTGACTTTAAAATATTCTGCTAGCTTCAAAAAATTAGTCCTTTAAAATAAATACCTTATGATTTCATTCATATGTGGAATTTAAGAAATAAAATAGGTGAACATAGGGGAAGGGAAGGAAAAATAAGATAAACAGAGAGAGAGGCAAACCATAAGAGACTTTTTTTTTATTTAAAGTTTTTTTCAAGTTTTTTTTTTTAATGTTTATTTTTGATAGGGAGAGCTTGAGACTGAGTCTGAGTGGGGGAGAGGCAGAGAAAGAGGGAGACAAAGAATCTGAAGCAGGCTCCAGGCTTGGAGCTGTTAGCACAGAGCCCAACGCTGGGTTTGAACTCAGGAACCACGAGTTTGTGACCTGAGCCAAAGTTGGACACTTAACTGACTGAGCCACCCAGGTGCCCCAAGAGACTCTTAAATACAGAAAACAAACTAAGGGTTTCTGGAGAGGAGGTTGGTGGGGGAATGAGCTAAATGGGTGATGGTCATTAAAGAGGGTACCTCTTAGGATGAACACTGAGTGTTGTATGTAAGTGATGAAGCCCTAAATTCTACTCCTGAAACCATTTTTACACCATATGTTAACTAACTTGCATCTAATTAAAATTTTAAAAAAAGGAAAAAAGAAAATAGATTCTTTGTGGGTACCTTCAACTTAGACTTATGGATCAAGTGGCTGGCTTGACCATTTATGTATTAAGTTTTCTGACTTTATCATCGAGTGCTCAGTTCCTCAAGTTGTAAATAAATAAGGAAAGATTTGAAATTTATGTTTTAGGCTAGAAACGTAGCATAAAGTTAGCCCTTAAAATTTGTTGGATGAATTTAAATCAAGTCCTATTCCTCTTTCTAAAATAACCTTACAAGCATAACTGTGAATAATTAAAATCAGGTTTTATAGCTTAATCTACATAAAGGATCTTAATCCCCCTTTTAAGTATTCTTTTAAATTTATATGTAAAATATTACTCTTCATCTTATTATTCTAAGTTTATGATGCAAGTTGTCATGAGGTCCATGATATAAATTATGTATTTTGGGAACCTGTGCTAATTATTTCAAATCTGTATGTGATGATAAAATAGTGAAGTTATAGACACTTAGTATTTCTGGCATGAACTGTTCAAGACCATAGTTCAGAGCTTTCAGTGTTTGTTGAAGTCTAAAAAATTTTTTTTCATGTCACAACTCTGATTTTCAAGGCAAACATTTGCAAGTATATTTTTAAAAAATGTTTCCTGTAATTAACTGGTGATAATATGTAAACTGTTTTCCTGAGTTCTGTGAGCCAATTCTAGCAAATTATCAAACACAAGGGTTGGGGGGGAGTTTGTTATGGGAACCCCTGATCTATATATAGCCTGTTGGTAAGGAGTACAGATGACCCTGACTTAGATTGCCATCTGAACCAGAAGGTAGTCTTGTGGGACTGAACCATTAACCTTTATGGTCTGTGCTCATTCTGGGTAGTTAGTGTCAGAATTGTTTAGTGTGGGAAAAATAAAATAATGACCATTTGGTATCAGAAGTGTTGAGAATAGAAAGACAGTTATCCATTTGTTGAATATAAAACTTGATATATGTTTTATGTACCCAGTACCACTAGAAATGTTCCAAACTGTGGGCATTCTTTCGGTAATGAAAATGCTGTGACTTAGAGCCTCCAGCAAGTTGACAGTAGAGTTGTAGCATGAAAAAGAAACTTTGTTGTTACTGTAATACAACTTAAGCCATACTCATCATTTCACAGATGGGGCTTCTAGGTTCAAAAGATATGATTCCAATGATAAGTATCTTTTTTGATGTCATTGTATAGACAGTGCACCATTGAATAATGTACCCACTGCTTTTTGCATTCAGCTTTATCCCTCTTCTTCACAAAGATAGCATGAAAAATCTTAGTAGGTATTTTTCTCAAGTCCAGACCTAACATTTGTACACTTTTCTCTTGTTTGAGTGTTCTACTGGTATTCTGGGAGGAAGAAATAAGTTTAAGTTGTTTTGATGAAGTTACATTAGGCCCAGCTGATGAATGATTTTCTGTGCCAGTGGCTTCTAAATACTGGTTCTTATAAAAGTCCTTAGCTGGCAGTATTATATTCACCTGACAAATTTAATAAATATATATTTCTAGCCTGTACCTTAGGGAATCTATTTCAATCGATCAGGCATATACCTGGGGCTCTATGTATTTCACAAGCTCAAGCCCTGATGAAAGTGTAATGTGAACCAGATTTGGATGATTGACTTAGGTGAGTGGTTCTTCAGTATATTGACATACTGGAATGAACTGTTGACCCTCTTTAGGTTATTTATGACTGTCACCTCTGTGGAGGCTCTGGGATACCAGATGACATGATGGAATGTTGAGATGAACTTGAGTAAGGGAATGAAGAATGACCATTTGAAAAAGTTTCTCCGCTAACTCTGAGATCATCTCTTCTTGTTCATTAAGAGCAAACATTCTAAACACTCATAAACTATCTGGTTAAGGTTCTTAGTTGTAAACAAAATGTATCAGTGGTTGTGTAAAAGAAAGTTTTATTTTAGTACATTTTGTATCTTAAAGAATTTCTGAAGAGTCGTGAAGCCAAGATTGGATACCACCTAGTCAAGAACAGTGCAGGGGGCAGAAATGCTCAGCTCCTCTGTGACTGTGCCAGTAAAAGTGCCTTCCATCACTGACTCTGGGTACATGTGATGCTAGGAAACTACAGGTAGAAACTGTACCATAGATCATACAGAAAATTCAAAGTCTTTGCCTTAGACCTACTTTCCCTGTTTCTGGAACCAAGCCAACCTGCTCACTGCTACCTTCTAAGTCTCCTGTATGTGCATAGCAGAATCCATAGAATTTTGATAAAACAGAATCTGAAGAAATGTAGTTTTTTTTTCCTCTGTAGTCTCTCTAGCATATTAACGAAAACTGGGGTATGGTTGGAGAAGGTATTGGTTGAACCACTTGGCATTGTTAGCCCCATCAACCTAGGTGAAAGAATTTTGTCCTAGGTTGAAATCACAGTACCTTTAACATGTTATATTGACTGTCAAGGGCTTGTCATTTACCTGAATCCAGGCCTCCATGTGGTATTTTAATGTCACAATTTACACATTTTTTTAAATCAAATTTTACACCTGAATTTTTATGACAATAGAATTTGTAAACTCTGTAAAATTTATAAAGTCCTGTACCAGTTTTTTAATTTAATCTATACATTTTACATGCTCAAGGATTTAGAAATAGAAGCACACAGGCTTATGGCTAAAGATTTTTCCAAAACTATTATTTAACTGATTATTTCTTGGTCTGAATTAGCATCATCCCATCTAATTGAAACAACTAGCTATATGAGCTTGAACAAGTGATATAATTTGTGTAGGTCTTTTCATTTGTAAAATGCAGAATCAGAAATTTTTGAAGCCTCCACTGGATGAGAAGATGGAGACACAGGAGGTGGGCACATGACAGTATGACATGACCCCAATGTCACATGACCCCATCAACCGTTATTCACTCTGACAGGGAAATTCTGAACCTGAGCCTAGATATTCTTCCCTCTTCTTATGTGACCTTAAACTTTACCCATAATATTATTTCATTTATTTTGTTGAGAAATTATTTGTTGTAGTTGATATATTTCATTATAATTGAGAGAGGGAACTGTTTTTTTGTGGGTTTTTTCTGTTTTTTTTTTTTTTTTTTTTTTTTTTTTTTTTTTTTCTGGAGGTTGAAATTCTAAGATCCCAGTGCTTGCTTGGTCAAGTTCTGGTGAAGACCCTGTTCCCTGTTGCAGGCTACCATTTTCTCATAGCGTCCTCACGTGTCAGGGAGAGGGGGAGGCCTCTCTGGGGTCTGTTTTAATGATAGCACTAATCTATTCATGAGGATTTCACTCTCATGACTTAATCACCAACCAAAGCCTTCACTTTTTAATACTAACACATTCTGGGGGTTAGAATTTCAACAGGAATTTTGACAGGAGACACAAACACCCAGTCTGTGACAGGAAACCAATTAGCATCCATCAGTGAAATGTTAAAATAGTAAACAAGTTAGCATGGCAGGGACTGTGTACCATTTTAGTCTATGCATTTTCCTCTGTCTCCTTTCTTCTCAGAGCTGTCATTCCACTGGGTTTGATGAAGTGGGAAATAGGTCTTTGGAAACAAAGTTTGGCTTTTTGAGTATTTTTCACAAGGTGAGGCCATTGGGAAGGACTGCACCAGTTGGCAGAAACAGAAAATCCAAGTCTTGGAGAGGTCAGAAGGTAACGTGATGAGCTTAGTTACTTTCTCACTGCTCATCAGTGTCACTCTTTCTTCAACTACAGCTCTGGAAAACATATAAAAAGTGAAGAAATTTACCAAAGCAGGTTTCTAATTCTGTGGTTTTTTAAAAAAAAATATTTGTAAAAGATTAGAGATTTTTCTATAAACCTCCACAATAGGATATGGAATGGTGAAATGAAGTGTTTTAGCAACAACATCAACTTAAATAAAGCTGTGTAAATTGATTTTCCGTCACAAAGTGTAAGCCAGATCTCTCTACTCGATGAGTTAAATACTATTGTCCTTTTCTACTGCCTGGGTTTTCAAAGTCTTGTATGTACGGTAAAGGACATTCAGTAATCATTCTTGTTGGTGGATCTCTTTGTCATTTACTCCGGGTAAGTTCATAATGAAACACTGAGAACTGTATGAACAGGTCAAACTGCTGTAGCATACTTTTGTGCCAAAAGACCTGAATTTGTAAGCTAGAGTTGATACCAGTCTTTCCCTCTTAACTGCATCCCGTTTGCTCTCTGTCCTCTAACATGAGTCATCCTTTAAGTATGATCATTTAGAGAATAGGTATATGCTATCAAATAGCAGAACAGTGATTTTTAATGATAATCTTGGAGGAGGTTAGACTTAAAACCCCACTTCCCGCAGCAAGCAATTACTTGTAGTTTAACTGGGAATTATTTACTTAGCACACAATTCTTTCCATGGCACTGAATCATGTGGCATGCACACCAAACATGCTGTACCAAATCTGTTTACAGAAACCCATAATACCCTGTTCAGAGTAATCAGACTGTTTTGATGTGGGAATGTTTATGAGACTAAATATTTTTCACTTCCAATATTGTTTTGGCTTTTAATGTTTAAACTTAGTCATTCTTTGGGAAAATAGGAACATCATAAAATATAATGTGTCTTCCAAATTGTGTGAGATGAAAAAACAAAACACTTTTTAGGGAGTTTGGATAGCTTACTTAGCCTCATTAGAGTGGCAATAAGCTATTATACTTAGATATACATAAATGAAATGGTGTATTAGGTACAAACTTCTGCTACAGATCTCCACTTAATTTTTTGGAATAAATGAAGCAACATTATGAATGAAAATGGCCTTGGAAAACTAATGCACTTATTTTTTCGAATAATGTATTAGTTAGCTATTACTGCATAACAAATTATTCTCAAACTTAGTGGCTTAAAAAAATGTTTATAATCTCACAGTCTCTGTGGGTTCAGCTGTCTTGGCCTTTCTCAAGACTCAAGTCATCTCAAGGCTCCACTGGTAGTGATCTGCTTCCTAGCTCACTTATCTGGCTTTTGGAAGGATTTGGTTCTTCTGGGCCCTTTTGCACTGAGGCCTCAGATCTTTACAAGCTTGTGGTTGGGGCCTGTTCATAGAGTATCTCACGGTGTTAGACCATGCAAGAGAGAGGACCAAGAAAAAAGTCAGTCTTCTAGAACATAATCACCAAGTGACATCCCATCATCTTTCTTGTGTTCTGTCCATTGGAAGTAAATTACTAGGCTCTATGCACCCTCTGGGGAAATGATTACACAAGGGCATGTATACTTGGAGGTGGTGATGATTAGGAGTCATATCAGACACGGTCTTCCACAATAATACCTGAGTTCAAATATTAAGGTTAAATATTTCTTGATACCTACCCCATGCAGAGTAAGGGGTTGGTAACCTTAAATAGGGCTAGAAATGTTTTAATGAAAAACCTAGGTTGTGTATATATAATAAGTAATATATATGCATGTACATATGATCATACACATTTTTGATATGTGAATAGAATAATAACAGCTGAAGATGTCGTAGCAGAGAGATGAAGAGCAAAGAAATAGCAACTTACCTTGATGTAATCTATATAATTTTTTTTTTTAAGAGCTTGATTTAGGTCAAATTCATATCAAGTCCGTATCAAATATCCATACATCAAAAAGATAAACATATGTTTGTAGATAGGCTATCTTATTTGAGTTCTAGTGAGTGAACCTTGAATTACAAAATAATAGCTATAAAGTGGTGGTATTGTCTTCAATAAGTTGAGACCTATTACATTAAGAGTATATAACCCAGAAATGTTTTGTCGTAGAGGCTTGGAGAAGAGTTTCCAGAAAAGATAGGTGTCGTAGGAAGTCTAAATGACTAGGAATAAAAGGAATCCAATGAATCTGACATTGTATTGGTAATTTTCAGGGAAGACAGCTTTGTAGACTTACAGAAAATATTGAGAAACTTTATTGGGAGTCATGATTTTCTATAAACCTTCCCCGCAGCAAAACTGCTATAATACTAATATCAAAGCAAAGTCAAAAATAGGATTTAATTTTAGTTGCCATGAGTCTGATACTTTGACTCATGAAATAGGAAAAAAAAAAAAAAAGACATGGCAAATAGGGTGAAAGAGTAAACTAAATAATTAGTTCCTGGAAAATTGAGAGTTTTCAAATGTATATGGCATTATGTCAGCCCTTTGAAATAAAGTGTGTTGTATATATACTCTGAGTTTAATGTGGATTTTCCTTAAATAACATTGGAAGGAGATACCTTTCTCTGTTTATTTTCTTTCTATGGAAGACTAATTATCCAAACTTCAGAAGCAGCTGTACAAAGAACTCTAAAATTGCAACATTTAACTGAATCAAGTGGAGAACTTCACGTGCATGCTAGAGGACTTGAAGACATCAGGTAGAGTGGGAAATGAAATTAAGAGAAATGTGAAGTCAAGATAATTATTTTAAGATTTGACATTCTAAGCCAATGACAGCATCTCTGAATACTTGGAAATATTTGGGTCCCATTGACTATTAGATATTTCATGTCCTTGAGATTAAGAGTAATATTTGTAAGACCAGAGACTATGTGAGGACTCTTTTCCAGAAATGAGATATCTAACCAGTATGAATTCCTTACTTTCTACCCCAGTCACTATTTAGGAAGAAGGGTAGTTTGTAAAATTAGAATATGTCTTTATTGTCTCTGACAATTCTATTAGCATTTCTGATTATGATCGTAATGGAAATACAGAGGTACTTTCTCCACTGAGAATCAGGGAGATATGAGTAATGTTTGGCAAATAGATTTGTGTATAGAAAATGGTAGGTTTATTAGTTTTCCTTCTATCTCATTACTCACCTTTGACAACTGCTAAGGAAATGTATTTTAATTAACCTTCAACTTCCTCTAACTGAATGCATAATGGCATTTATATACTAACGCTATTAGGAAATGAGTTGGTAGCAAACATATCTACAGTTAACTTGTAGAATTCGAATTTTAATGGAAAGAAAAGCATATTTTACAACCACTATGCATGATGAGTATTATGCTTCTGTCATTATTTATATGTTATGTTTGTCATCACAATATCGTGCTGAAAACCTGTATTAGGAAAATAAGTAAGGAAATAGTGTTCAAAGAATACCACAGATAATTTACCACCTTTTCAACTAAAATTACATAGTTTAATTGCATTTTTACCGTATTATCTTTTTAAAAATGATTCTCATTGTGTATTTATGGCCTTTAAAAGGTCTAAATCAAAATACATTTTTTAACTAGGCCACGGATCTGCTACATGAACAATTTTTTTTTTTTTTTTAACAAAGATCATTCAGGAGAAAAGGAAGTTAATTATTAGTAGGACACGTTTTACTTTTGTTTACCACAAAAACATTTTCCATTAAAATTATTCAGAGAAAATGCAGGGTTTTTTTTGTTTTTGTTTTTGTTTTTACATACGTTGCAAGCTGAAATTGGAGCAATGTGAAGTGTATTACAATAAGGACCATGAAACAAATCTGTGCCACCTACTGGTGTGCTCTTCTTATATCGGGCTTGCAAGTGGGAGCCGACTTTGTGCTCTCTTCTTACTATAAAGATAGGAAACAAAACAAAACAAAAAAACATTTTGATGCTCGAGTGAAGATCTGTGTTTGTGAAAAGATATATACTATTAAATAACAAGCTACATATAATAGGAATGTATGCATTTATGGCTTTTTTAATGCTTCTGCATTATAGTATATGTTTCCAGTTCCTTTGCAGTGAGAAGCCAGGTCATTTCTTGCTTGCCTACTGGACATATGTCTGATTGTGATGTGATGTGTTTAGTTTTGAATTTTAAATAGGATTAATAACACACTGAAACGGGTATCAAATGTGCCATCTTCATCACCATCTTCATCACCATCTAATTCCTCTTATCTCTTGATTACATTTCTGTCCTGATATTTTAAAATGTTTTGTTGCAATTAAAGGATTTGTGCTCTTCAGGGAGGGTGGTCGGTTTCTTTTTCTCTTATATTAGGAAAGTCAAGGGGCTCTTGGTTGCCCACCTGGTTAAGCAACTGGACTCATGGTTTTATCTCAGGTTATGATTTCATAATTCATGAATTTGAGCCCCAAGTTGGGCTCCACAGCGTGGGTTCTCTCTCTCCCTCTCTCTCAGCCCCTGCCCTGGTTATGTAATGCCTGAAGTTCCAAAACCTCCCACAAAAGACCACCAGAGTCGTAAGTCAAAGCCAAGTGGCAAGGGTCGTTTATTGCAGGTTCGAACCTGGTCCTCTGTGCACTCGTCGCCGGTGACGCAAGAGGCCACGATCAGGGTTGGTACAGCGTTTTTATAGACAGAGACAAATAGCACAGGGGAGGTTTCAAATTATGAGGGGCCTGATTAGTTGATTTTAAAGTAAGGACATTTGTTGTTCTCTGATTGGGCGTCCTTTGTCTGTCCTTTGGCGGGAAGGCTTTGTCCGTTACTTGTGGCTGGAGGAAAAAGGGGGGAGGGGGAAGGGGGAAGGGGAGGAATGTGTTGAGCAAGCAGGTTTACAGAAGGGAGAAATGCCGGTTAGTTTATGTACAATCACTCATTCCATTACATATCAGACTACATTTAGGAAGTTTTACAACCCATTCTACACAGCGGGTTACATTCAGGAAAGGCCTCACAATGCTCGTAGCAAACAGCAAGCAAAACAGACTTCTCAGCAATTGTATTTCTTATCAAAGATCCATAATAAGCAGAAAAGAGAACCTAGCTTTAAACTGAGGCAGGGCTGTCATTTGGATTGTTCCTTTCAGTTATGTGCGTTCTCTCTCTCTCTCTTTCTCTCTCTCTCTCTCTCTCTCTCTCTCTCTCTCTCTCTCTCTCAAAATAATGTAAACTCAGCATTGATGTAGACCTAGTATTTTTCTGATCTTTTTGAGAATAGTATAAAAACATACATTAGAAATTATGAAAAATCTAGCTAGTGAATTATCAGTTCTGGTTCATGGAGAATGAGCATGTTCCCTACATTTAATTTTTTTGATTTGGATGTTAAATATAATTTTCCCAAAATGGGCTGATCAAGAAGCACAAGCATTCAAGAAGAAACACAACTGGGGAGAGTCTTAATGATATTCAACAACGATATGGCCAATATAAGTTTTAAGAAGCCTCTACTCGTATTTTATAAAGTTGGGCCTCCTGTTTTGTGTTTTCTTTACTCGTAAAGATTACCAGTCTTTGCCAGCAACATAACAAGAACGTGGATTTTCTTCATAAATACACTCTCCTAAGTCAAGTAAATCACAACTGAATGCTTCCTACCATTCCTCAAATTTTTGCAGATTTTTAAAAAAAATATTTATTTATTTTTGAGAGAGAGAAACAGAGTGTGAACAGGGGAGGGGCAGAGAGAGAGGGAGGCACAGAATCAGAAGCAGGCTCCAGGCTTTAAGTGTCAGCACAGAGCCCAACATGGGGCTCAAACTCACAAACTGTGAGATCCTGACCTGAGCTGAAGTTTGATGCTTAACCACCTGAGCCACCCAGGCGCCCCATGCAGATTGTTTTAAGACCTTGAAAAGAAGGACAAGTTGTGTTTTTAAATATGCGTAAGTCCCTTTGTAGGGGACACTGAGAAAGTCAAACCTTGGCTGAGACCCTTGCCCTCAGGGAGTGGTTTCAATGAAGGAACTATAGCAGGTTAACTGGGTGTTAAAAATGCATAACATTTGCTTTTCAGAGCTTAATTATTTCCAAAGGTAGCTACTTCCAAGAGACTAGTTAAGCAAAAGCCTTATGACCCTTGTGATGAATTCATGAAAATCAGTGATGGGCAAATAGCTATTTTGCCTTTTGTCAGCCTGGCTAGCTCTCTGGAAACCTCTACCTTCTAAAACCCTGTATATTGCACTTGGAATTACACATCTTTTCAGCTCTCATATTTTTGGGGCTTTATTTAGTAAGAAAGCATATGTGCTAAGACAAAATAGTAGACCGTGATATCATCTAGGCATTGGAGAATAGTAAATTTCCTGACTAAAATGTACAATAAAGGAAAATAATGAGTCAAAATCCCAAAAGGTTAACAAGTTATGCTTTTTGTAAAGTCTTAGAAAAGCTTAAGAACTAAATTTGCTTGTTCTGTAGTTCCCTTACTTTAACAAGGATTATAAAGGAAGGGGACTTTTTCTTACCATGACATTTCATTTAAGTGCTAAATTTAAATGAAATTTTAGAATAATTCTGTAATTATCTCCTCAAGCATCCAAAGTTGGGCTTAGATATGGTGGCTAAATTACTGCTAACTTAAAGCCTTCTCAATCAGAATTTTAATTGGTGTTTGTATCATTTGGATATTTATTCAGGCTCACCTTTGACTCATTTCAAATGTCATGAATTTTTCAGATGCTTAAGATGTTTTAGATGGGAAACAAGGGTTTTTAGTCAAAATACCAAGTTCCTTAAAATTTTTATTTGAAAACACAAGTGTAGACTGTTCGCAATTTGCAGAATTATCACTTCGGTAAACAGACTGATAATTTTGAATGAGCTATAAAATAAACGTACACTTGCCACAGTTTGTTATACAATAGAAATGTGAATTTAAATTTCATCTTTAAATGTTCCACCAGTTACCTTGAAATTTTGACAAATGATACATATTTTTTTATATCTGGAACATTATCTGTTAATAAATGGATGTGAAGCTGCTAGCTTTGTTAATGTACAGATTTCAGTATTATACATCCTGAACAAAATTTTATGATTATTTCAAAACTTAAAGAAAATGTAGCATGTATGTCAGTTTCAAGGAAATTGACTTGGGGAGAATCACAGCAGAAAGGAGTTTTAAGCCTGTTGAATTAATTGATGAACTACTTGGTTTATCATTTGGAAAATTTTAATTGTGAATATCAGAAACAAAATATATATTGAATTAATGTAACTGGCCAATCCAAGATTCATAACTTTAGGGTTTATTAGACCCAGATACTCAAAGGGAGATGACCTCTTTTTCTCTATTGTCTCTCTTCCACCCCTGCCTACACCCAATAACTTCATTCTTTATTCTCATGTAATTAAAAAAATAATTCTAGCATACTTAACATAGTGTTACATGAATTTCAGGTTTATAATAAGTGACTCAACAATTATATCTATTATCTAGTGCTCATCATGGTAAGTGTACTCTTTAATCTCCATCACGTATTTCACCCATCTCTGCTCCTCTGCTCCCCCGCTCCCCCAACCTCCCATCTGGTAATAGCCTTCAATTTGTTCTTTATAAAAGTTAAAAGTCTGTAGGGTGCATGGGTGCCTCAGTCAGTTAATCGACCAACTCTTGGTTTCCGCTCAGGTTGTGATCTAATGGTTTTGTGGGTTCAAGCCCTGCATCAGGTTCTGCCCTGGCAGTGCAGAGCCTGTTTTGGATTCTTTCTCTTCCTCTGTCTCTGCCCCTCCCCTACTAGCACTGTCTCTGTCTCTCTCAAAATAGATAAACTTAAAAAAAAATTTTTTTAAAGTATCTTTCTTGGTTTCTTTCTCTTTTTCTTTTGGTCATTTGTTTTTTCCACATATTAGTGAAATCTTACAGTATTTGTCTTTATCTGACTGACTTATTTCACTTAACATTATACTCTCTAGCTCTATCCGTGTGGTTGCAGATGGCAAGATTTCATTCATTTTACGGCTCATGTAACATTCCTGTGTGTGTGTGTGTGTTTGTGTGTCTATGCACGCGCCCACGCTCACCACATCTTCTTTATCCATTCATCTATCAATAGACATTGGGCTGCTTCCGTAATTTGGCTATTGTAAATAACGCTGCGATAAACAGGGGTACGTATATCCCTCTGAATTAGTGTTTTTTTTATTTTTTTTTATTTTTTGAGTGAATACTACTTGTGCAATTGCGGGGTTGTGGGATATTTCTATTTTTAACCTTTTGGTGAACCTCCATACTGCTTTCCACAGTGGCTGCACCAGTTTGCATTCCCACCAGCGGTGCAAGAGTGTTCCTTTTTCTCTACATCCTTGACGACATGTCATTTCTTGTGTTTTTGATTTTAGCCTGACAGGTGTCTCATGTAATTTTTAAGTAGTATCAACCATAACCATCAACTGTTATAAGTTTATATATTTTTTTAGTGTAGTAAATTCCATGGAAAAGATTGTCTTTATCCCAATATTTTTGCCACAACTTTTGGTTCTTGCTTTCAGTAAGCTTGTTTATTTTCTGATTGAATTACTGTGGCCCAAGTGGATGTTCATTCTCTTAACAGGCTTAGTTAATATGCCCATCTCTGAAGCCAGGTCAGCTTATCCAAACAACATGGATGACTGTAAGGACTGGATACATTCACAAAAGAAAATTCTGGAGCCATTGTCAACAGCATGGGGAATAGTTGCTGGACAGACCCAAATTACATAGCTGTTAATGTTATGGACTGAGTGTGTTTCCCCCACATTCCTATGTTGAAATACTACCCCCCATGTGATGGTATTAGGCATTGAGGTCTTTGGGAGACAATTACATTATCAGGGTAGATCCCTCCTAAATTGGGTTAGTGCCCTTCTCCTCTGCCATGTGAGGACACAAGAAGCCAGCAATGTGCAACATAGGACATGGTGCTCAACAGATACTGATCTGCATGCATCTCAGTCTTAGACTTGCCAGCCTCCAGAGCTGTGATAAATAGGTAGTTGTTTAACCCACCCAGCATATGATAATTTATTATAGCAGCCTGAACTAAGCTGTTTTATTATTTGGGGTATTTTGTATCTTAGTAATTCTGTAAGAAAAAGACATTGCTAAAAATAGTTTCACAATTTGGAAAATAGTGACTCAAATTAATAAAAACAATTAGCCACTAGAATAGTAACACCCATTCATCTTATCTTCATTCCAGCTTGTTCCTGGAAGAAGGTGGGAGGAGGGAGAAGAGTCTCCCTTCTAGAAAAGGGAGAGGGCAAGCAGGTCACACTCTGAGCATGATTCTTAATTTTTGTTACAGTAGAAGGAAATGGGTTGGAAATTACTCTTCTATTTATCTATCAATCTTGCCATACTTGCCTTTTTTTCCAGAAAAAAATAGTTTTCATATATTTGTACTGTTTATTGTAATACTTAATTTTGACTGCCTTTCTCCTAGTGATTTCTTTCCAGATGGGGTTTGTAGTAAAAATGTATTGACCTTGTCCTTCCACCACTCAAGTACTGTACATCACCCATCATACTTTTTCTTCAGAGCAATGTAACACAATCTGGTGCACAGTGTTCTTTACTTACATGTATTTATTATCCTTCTCCCTTACCTGAAATGGGAACCCTTAGAAGGCAGGGTATGTGTGTGTATTTTTTTTCTGGCTTACTGATTTATTTCTACCATCCGGAATGGAACCTCTTACAAAGTAGGCCCTCAATGCCCATATGCTGATTTACTAACATGTAGTGTGCAAAATTGTACATATACTTGTAAGTATTATCAGAACATAACAAATTTGAGTAGTATCCTTACCTTTCTTGTTTACTAGATTTCTCTGGTTTTTGTTCATGTCACACTGTGTTCCTGGAAGTATACAAAATATTAACAGAAAGGTGGTTAAACCGTATATTTATGCTATCAGTCAAATTTATAGAAAGGTGAAAGTGAATAAATGCTGAAATGTAGGTCACTATCATTCATAAATGAGTGCCAGTTGGCTTATCCCAGAAACTTAGAAATAGTTTATTAATAAGCCCACTGCAACAATTTGCCATTTATTCACACTAAAGAAGAAAAATATCTCAAGGTGGAGCAAAAAGCTGATAAAATTCATCACCCAGTACAGTCATGATTAGCTGTTAACTAACTAGAAATAGAAATAGTTTCTTGATAAAGTGATTTCCTAAAAAAATAAACATCCAACTGGCGGCGTGTTAGGTCTGCTGCCTCTTAATAAAGAAAAGGAAACAATGGCCATAATCACCATTCTGGTCAACTTTGCTCTGGATGTTCTGGAGCATTAAGGCAAAAGAGAGAAAAAAGGTCAACGGATTGGAAAGTGAGAAAGAAATGTATTAATATTTGTAAATAACATGATTATCTTGGTAGAAATGTCAAGAATCTGTACATTTTCAAATTTGAGAACTCAAGAATATATGCTGTATAATCAACATACCAGTACATTTTTACTTCAACACAAAAGCAACGAATTGTTACTAATTTTAAATGCTGTCTTTTATAAAATAGAATTATGCCAAGTGGAGGGTATGTGTGTTCTCTTGATCTTTCTTACAGGATCTGTAATTACTATTTTATTTACAGTGAGTGAATTTGATTTTTTAGTGTATTTATATTTCCATTCAAATGACTGTCATTCTTAGCTCAAAAATAACCAGAGAAAGATAATTAGAAAAATATAAAAGCAGTAATTAAAAACAGAACATAACTTTTTGATCAGGAAGTGTTCAGTATTACCCTTTTCCTGGTAAACTGTTAAGCAAGAACAATTTTTGATATCTAGGTAGTAGATGTTTCTGTTTCAGGTTTCTGCATGCTTTCTTAACACATTACCATGTGAACATTCATTGTCAGGTAGCTGTTTTGTCCCTTAAGGGAATTGGTCATGTGCCAATTTATTAATCTTTGACAGTATTAGGAATTTGAATGTACACACTACTTACATTTTGGAAAAAGCCTTGTGATACCATTTTTTTCAAAAATTTTTGTAAGAAAAATTTTAATTGACTTATAAAACATCTTAGTATACCATAAGGTAAATCACTGGATTAATTAGTTTTTAGAAATCAAGTTAGGTAGTAGCTTCACTTTTTTAGTTGAAACTTTATACCTTGAATCATTCTAGCACTTCATAGGCTTTTTCAATTTGTAGGAATGTGAATGCCATACAGAAAATATTTAAGGTAGGTCTTGTTTATAGTATTTCCAGATGCTCATTGTAATGTTGCTAATATTGAGATTAAATATGACTCTTGATGTAAAAAATGTTTTTAAATAATGTGTAGATTTGAGGTTTGTAGATGAACATTACCAATTTCTACTATGAGACAGTACTTTTCAACATCTATGAGATTGAACAATTTATAGTCACACTGAGGCATGAATTTAAGTTACTGCAAATCACTGTAATGATGAAGAATGTGTTCTTAGTATTTAAGCATAACCATGATGCATCTTGCACAAGAACTCATGTGAAGTAATAGAAATTCATTTATGTATAGAAAAAATATTCATGTCCATCAAATAAAATCAATTTCTTTTGGACATTTACACATCTTAAGGTGATGGTTTTGGAATAAATTACAGTTATAATAGAATGTCTGATTGATTTGGGTCCATGAAAATAACAAAATCTGGAAACTAGAAACACCATTCATTAATGAATCTGTTGTAATGAATTCTCTAGTCAGTACAATAATACAAGTGAAAGAAAGATCTTTACTGAAACTTTTAAAAAAAATTATGCTTTGAACATACACTCAGAAAACATAGAAGTTCTACATGGAATTATGATTAAGGAGAACTTTATTTTGATGGTAATAGGAAAATAATTTTAGTTTGTGTTTAAAGAATTTTTCTTTTCCTTTTCTGGGCTCATTCTACAGAATTAGGATCCTACTAAATGGCCTGTGTGTGTTAATAGAATTGTTAGATTTATGGCCATCAATTAAATGTGTTAGTTTTTTGATTAGTTCTAATCTATTTTATTAGGAAATTTTGTCTTGGGATGCTGAATTTTAAAAATTAGGGTCTTTGGACATAATCTTTACACATACCAAAGTCATTACTGTCAAAGATAAGCAAAGCCAGATGTTAGTGAAAGTCATGAAGCCAGATTTATTCAGTAACTCATGATAGCAGGGGAAACAGCTGAGCTCCATTCTGATTTGTGAAGAGGTGACAATGAAAGAGTAGGGAGGAGCAGAGTGAGTTTCAAGTAAAAAGTTACAAAGGGATGTCAACATAAACGTGATAAGGCCAGATGTGTCTGCTAGCTGGCTCTTGCTGAAGTTGGGATGCTGTTCTCTCACAGAGTCAGGGAGACCAAGGTTCTATCCTTCCTGATGATTACATAAAGGAAGGAACTTGAGAAATACACTCTTGACTTGTAGGAGATAAACATACATCCCAAATATACAGAGAAAGGATTTATTTTTGTAAGCCCTTTTTAGTAAATGTTCTTAAGGAAACTCAAGGGGCCTATCCTCTTGTATTGGTTAAAACAAACAGTAAATTGGACTGGCCATGTTGTTTTCTTAAGCATTTTAATAGGGGACTGGTGTCATTCTAGGGACCTGGTCTTATTGTTGCTAGAAGGCATGCCAGGGTTTTGTCATCTCAGTACAGAGTTGTGGGCAGAGTCTTTATGTGCAGTTCTTGTTACTTTATATTACATAAAATTGAAGTGAAAAAATATTTCAAATTTTCCAATAGAAAATAGAGAATTTGCAAATTTTCCAATGGAAAATAGAATTAATTTAATTTAGCTCTCAAGTTACTTTATAACCTAAAGGAATGAAGGAAATAAGTTTTCCTGAATTGAAACTTCATTTTTTTTCAAATGAGGCAATGCTAAGGGTTACAGATGTATCCCCCCCCCTTTTTTTGAGAGAAAGTGAATTCACATGTTTTTAAACTTAAACCATGTACAATTTTACCAGGCACACAGCGGAAAGTAGACCCCAGTCTCCTCCCCTAACAGGAGCATCTGTCCTTCACAGGTGTGTGATTAGATTTCATAACTAGGTTTTCCTTTCTGTGCCCTCAAGCCTGCTTCGTATTCACAATGGTATATTCATGATGTAGGTGTGTCACATTTATCATGTTTGCCTTACTCTGTTCCACCTGGGTTTGGGTAGGTGTTTGTCTTTTTATTAAAGGGTTTTCCCAGCTATGTTGTCAGACCGCTAGACTGGCTTTTGTATTGCAATGAAACATGATTGCCAGCATTTGAGTAATCAACAGGGTTGGCCTACTTTGCATACTAAAATAATTTATATCATTAGGTCATAGGGAGACATTATTATGGAAACAGCAAAATTGTGAGAGTAATTTAGTGTTTGCTGTCTTTGCTGTTCAAGGAAAATGTACCCTAGAGTGATAGCTAATTTTATGTGACCAGTCGGATGTAAAGGGAACAGACCTCATCCTGATCAGTGAAGGTGGCTCTTGACCTTGACTTCTGGAATTCTGGAGTCTCACACCTGAGTGTTTGCAAAGACACTCTACATCTTTGAAGTTTAATGAGCCACATTATTTGGAAAACACCACTGCATTTCTCTTGAATGAACTTGATCATGGTATCTATAGTGTTAGTTCTCTTAACTTAAGATAACTCCATTAATTTTGATTGTTTATTTTATGTTCTACTTGTGCCCGTGTCTAGTTGAGTGCCCTGCTAAGTGAAGGGCATTCATAGAGGGTAGGAAGAAGACTAACACTTTGTTTTTAAGTGCAGTTTTATTAAAGCAGAGACAGGACCCGTGGGCTGAAAGAGCCACCAGAAGACTAACATTTTGGAGCACTGGGTGCACTAGGTACTTTGTATACACTTCATTGAAATTTCAGAATAGTCCTATGATGGGTTAATACCTCAACTATATATTGGTGAGGAATCTCTAATCCAGAAACTTTAGTAACTCTTCACACCGTAAGCTCGTAAGTAGTTGAATTGGGTTTGGACCTAAAATGTACCACAATGTGTAGCTGCTCAGTGAGGCTTGAGTAGAAGAGCTTCTTTAAAAAATTACTCTAAAATGGAAGCCGTGTTATATTATTAACATTTAGCAGACTTCTGATTTATCCTAAAAATAAAACTTAATTTCTCTTTAGATTGTTATATGATCCATTCTTTTCTTCTTGGCTGTTGAGCGTGGGATGCTGCTGGGTATGGAGTTTGGCAGGATCTTTCCTTGATGATTGAGTGTGGAACTTAGAGGAACAAAAGGAATCCTGGCCTTGATGGACTTGTAATCCCAGAACCAGTCTTTGTCATCAGTTTTTATAGAGGAGTGAACAGCAAGAAATGGATCTGAAGCAAATTGTCTGTTCCCATGGAGTGGCAAGACTGGGTGTGCAGCGTGGGAGGAGTCTTGGAGAACAGAGCCCAAAGATGGCCCCTGAGAACAAGTCCTTTCAAGGAGAGGAGCCTTTTATGTTGAAGTACCCATAACCAAGCCCCGATATTGAGGAGGAAGATAGTAGAGTTGCCTGACCATCTCCGGTATCCCTGAACTTTGTCAGTCTCTCACTCTTGGCCACAGTGAAGCTGAGGGCTCCACAGGAATTGTTCTGGTTCATTCCAGAGGTGGGAGGCTGAGGCCCTTCTCTGCTCTTGTAGCAAATGCCTATTTCAGTGCATTTGGATCTGACACTTGTTGTGGCATCATCAAGACCCAGATAGATTGTTTCCTGGTCTATACTACCTTGATGTGTGCAGGTGAGGCTGTATTGGGGGGTGACGGGGAAGTTTTGACTTTTCAAAGAACTAGAGTAAATGTTTAAATTGTAAAAAGCAACCCCGTTAAAGAGACAAAACCTCTGTGACATATTTGGTTCCAGGAAGAATAGTTCTTAGGTAGTTGATTAGTTTCACTGACAGAATTGGCTTGGTGGGATACATTCCAGAGAGTACTAGGGAGCCATAACACTGTTTTTCTAATATTGCTCACCTTAATTATCTGCTTATCTTAATTATCTTTGCTTCTAGGGATCATTGTGTAGCTTACTTTGTTTTGGGTTGGGCTCCTAATTGTATATTACAAAGAACATTGTAAACAGTGTTTTTCATGCTTTTTTTTTTTTTTTTTTTGCTTCTATGGTTCTTGGTGGGGTGGGGCAATAATTGGTGGTGGTGTAGGAACCTATCAGAATGACCTGGGGAAATTTCAAACTGCAAAAATCTCTACTCTTTAGGTCAGATGCTATATTCTTTAGTTAAGACTGCCCCCCACCCCTTAAAAAAAAAAAAAAGGAAAACAAAAGGAAAGGAAAACCAAGTGTTTAAACTCACATAATTTTCAAAATTGTACAAGTTTTACAGTGTTAAGATAGATCAGACTACTCTTCAATCTGGTCATGTTTGCCTTTAGTACTCTTTATCTTCACCATTAAGAGAATGTATAAATATACCTTATATTCATAACACTTGAGTAGAAAAACAAAAAAGAAAAAAATCTCATGAAAACAGTTTAGCAAAATAAAACAGGATATAAGAAGTGAATGCAAAATTAGGTTTTTTTTGTTACCTAGAATAGGGGAGAGGAATACTTTCAATAGATCTTTGCTTTTTCTGATAGATTTTTGTTAGGTTTGTGTCGACAGAAATTTCAGCTCCATGATGTACTGCCATGTTAAAAGTCTTGTAATCAAATTGAGAAAAGGGTTAAAAGGCAAAGGGATGTGGACAGACATGGTAAGGGACTTGAGACTGAAAAATAAGTACTACAAAAAATGTGTGTGGATATATAACATGTCCTTGAGGGGAAGAGTAGGAATGGTCTGTAAAGGGAAGCCCTCCAAGGAGCCCTCTGTAAGGTCTTCTACTTCAACAGAGTAGGCACCATATTGTAGAAGGAGCGAAGATAAAAGTGCCCTGGCTTACTCACTTGTAGAAGGCTTCGACAGTGTGTATATCAGGATAGTGGTGGTGTATGTGGGAATAAAGGCCCATGTTCATAGTCCTTTCTGCTTACAACATAGCTTTAAAGGCCTAACTTAGGTTTCCGCAAAGGCCAACAAAAGAATCCTCATGTGATTTCAAGTCCTCTTTGTTCCCTTCTGTCATTCTGGCTCTCTTTCTTCTTGCTTGTGAAAATTTTTGTCATAGGTCAACAGGTATTTAATTCTATCATTAAGGCTTAAACTTTCTGCTCCTGGTCAGTTTTTTTGTTTTTTTGTTTTCCATTGAGTGTTTTAGTTTTAATGAAATCAACCAATTAGCCACAACATGTAAAAAGTCAAATTCACTCCTATTTGACTCCTATTGTGAAGACAGTGCAGAGTGAATTGTCCCTGTTCATACATAAGAGGATAAGCATGGAGGACATGTGCCTTGAGATACTTTTGTCCTAGCTCTGCAAAAGCAATGCTACTTTACTGATTTCTGAAGATTTTTTAAAACAAGATTTATATTTAACCCCTTTTACATTTATGGTATTAATGCTAGAGTGTTTATTCAGTTCCTTCCTAAGCTTATATGAGCAGCAATTTAAATATAGTGGAATTCTTATCTTAAAGTTTATATCTTTTAATTAACAGGCAGCTCTGTGGTTGAGAACATTAAGTATATCACAAATTACAAATACAGAGTTGTTTATTGAAGTAAATTTACATTAGAAGTAAAACAACTTATTCTATATTGTGCTATATAAAATACTCTGCAAGTTTTTAGTAAGTATTTCATGAAAAAGTGCCATAGTTAACTAACTTTAGAGGAATATTAAATTTCCTTAACTATAAGATCAAAACAGAAAACTCTATTTTCATATTCTAGCAACAAACAATTAGAAACTAAAGTTAAAAAAGTAATGAAACAGTAGCATGCTAAGATATGAAAAATTTAGAAATAGAAAAATGTTGGGGCGGTTGGGTTGCTTGGTTAAGTGTCCAACTCTTCATCTCAACTCAGATGTTGATCTCAAGGTCATGAGTTCAAGCCCCACGTTGGACTCCACACTGGGCATGGAGCCTACTTAATAAATAAATAAATAAATAGGAAAATGTTGAAGATTTCTATACTTAAAGTTACAAAATATTCAGAGAAATTCATGCCTAAATAAGTGGAGATATATATTATGTTCATGGTTTGTCAAGATAATGATTTGATACCAAATTCAGTGCATTTCCACTCAAAATACCAAGAGTATTGAAAATAACAGCCTGATTCTCAAATTTATACAGAAATGCAAACAGCTTGGAATAGCTGTAATTATTTTTTTTATGAGAACAAAGTGGGATGACTCACTCTAACTGATGTAAAGACTTGTGAGTCTACAGAAGAAGCAAAACTGTGTGGAATTGGTGTAAGAAATAGGAACTGGACAGAACAGTCTAGAAATCTATAGATTGCAATCTATAGATTGCCTCATATTTAATAAATTGTGTTTTTACAAAGGCGTCAAGGTGATTTGATAGGGAAAGGAAAATCTTTTCAGCAACTATTTCTAAAATAGTTGTAAAGAGTTATCAGAGAACATTGAACTTCAACCTCTATCTTTAGCTTGGTACAAAAGGAAAATCAAGATGACCAGAAACCTAAATATAAAGTTTAAAACTGAATCTATAGATATACACACAAAATAATACATAGTTTAACCTCAAAAACAACATGTGGAGCTTATGAAAGAGTACATTTATGGGGATGGTGGATAGACAGTTGTATTTGTCAGAGCTTATTAAACTTTACACTTAACATCTGTGCATTTTGGATTGCCTGAATTATGTCTCAACAGTAGACTCCTTAAGCAATAATTTATCAAATTGTGCATGTTGTCTTTGCCTCTCTAAGCAGGCATGTTACTACCATTGTTCCTAAAATTTGAGTTGCATCAATTCTATTATATTAATGAAGGTTTTCCAGAGAAACAGAAAATATATGGGGAGAGAGAGAGATTGTCACTTGATTGCAGGATTTCAGCAAGTCTGAAATCTGTAGGGGAGGCTGGCAACCTGGAAAATTAGGCAAGATTTCTTTGTCTCAGTTTTGAGGCAGAACTTTGATCCTCTGTGAAATCTCAGTCATGGCTCTTAAAGCTTTGGTTGAGTTGAAGAGTCCCACCCTCATTATGGAGGATAATCTGCTTTGCTTAATGTCAACTGATTGTAAATGTTAAGCCTATCTAACAAAATGTCTTCGAAGCTAATCTAGTGTTGGTCCAAACAACTGGGCAGATAAGAGAGTTTTAATTCCTTCTTCATAGATGAAGGGTTAGGACCTATAAGATGCCATCATTTGTCAAAGATTTGATCATTAAAAAAACTGCACTGTGCCAGGTTTTTGTAGAAGCTTGGAATGCACCAAGGAATAGATGACAGGAAAATCTCTGAACTTGTGGACCCTGTATTGTAGTGGATATGAAATAGTAAAAGTACTAGAAAATTTCATAGTAATTTAGGGAATAGTAATAATAAGTGCTTGGGGGAAAAAATAGGTAGAATATGTTAGGGGGCACTGAGAATCTCATATGAGGTTTGCCTCATTAAGAAGGTGGCATGTTTCACCAGGGACTTGAAGGATCCCTGTGGATATCTTGGGAGAGCCTATCCACTAGAGGAAGCCAGTAGTGTGAAACCTCAAAGCCTGGGAACTAAGGCTAGAACCTTGGTCTTAAGTTGTTCACTGTTTAAGTCTAGATATTGAGTACATTCTTGCTGTAAGCATAGTACTAGGCTTTGGAGCTATGATAGTAAAAACACATAATGTGCCAAGGGTTTTCTAATTCTTTGTTTTCGTTATAGGAGTGGTTCCTCACCCATGAGCAAGAAAGTCATTACAAAGGTCTTCAAATATATTTTGCCCTGAAAATTTTCTGTAGATAATAATAATAATTATACATATTACATATATGTGTTTGTGTATGTGTGTATATATATGTATATGTATTCTATTTTTTTTTTTTAAGTTTATTTTAAAAGAGAGTGAGAGCACACAAGCATGGGGAGGGGCAGAGAGGGGGGGAAGAAAGAATCCCAAACAGGCTCCACGCCTTCAGCACAAAGCCCTTTGTGGGGTACGGACCCACGAATCATGAGATCATGACACGAGTTGAAATCAAGAGTCATATGCTAAACCAACTGAGTCATCCAGGTGCTCCATATGTGTTCTTGATAAAAAGACAATTTAGACATTACTCAACTCATAATTATGCATTTTTTATTCAACTGATAAATACCAAAACTTCCATTATGGTCATGCTGGGTGGTACATTATCTTTGAGCAATTGTGAAGTTGAAAAGAGTCCTCCTTCTTGAAAATGTTTGAAAACCTTTGCTCTATGCTATGAGTTTGCCAGATTGAGTTGGCTCTGAAAGCCACACCAAAAATTTGCTATTTCTAAAGACAAGGAAGGCCTTTGAAATTTTCAACTGGAGGAAGAACGTGATTAGACCTGTGTTTTTTGGAAAATATATTTTCATTGTGAGTTATCCAGAGGAAGTCAAATGGAATAAATCTATTGAGGAATGCTTACAGTTTAATTATAGTTTCTTGATGCATAACATAGTGACGCAGACTTCACTGTACTTAAGTCTCTGTTCCTCATGCTTAAAAGGACTTCAAATCCTAATTTCTCTGCAGTATCCATTATTTGAGGCAGTATTTCCAAGGCACAAGTATCCTCTATTAAAAGTTAGCAATTAAAAATAGCTTTCTAGCTTAGCCCTGCCTGGGATACTTGAAGGGAAACATTAGCAACAGTTAAAACAGACCCTTTTGAGGGTGTATGTACATGCTAGCAGATACATGTCTAGTTTATGTGTCTGCAGGATAATTTGACATTTTGATGTTTGTATGAACTTTCATTTCGGCCTCCTGTTTGAAAGTCTAGCTTTCAGAGTTTGAACTTTAATTTGATCTTAGTGGTGAGCCAAATAATCATTGTATGAGATATTTGGAAATATATATTGATAATCAGTAAAATTCCCTCCACTGATACTTAACATTGAATGTTTTAAAGTAGCAATAAATACTTCTTAAGAGAATTGAGAAAGCTGGAAATCAACATATTCAGATTTGACCGGCTCAAGCAATATCTCTGTAAAGGATTTCCAAAGATTGCAGTTTACCTTGCTTACTTTTTCTTGGGATTTTCCATGTGTTCTGTATTTTATTCCTCTCCAGTATGCCTTCCCACTCAGAAGGGCCATTCCTTTGTGATTACTACTCTGATTCATTTCTTCACACTGACTGCATACCCACTCTTGATGAATTACCCTATATTATTCTATATTTTGGTCTTTGATGTTGCTGTCAGGCAGAATATCAATATGAAATTGTAACACTTGTTTGCATTTGTGTTTAATTCAACCTGTGTGGTACTGGCAACACTATGGATATTCATTCTTTGGCAGGATGTATGCTTCTGGGTTTGCTGCTGATTCAGATTTTCCATGCATGTGGGTATGTGGTGGTTCTTGCTTATACATCTAGATGCTCGATTGCTAATGCTTCCCGCTTGCCAGATGGTAAATATGCAGCCACAGTTTTCCAGACAGTTGTTGTCTGGGTACAAATCATTGTACATTCTGAGTTTGTTTTTTTTTTTTTTTTTTTTTTTTCATCACTGAATATTCAATGATCCACAACAAAAATGGATCTCCTATGCCTGATGCAGTTCTGTGAGTCCTCAGGTTTCTACATTTACAGCGGTTTTATTCACCATTAGGAAATCTCTTGCATTGTTAATACACCAGTTATTAGTGAGACTAGTGAGATAGGCTCAGCAATGCACTGCTGGGATGGGCTCTAGTACTGATGCCTATGTTAGGCAAAGAGAAGAAATCGCCATAAGTGAAATCTACATGAGATTATTGATGTGTGGCTATCCATCAAGGGCCAGGAGATGGTGAATGATATTACAACCTGCTAAATGTATGCCTGGGAATCAGTCATTTAGTCTGCATTTCAATTGTCTTTTTTTTTTTTTTTTTCTTTTTTTTTTTCTTTTTTCATTCTGATTAGAGAAGGTGAAATAATGGTCTTTTCTATATTGGACCTTGTTAAGGGACTTGTAAAGGAGCTAAAAGATGTGCTGTATATTGGTTGCTTATTTATAAATCATTAAGATTGGGAAAATGATAGAGTTACAATCTTCAGGTTGTCTCTTTTTTTAATTTTTTTTAAACATTTATTTATTTTTGAGAGACATAGCGTGAGCAGGGGAGGGTCAGAAAGAGAGAGGGAGACACAGAGTCCAAAGTAGGCTCTAGGCTCTGAGCTGTTAGCACAGTTACTGATACGGGGCTTAAGCTCATGACATCATGACCTGAGCCGAAATCGGGTGCCCCTACAATCTTCAGATTATCTTTGATTTTGGAAGAAATGTGTGTAAAAGTAAATAGTAAAGATTATAATGTTTTTGAGAAACTGGGTAGATGATGATAAAGAATTGTATTATTATTTACTGAGGGACTACTATGGTCTGACACTGAATTTAGCTTGTAAGTTCATTATCTAATGTTATGCTTACAATGACCCTACTATGGGAATTATCCCATAGGTATGCAAACTCCCTGAAGCTGAGCAAGGTTCTGTATCTTGCCCAAGGTTATGCAACTAATAGTGGCAAATGGAATAGAATTACAAGTTAGTCTGATATCTAAGCCTGTAATATTAATAACTACAATACTGTATGTTCCATTTGGGCATATATGTGTATGCATATGTGTGCATGTATATACGCAAAATAATGTTTCAGTCTGTGAATATGGCTTTGAAATCTTACTGGTATTTCTATCACTGAATATGCCCTTTAATAGATGAGCATTTATAGTACACCACTCCCTCTTTTTTTTTTTTTTTAATGTTTATTTATTTTTGAAACAGAGAGAGACACAGCATGAGCAGGGAAGGGGCAGAGAGAGGGAGACACAGAATGTGTAGCAGGCTCCAGGCTCTGAGCTGTCAGCACAGAGCCTGACACAGGGCTTGAACCCGTGGACCGCAAGATCATGACCTGAGCTGAAGTCGGATGCTTAATTGACTAAGTCACCCAGGCACCCCTGCCACCTCCCCATTTCTAAAGAATTAATTCCTATTCATCCCATATGTCCCCTCCAGACTGCTGAATTGTGTTTATTAAGTTGTAGTCATATTTCTCTTTATATGGAGGCTTTAGTGTTTTTCTGATGTTTTAGGTATCTGTATTTTGTTGGTGGTATCTATAATTGTATTGAAAACTGAAGAATCTTGCTTATTGTTGAAT
The DNA here is from genome assembly GCF_023721935.1 of Panthera uncia. Lineage (NCBI taxonomy): Eukaryota > Metazoa > Chordata > Mammalia > Carnivora > Felidae > Panthera > Panthera uncia. Next base: position 104,798,281 of record NC_064816.1, on the reverse strand, counting down.
GAGTTTCTCTGGATCTTATAAGGTTCACAGAAAAATGAAGCAGAATGTTTTTTAAAAATGATAAGCAGAAGCTAGAATTGAAAAGAATTCAGGAAAATGCCTCATTTTATATGTGTGGGGCTTTTTTTTGTTACATTCCTTGTGCAGGCATGGACTATTAAAATGCTAATAAAATGTCTTTCTGTCTTAATGAAACAAAAAGTTACATATGGGCTTATTGGGCCATAATCCAGAAATATTAACATGAGGTTCAAGTTTTAGGGACAGAAAATCCCCTAAAAATTTGTGTAGAGGCAGGGTGTGTGTTTTTACTCTATCGTGACTAATTAGACGCATATGAATGGAACACAAAGGAAAGTACATGGTACATACACTTGATGGGCCTAAACTAATGAGCTAGGCACCAAGAAGGTAATACCTAGGGAAAGAAAATCTTATTTTCATGGTTTAGTCTGTAAATCTGAATATTATTCGATGATATATGCTATGATTATTTGATATTTTGTTTTTAACTTTGGCATTATAAAATTGAAAGGGGAAAGATTCTCTTTTTATTGATTGATTATAGCATCCCCTCTAAATTACATCTCACAAACCTTTTCTGCAAAGTGGAAATTACAAAAAGAGGAGCTTTCTTGCACTTAAATATTTGCAACTTTTTGGACATGAAAAACAGTTATAAAACTTTAGACTAACATTAGAATATTAAAAATCTTTCGTCGGTCTTTTCTGATGAGTACTCTCAGCATACTTACCATCTAAGTTAACTAATATTGCTGAATACATTGCATCCCTTGGTAATGGCACCGTATCTTTGGTATTGCCCTTCTTTGAGTCTGTTACTTGAGTGACAGTTCCTCTGTGTCCAAAAATGTCCTCCAAGTGTATATAGGAACCTCAGGAGCACATTTTGTTCTTGTTTTTATTATTATTAGAAAACCAGGCCTCAAAATGTTTGAGGAAACATCGATTGTATTGAATGATATCCTAAAGCTAAGACTTTTTTGATAGTCATTACCACTTTTATTTGACTTAGTAAGCTATCATTTTTAACATATTTGCCGAAAAATAATAAACACATCATACATCAACCAATAAATTCATTTTAATCCCACCACTCCCATTCCAAAGAAAACGGCAGATAACATTTTAGTGGGTGTGTAACCGGGATAAATTCCTATGCATTATCGAGTCTGTCTATATTTATGTATGTGTACATGTGGAGTTTTACATCCTGCAGGACTTCTCATGCTAATGTATTTGAGTCTATCATTTGTGTTCACTGCTATAAGCTATTTCATGGCCTATTGATTCTGTAGAGAGGATTAAGGCATATGAGCATGTGCTATCATGCTCATGTGTGTTTATTTTTGTGAAAGAGAAATAGTGTATTCTTAGGAGTGGAATTCTTAAAGTAAATAATATGTGCATTCTTTCACAGACGCCTTCTTACTGCTTCCACAGCTAGCTCGTTCTTGTGACTGCCCTTTCTTGTGCTTGTGTGCTTTTCCAATGCCTTGGAGCTGTGCCAGTAGCCATTAATGGTATTTCGTATATAACTTGTCACCTGAAGGATTTATTTTTGTCTGATTTTTCAACCCTCAGTGGAATATAAAATAAGTATTTTGAATCATTCTCATATCACAATTAGTGTTAACTCTCCTAATCGTCAACTGACCTTGAGACCAAACTAAATAAATTATCATTTAGAGTGTAAGCTTTACATATTCCTATCAGGAGGGGCCACACACAAAAGCACTGAGCTTTATATTTCTACTGACACTTCCTTTGTTATGCCACAATTAGGCAACTCTAAGATAGAATGTGTGAGGTAGTAAAATGAGCTTTGGAATTATGTATCCGTCTCAAACTGACTATGTAATCTATACGCAGTTACTTTCCTTTTGACAGTCTATCCTATTTTAGTTATCACAAGTGTAGGAAATTATATGCACAAAAATGTCCCAAATGTTAGAAATCATGTGAAAGACTCCACAGAAATGGTTCAGTAAAATTATATATAACCTCACTGGTAGGTGATGGATTTATTAAACATTGCTAGTTAGAAATATGAGACACATGGGAAGTATTTGTTATGTAAAGTAGTCAACAATAGAGTTGTATGGAAAGGTAAGATTCTAGCTATACAAACTCAGCCATCTCGAATAAAGGAATAGGTAATTTTTTTTAAGTTAAAAAAACAAAACAAAACACTTAACCCACCGAAGCATTGAGGAAAAGGTAAATAAAATTACTACTAGTTACTGTAGTATGATCTTTGTGTTTAGTTAATGTTACTTGAAACTATATTTGTTTTACTTAAAATCTATAATAACTAGCATGCATATTTTAATTTTATCTGCCAGAGTATCTCTGCCATTGAGAAGCCACCAAAAAATTATTTTCTAGACAAAATCTTCTGACTTTCTACTAAAACCAATATGGTGGTTGTATTCATATTATGTTTTTAGTTCTTAGGAGGCTCTTTACTTTTTTGTCAAATTTGATACTTATTAAGTAGGTGGGATATCAAGAAAATGTTAAGAGAAAAGAAAAATTGTTCTACAAATTAAATATGAGATGAATATGAGATGAAACTACAAGAGTGTAGATTTGATGTGTTACCTGCTAAGTTGCAATACTGTACATTGCTTTCATGAGCCATATATAATATTTCACTGGAAAAACAGGTAATTTTTGGTACTGGGTGGCAAACCACTATAAGCATTTAGGAAAACTTGAGTTTATTTTTTTTCTATTGCTTGAGTTGCTTTAATAATCAAGTGTTGATATTATGTAATGTGGATTTGTGCATTAGTCACTACTAATTTTTGCAAAACTGGGGAACTACATAATAGGGTTTTTATAATATTTTTTACTGACTAGATGGATAATTTTAGATTTTTTTTGGCTTTCTACCATTTGGCTTACTATACTGATAGAAAAATTGTGCATATTTTTAACTACATATATATATCTTTATATAATAGTACTTTTTTGATGAAGAAGTACACTTCAGTAAGACAGTAAGATGCTGTAAACAACAATATTAGTAATGAATTTCTAAATAATTCAGTAATGATTGGGACCTACCCTCCTAATAGAATAACCTACTATCTTATTGAATAACTTAATATATGTGGGTAATTATGCTAGGTGAAAGGGATTGTTAAATCATTTTAAATAATGAAGGAATTCATGAGAATAAGTCATGTTTAGGAAAGGAAAACAAGTAAAAGTACATTATCTTGTATGTACAAGGTACTGTGCAGATGCTTTATGCACATTATTTTGCTTGAGACTCTAAATAGACCTGTGACATGAGTTAGTGTTAGTATCCTTATTTAACTGGTGAGGAAACTGAGCCTCAGGGAATTGCAGCAGCTTGTCCTAGATCAAACAGTAAGTAACTGCAAGAGTTGAAATTTAGGCTGAAGTCTATTTGTTGTCAAGTCCCATGTGTTCTTGGAGCCTCCCATGGCTTTGTACTCCAAGAAGAGGAATATCCAGTACTAAGTAATAGCAGTAAACCATCATTGTAATTGTTTATTATATTACTCCAATTCATACTTCTTAGGGATGCTTGGGAGATTCTATTGAAAAGACTACTGATCAAGGCAAATCATGTTTATTTTGCAGATAAGCCCTGCTATTTAAGGACTTTTGCTTCACAATTGTTCTCCTAATGTTCATTAGGTCTAAAATTGAATAGTGAGCAAAGTATTTGTTATGGTCATGGTGGTTTGCTCTCTACATCAAATATATTCTAAGTTGTTAGTCTAATCTAATCATGGCAATCCTGTTTTCTGTGCTGATAATTAGCCTACCAATGGACATTGAAAGTAATCCTAGGCATTGAGACATAAAGAGAATTCTACTACAGACTTACGGGAAAGTTTTCCTTGATCACAAGAAAGAATGACATAGAATGAAGGTCTTCCTTCTTGCTCTATACACCATTGTGTCAAGATGTGGTTTCTAAAACCATTATAGTCATCTTGATAGCAGTCTGTCAATAGAGCCAACATTAAAGGTCTCAAAGCAGAGAGAGAGAACATCGGATCTTGATGACATAGTCACATGAAACAAATGAACCAGCAACCACCCATGGTTGCAATATGAACCAACTCTTCAGAATGTTTTACATTTAATTTGTTTTAGGTGACCTAATAGCTTTCTTGTGTAATCTGATTTGGATAAAGAATATTTGTTCTTTGCAGCAAATAATTTTTGTGGCAGATGGTGGGGGGTGGTATAGTATTTGGTTTATGGAGCTGGGCACTGCCAGTCAAAAATTCTAAAATGTACTTGAGCAAATGGAGGATCGAGGGAGTAGAACGTTGACTGTGTGCCTAAAGATGCTGAAAAATTTGAGGAAATGGTAGGAAAAATTAAAAATACTAGATCACATTGGCTATTTTTGTAATCCAAAATAAATAAATATAGGGTAAAGGTTGCCTATCTGAAAATAGAAAGAAAAAAACATGACTTGAGTCAGGCACTACCTTTCTGCATGTGACTTTAAAATTAATTTGAAGGAGAAGGGCGCATGGGTGCCTCAGCTGGTTGGGAGTCTGACTTTAGCTCAGGTCATGATCTCGCGGTTTGTGGGTTTGAGCCCCATGTCCGGCTCTGTGCTGACAGTGCAGAGCCTGGAGCCTGCTTCAGATTCTTTGTCTCTCTCTCTGCCTCTCCCCTGCTTGTGTTCTTTCTCTGTCTCTCTCAAAAATAATAAATAAACATTAAAAAATTAAGTTGAAAGATAATTTTTAAATTTGAATCTTCTGGGATTAGAACATTTGAATTCTGTGCCTTAGGCTAAAGTGCTGGCAATAGTTATGATGTTGGAGACTTAGCTGGAGAGAAGTTTGGAATAAAGGCAAACCTATTTCTCTTGCTTGTTACAAGAGATTTTTCTTGTTTCACCACATTATTTTCTGTTCCACCACAGATAGGATTATACATGACAAACAATATGAGGCCATTTTTTTTTTTTTTAGTTAAGAATGTCATGGTAGAGACTCTTAAATAGGACTGTCAAATAGAGCCCGGTGCCAGTGGAAGAACAGAGTTTCCAGACTTCTGGATTAGGGCTAAAGAAACTCATTGATTGTAGTTAGAAATCCACAGGTTTAATCAGATGCAGGTACACGAGGAGCTTCATTTTTAAATGAGAAATCTGTAACCAGAGAAATGCCAGGCCTGATAAGAAGAGCTTGGTGCTGTTCAACCATAAAGCAAGTTCATACCTAGGATCCCCAGTCCTCCGAGGAGATGTGCTAGTAAGTAAGTATACAGCCCCCTGAAAAGACATTCTCCATAAGACTTTGCTCATTGTGGCCATGGAGGAAAATGGATGAGGGTAAGCTTTTCAGAAAGCAGAAACATAGGCTATCCAGGAGCATATTGCCTTCTCAGACCTGGAAATATGGACTTTCTCTGTCGGAGAATGTAGGCTATGAGGATGCTATAGAGCAATGATTACTCAGAGTTGTTTTTTATTGGCCCCCTTTCTGACATTTTAGGGTTGCCACGTTTTTTCTTTTTTCTTTTTTTTAATTCCACTGTTGATTGGTGTGTAAAAGTGAGAGAGTAGATACTTCATCCTAAATGATGAGTTCACTAAGCAGTTTGGACCTACTGAAGATAATGGCTCTTACCTGAAAATCTTGGACTTGGAGCTTGATGCAGTGATCGGTTGAGACTTTGGTTCTAGTCCTTTAGGGAAGGTATAGAAATAGGTAGGGCTGGGCAGCTTTGAAAATAAGGTAGTGAGGGGTGTGTGGATATTTTATAGCTAAAAGAGTTAACAATGATGGCTGAATACTCCGCAACCATGATTCTCTTCTTTTTCCACAGAACCTAAATTTTGTTCAGTATCTATTCTGGTTGCATTATGTCATGTGTCTGAGAGAAAACCAACTCATTTTTTGTCTCAGAGATATCCTGGTTAGTCTAAAGATAATCTCATATGCTTTGCTGATTATTGCTTCAGGACATAAGTGAACTCTGGCCATTGAGATGCAAACAGAAGTTTTCTGGAGGCTGCTGGGAAATTTTTTTTCACACTCTTAGAAGTCTTTGGGAAACCATTCTCTCCTCCATTAGGTATAAATAGAGAAATCTCCATTTTTTACATTAATAGCAAAAAAGTAAACTCAAGATGAAATGGATACTGTTGACAACAGAACAAAATGGTGGAGATCATTCTTTAGACATACAAATGGTGCTCTGAATGTAAAGCTCTTGAAGCTTGATATAATAACGTCCTCATTCTCTAAAAGATGAGCCAGCTCCTGTGATTTAGGATTTTCTGTTACTTGAAATACAAATGGTAAAGCCTGCCTTGGGACATTTCTGAAGACAGCATAAATGAACCTGAAGGCAGTTTTTCATACCCTGTTGACTGAAATGTCATGAGAGCAGTCACTGAGCGTGCACTTAATGAAGGTAAAGGTGGATTTGTTGACTTGAGGTTGAGCAACATGTTGAAAATGGAGGGACACAGTGTAGGTAGGAGAAACCCAACAGGGTAAGAGCAATAAAAGCTTGGCACAAGTCACAATTAAACTTTGGGTGAGTTCAAAGTGATTATAGATTTTGAGGCTCAGCATGGTCTTGAAGTGGAAATTGGGGAGCAAGGATTGATGCTTCGCTAATAATGACCTAGCTTTGAAAGCAATAATTTTTTGAGTGTCTGTTTTCTCTTCTTAAAATGGGAGGATTGGAGTTGATGCTCTCTAAAGTCCAATCCCCCCAAATTATTTTGGTCAAGTTAACACTGGCGTTTCCCTGGGATAATTTATGACATACTTAATTTATTTAGCAGTTTGTTACAGAGAGCTTTGTTCTCAATATCTTTATTATGATATAGTTGAAATGATGTTTACAAACCATAATGACAATCTATACTTTTATAATTCTTAAATCATTTCTGTCTGAACAAGGAATTTTACTGTGGCTTGTTTACCAACAACCCCACTCTACCCTCCCCCCCTCAAAAATTTTTAATGAACCTCTCTGTATTTCATAATATTTTTAAAGTTGTAAACTTAAAAAAATAATGCTAATTAAAATGTCAAGTATACAATAGTTGATAAAATTTTACCGAGAAAAAATATTTTTCCTGTTACCCCTTTTATGATTGCCTAACAGCAAGTACTTGGCCAATTATAGAATTTGAAATAATGTATTTCAGCCAGATGCCAAGAGACATTTTATGAAACAAATTCAGAGTATAAATTATGTATGTTTTTACTCACTGTTAAGTGGCAAATGTTTACTATTCTTTATAGCAATTGAACATTAGGTTTATAGATTGAGAAATAAATATTGATAATCAAAATTACACTAGTTCTGTTGTTCATTAGGTATTTATTGCATTGCGTATGTATATGAATTGTATATGGTAGAGTTAAAAAATCTGCATAAATTATTTACTGTAAGTATAATTATTTGAGAAACAATTTATATTGTTAAAATATATAGTCAGTGCTTTTTTTTCTTTGCCAATATTTAACATTTGTATTTCTAAGTATTTTGAAGTATAAAAGTGTTTTAAAAGCTGTTGTATATCTGGAGAAGTATTAACACACAGGTTGTGGAATACCAAGTTGCACATCTTTGCATTCACTTAATAATTTATACTTTAATTCTGAAAAGGGTTCCTTTCTTTTCAAAGGGAATGTCATTTTGAAAAACAAAATATACTCTGACAGTAAAATTTGGATTTTAGCAGTGAAAATTGTCATTAAGTTTGTGTTTTTTATTATTTTGGTGCTTTTGGTACCGCATATGTGTTTTGTTTATATCTTAAAGCTAGAGATTTGGTACATAAGCCACATAGAGAGTAATAAAATTCAGTAACTCGAATTGTTCAGAATCATATGTATATTCTTCCACTCTAAAAGTGATTGTGATGGTAACTAATGAATGATAGGACAGATTCTAATATTTTACAAGAACATCTTAATGGATATTCATTCATACATTTTAAATTCACTTGGAAAGTATGTTGTTAAAGGTCTGTAATTAGGATTTGCTATTTCTTTTCTTCTAAGAAAAAGTTAGTATTAAGTTTAAATGTAGTGTTCTCTTAAAAATAGTTCCCGTATGCCTCAACCAATAAAACTTGTTCAATAATCTCATTTGGTTTTTTTCAACTTTCCATAGTATTAGAATTAATTAGAATTTCTGTATCTTGACTTTAGTGAAGATCAAAACACTGCAGAAAAATTATCAGAGGCTTTAAAAGTTAATATCATAAATTTTCTACACAATGGAAAAAAGACAGTATGGCAGTTTGTAGACATAGGTACAGCCTTCTAAGTCACTTAGAGCTTTTTAAATTTTTAAATGTTCATTTATTTTGAGATAGAGCATGCATATACAGGAGGGGCAAATAGAGAGAGTGAGAGAGAGAATCCCTAGCAGGCTCTAAACTGTTAGAGCCCAATGCAGGGCTTGATACCATGAACTGTGAGATCATGATCTGAGCCGAAGTCAACAGTTGGATGTTCAACTGACTGAAACACCCTGGCATTCCTAAGTCACATAGAGTTTTTATATTTTCCAGGAAATTATACTTTAGAAATAATCTGTTTTTTTTTATTTTTATGAGATATCATGTGTAGGCATAATTCCCATAAGCTACATCACCAGTTTAGGAAGGAGAGCTTTTCTTAAATACTTACTATAGAATTTGCAGCTATCAGTTTTTCTTGAGAAAAAAAAAAAGTTGTCTGTAACAATTATAGAATTGCCATTGTGCAGTAAAACTTCAGTCAGTTTAAGTTATAGAAAATATTGTTAGAAAAATATATACAAGTATATGGTTTTGAAATAGATGCATATCATAATGGTTGGCACATAAATACCCAATGGGGTTGGAGAAATTAGGCAACCTTGTATGGCTTGATCAATACACCTGCCATTATCATCATCTTTGAAGGAAGGATGGCACCGTCCTATGTAGTGTATTTGTTGCCTTCTTATATTGTTAAATGCCTGTGAACATTCTACTTCCCTAATTTGTTACTAATTAAAGGTTATAGAATATAGTATTTTAGGAAGGAAAAATATATCTGTATTGCTGGTTCCCAGCTCTGGTTGTGTATTAGAATCACTTGAAGGGCTTTTAACAAATATTAATATTTGGGTCCTACTCCAAACAAATGAAATCAGAATCAGGTTAGGGTCAGGCAGTGGAATCCCCCAGTTGATTCTAATGTGTAATGTGTAGTGTGGTTTGAAGATATGTCAATACAGTGTAAGATACTCCTCAAACTATTATAACGTTTCACTTGACTATTCAAACATTTCATAGGTTTGATTTGATGTGATTTCAACTATGAGTTATGTATTTCTTAAAAAAAAAAAAAAAAAAACTTTTGACTCGTTATGGTTTCACTGCTGATGTTCAGCAAGCATAGCCTTTGTCATATAAATATATGCTAAAATGAATATAATCTAACAAAATGTAAGGGGTATCGCTACTATTGCTGCTCAATCTTTGGAAGTGTTTCTGTTGATATAAATTAATATCAAGAATGGTTTGTGGCTAAAAAAAAAAAAAAGACATGGACAAATAGCCATAGATGCTATTTACTGCCCAAATGTAGGCTACACTGTATTAGTTTCCTATTGCTGCTATTAACAAATAACCACAAACCTAGTGTAGTGGCTTTAAAACAACAGACTTATTTTCTTACTGTTCTGAATGTCATAGATCCTAAATCATTGTGTCATCAAGGTTTCATTCTTTTTCAAGGCTCTAGGAGAAGATCCCTTTCCTTTCCTTTCTAGCTTCTAGAGGCTTTTTGCTTTCCTTGACTTGTGGCCCCTTCGTCCATCTTCAGAGAGCATTACTACAATTTTTGCTTCCATGGTCACATCTGTTTCAATTTCTCATCTTCCTACTTCCCTCTTAGAATTATGTTTATGATGTTTTTGGCTTCACCCATATAAAGATAATCCAGAATAATCTTCCCATTTTGAGATCCTTAATTTAATGACACTTGAAAAGCTCCTTTGGCCATATAAAGTAACACATTCATAGGTTCTGGAATTTGGACAAGGGTATTTTAGGGAAACATTATTTTGTCTACCACAAACAACTTTGGCCTAGTATATTTTTTTTCTAAAATGTGGAATTTTTTGTTTGTTGTTTTTTGCCTTGAATAAAGTGTCTGCAAAGAAATTAATGAAAAGAAAGTAGAGTTTCAAAAGCAAGCAGGACAGTGAAAAGAATACTTTAACAAATGAAAAGTTGTTTAAGGAACTCTTGAACATGAGTTTTAAGACTTTGAATCAAATAGAAATATTTTAATTAATTATTCCATATCACTTCTCTCATTGATTTATTATGTAACTAGAGTTTGAGTTTCCAAGAATGTATAAATTGAGATAAGATTTGTGTGTACATAAGACATTTTCAAGATACACACTGTGGTTATATTTCCTTATCTCTTCATGTCTTCATATTCATCAATAAATGGATACTAAACAAACTTTATGGAGGTTTTGATGCCTAAGAGGTGCAATTAATGTTCTTCACATAGCAAGAGCAACATAGTAAGTGAACAATAAATTAGTTATTAATAGTAGTATTGCTTATCAGTAAAAAAAATGGCTATGTATACATTCTGCCAACATTTAATTATTGTTATCTTGGTAGATTTGTATATCTATTTGGCAAGGAACATATGTTCGTTGGATGCTTTTATGTGTCATGTGCTCTTATTAATGTCCTGAGGTAGATAGATGATACAAACATAAATCATTGACATTCTGCCCTCAACTGAATATATAATATCCTGTTTAGGAAAGAAATTTAAAAGCACTCTAAGAAAGGTACAGAAAAATGATTTTAGTGTGGAGGATAAAAGGTTTTTGATAAGAGGTATGTATGCTCCATTTGTTTCTTAAAGCTAACATAAAATTATTTACCCTGCTACTTCCCAGTAATTCACATAAGAATTTGTGTGTGTATGCATGAAGGTTTTTTTAGTCTTCATATTCCACCAATTATTTAAAATTCTAAAACATTTAAATAAATAAATAAATAAATTAATTAATTAATTAAATTAATGCTTTATTTAAAATTCTAAAGCATTATAGACATCAGTATGAATCTTTAGAAGTTCTGCTCGACAACTGTACTTCATATGGTTTGGGAATCATTAGTAAACCATTTTGGGTTCCTCCCTAAATATCCTTGGCTATTCCCAGATGCCAGCAGACAAAAATCATTTACAAATATCATACTATTCTTTGTGTATGTCACTTCCGTCTTTTACTGTCCTGAAATACATCCCACTTTCTTTCCTAGGTGCCAAAATCTTCCAAATAAACATTCTCTCCCTAAAGTTAGCAGCCAGACATCTTTAAGAGCAGTCAAGGGAAAGGCCTTAAAGCTGTCTTCAAAAACATTCAGATGTCTTAAACAAGTTCCAGTCGGGCCTGCCATTTGTCCCTTTTCCCCCCTATCCAAGGCAACAGCCAGAAACCTCACTTAATCTCTTTACGTACTATTTACACTTTAGTGAAATTATCTTCTGGCTCTTGATTTGATGGAAAAAGTTGGTATAGTGGGTTTACAGAAAGATAAAAAAAAAATGTACCTAGTAGTTATAGTGCTTCGACAGACTGCAATTGCTATGGGTAAGCCTACAAAAATTCCAAAGGGAAAGTAGCCCTTCAGTTGATGGCCCATCTAAAATGATGCCCAACTTTAAAAACTGTCATGTACTACTGCTATTTAAGCTCCTGTACTTCTATTTGAACAGAAAAGATAGGTTATGTGAAGAATACATTTAAAGTGGGAGAATGTGTTTTCAAAATGAAGTGCTCTGGATTTGTTAATTACTTGCCTTGAAACTTGTTAGTGTTGAAGAGTAGTGGGTAGAAATATATACATTTATTATCTTCTCTGAATTAGCACTTTGATACCTTTCATTCACCTGAAGATGACCTCCAACTGATTATTTCCAGATCTCACTAATCATCTGACCTCTGCAATTTTAGTTCTAACTGCATCATAGAATTACGATTCTGTATGTTGCACAGAGGCTGTTGAACAGAAAAATCTCCTTGACTGCTTTAAAAAAAAAAGTGAATTATTACCGCTTTCTTTAAAAAGTAAGTTAATGAATGAAGTTGACCCCAACAGAACATAATACATACTTCATCTTGTTTTGGATATTTAACTTTGTTTTAAAACTTAAGTTCAATAGCTTCATGTTTGTCTGTAGTATACAGTTCCATTCGTTTTAACAAATGTATCCAGTAACCAGCAGCACAATTAGGATAGCAAAACACTTCCCTTACTTAAAAGAAATTCCTCACCCTGTCCCTTTTTAGTCATGCACCTCTTCACCCCTTGGCAACAACAGATTTGTGTGCCTAAAGTTTCGGCTTTTTAACAATGTCATGTAAATGGAATCAAACAATATGTAACCTTTTGAGTCTCTCTTCTTTCACTTCGCATAATGCATTTGAGAGTAATTTGTCTTGCTGATTATATTAAGTTTTCATTGCTGAGCAATACTGTTTTGGTGGATGTACGATGTTTGCATGAACCTGTAGGAGTATATTTGGTTTGTTTAAAGATTTTGCTGATAACAAGCAATGCTGTCACAAATGTTCCTATACAGGTTCCTTTTTTTTTTTTTTTTTTTAAGATGCTCTTTTTTTTTTTTTTTTAATGTTTATTTATTTATTTTTGAGAGAGAGAAGTAGAGAGCAAGCAGGGTGGGGCAGAGAGAGAGGCAGTCTCCACGCCATCAGTGCAGAGCCCAATGCGGGGCTTGATCCCATGAACCATGAGATCATGACCTGAACCAAAACCAAGAGTTGGATGCTTAACTGACTAAGCCACCCAGGCACCCCTCCTGTAAAGGTTCTTATGTGGTGAGATGTTTTAATGTTTTTAGAGTAAATACTTGGGAGTGTGATTGCTGGGTCATATGCAAAGATGACATTTAACTTTATAAGACTTTATAAGGGAAGGGGCAGAGAGTGGGAAAGAGACTCCCAAGCAGGCTCTGCACTGTCCCTGAAGAGCCTGATGCAGGGCTTGAACTCATGAACTGTGAGATCATGACCTGAGTTGAAATCGAGAGTGAGATGCTTAACCAGGCACCCCGACTTTTTTTTAAAACTGTTTTTCAGAGTACGTCTACCACTTAGCGTTACTACCAGAAGTGTGTGATTTCCAGTTGCTTCACTCACATACTAGCACTGGCCATTTGCTTTATTTTTATTCCAACCTCTGCAATAGATGTGTAAAGGCATCTTATGTGTGTTTAGTTGATGTTTCCCCAGTGGCTAATGATACTGAACATCTTTTTATGTCCTTATTTCCTATCCATATATCTTCTTTGCTGAATGGTGTGTTCAAATCTTTTGCCCACCTTTCGTGGTCTTGGTATTTGTGTCTTGAGTGTTCTTTATATGTTCTTCATTAAAGTCCTTTGTCTCATATGTGATTTACAGTTGTTTGTATCCCAGTCTGTATGTGTCTTTTTATTCTTACAGTGACATCTTTTACAGAACAAATATACTGATTTTTATGAAATCTGAATGTATTATTTGTTTTTTCTTTTATGGAGTGTTTTAGATAAGAAATCCTTGTTTAATCCACGCTCACAAAGATTTTCTTTTATATTTTCTTCTAAAAATTACATGGTTTGGGGTTTTACATTTAGATATATGAACCATTTTGAATAATTTTTATTTAAGACATGAAGTATCAGTTTGTTTTTAACAGGTAACAGATTCTACCATTATTTGTTGAAAAGATTATCCTTTTGCGGTGGCGCTGCCTCTGTGCTATTTTCACATATAAACTGACAATAGTCATGTAGGTATTTCTGAACTAATAATATGCTGTCTTGATTACTGTGGCTTTATAGTAAGTCTTAAAATCTTGTTCATACAAGATTCCCAGCTTTATCCCTCATTTTCAAAGTTATTCTGAATACTCTATTTCCTTTCATTTGTTGTATAAATTTAAAATGAGCTTGTCAGTATCTATAAAAATTCATGCTTGAGTTTTGCTTTCTGTAGATCAATTTGAGGAGATTTGATATCTTAACAACATTTATTCCAATCCATGAACATAGTTTATCTATACATATACTTAGGACTTAAAAATCACTTTTTTTTTTATTAGTGGCTTGTAGTTTTCAGCATACAGATCATTTGAAGTTATTCCTAAGAATTTCATTTCTCTTGGTGGGAGAGGAGTGGTTAGGAGAGCTATAGCGAGTAGTACTTTTTTAAAAAAATGTTTTCTACAGTCATTCTCTGTTATTACATAGAAATATCATTGATATTTTATATATTCACTTTGTGTCTTGTGGTATTACTAAACTCACTTATTAATTTTAGGATCTCTTTTATACATTCTTTGAGATTTTCTACAAAGACAAAGCATGTTTTATGCAAATAAAATGTTATTTTTTTTCTGTCATCTTTCCATATCTTATTGCTTTTTCTTTCCTTGCTGCATTGACTAGGACTTTCAGTACACTGTTAGAAAAAAGTTGTCAGTGGGACACCTGGGTGGCTCAGTGAGTTAAGCTTCTGACTTCGGCTTAGGTCATGATCTCACAGTTTGTGCTTTGAGCCCCGCATCGGGCTTTGTGCTGACAACTCAGAGCCTGGAGCCTGCTTCAGATGCTGTGTCTCCCTCGCTCTCTCTGCCCCTCACCCACTCGTGCTCTGTCTCTCTGTCTTCAAGAATGAATAAACCTTAAGAAAAATTAGAAAAAGAAAAAAGTTGTCAGCAACGATATCCTTTGACTTACTTACAGCCTTAGGTGAAGAGACTCAAAAATCGATTATTAAATATGATGTTAGCTGTAGGATTTTCATAGAAGATTTTATCGAGTTGAGGAATGAGAATTATCAATTTCTTCTTTTCAAGGAATCAGTTTTGGGTTTCATTGATTATTTTTCTACTCATTTCTTCCTCTTAATTTTATTGTTTCAGTTTTTTACTATTTACTTTCTCTTTCCTTTCGGTTAGTTCACTTCTTTTTTTGAAGTGGAAGCTTAGATGGTTAACTTAAGACCATTCTTTTCGAATAAAAGGATTACTGCTATAGATTTAACTCTTGTCAGTCTTAGCTGTGTTTCAAAAATTTTGGTGTGTTACATTTTCATTTTTTTTTTTTTTTAGTTCAAAATACTTTCTGATCCTTGTAAGACTTCTTTTTTGATTCATTCCATATTTGTAAATATGTTGTTTCATTCCATATTTATAAATATGGGGGATTTTCAGGGTATATGTCAGTAGTTCCTTTCTTACATAATTCTGTTAAGGTCATTGAATATACTTTGTATGATTTCAATTTTTTTAAATGGTTAAGGTTTGTTAGGGGACACAGGATATGGTCCATTTATGTGCACTTAAAAGAATGCATATTCTGCTCTTGTTAGGCAGAGTGTTCGGGTTGGTCGAATTTGTCTTTTCAGGGCTTCTATGTATTCACAGATTCTGTGTTTACTTGTTCTGTCAATCTCTTAGTAACTTTAACATTCCCAGGTGTAATTGTGGGTTTGTTTAAGTCTGAATTCAATTCTATCAATTTCTGCTTCATGGGTTGTGAAGTGCTCACATGTATAGTTTTGTCTTCTTGGTGAATTGAGTTTTACCACTAGGTAATGCTGTTTTTATCCCTGAAAATTTTCCTTAACCTGAAATCTTCGTTAACTTGAAATTAAAATATCATTGCAGCTTTCTTTTGATTGGTCTTTTTTGTTTTTTTCTCTATTACTAGGATATTACTTTTATCTTAGGAATATCATTGTGTTTAAAATTGGTTTCTTGTGTATATTTTAGTTCTTTAATCCAATTTGATTTTTTTCTTTTATTTTTTTGTTCAGATCATTTGCATTTAATGTTATAACTGACATGGGAAAATTTAGGTCTCCCACTTATAATAGTTTTATGTTTGTTCCCTGTCTTTTCAATCTTCTAGCTTCCCTTTCCTTATTTGGATTGTTTGAATATTTGTTAGTACCCCTATTTAATTTTTTATTGGTTTTTAGCTGTCTCTTTAAATATTTTTGACTGGTTGGTTTATCATAACACACATACTCCTAGTCTACTTAGAGTTAATATTTTATCACTTAAAGTGAAATTTAGAAACCTACAACCATGTTGTTTCCGTAAGCCTGTATGTTACAGTTGTCACATGCATTGCATCCACACAAGGAAACCCTTCCAACAATGTTATAATTCTTACTTTATATAGTCTTTCGTACTTGACAAGCTTAAGAAGAGAAAAAATAGTTTGTTATATATACCCAGATATTTACTGATTCTTTTGATCTTCCTTTAGTCCGGAGTTCCAAATTTGCTTCTAGTTTCATTTTTGTTTTGCCTGAAGAACTTACATTAGCATTTCCTTTACAGCAGAAATGCTGGTAATGAATTCTCCTACTTTCACTCATTTGAGAATGTGTTTTCTCTTGCCTTGAATTTTGAATAGTAAAAATACTATTTTGTGTTGTTAGTTATTTTCTTGGAACACTTATAAAATAATGTTGCACTGTCATCTGGCTTCTATGTTTTCTATAGTAAATCTGAACGCATTAAGTTCATTGTTCTCCTACATATAATGTGCCATTTTTTTCTCTGCATGCTTCCAAGACATGTTCTTTTTGTTTTTTTTTTTTTAATTGTATTTTTTAATTTACATCCAAGTTAGTTAGCATATAGTGCAACAGTGATTTCAGGAGTAGATTCCTTAATGCCCCTTACCCATTTAGCCCATCCCCCCTCCAGTAACCCTCTGTTTGTTCTCCATATTTAAGAGTCTCTTATGTTTTGTCCCCCTCCCTGTTTTTATATCATTTTTGCTTCCCTTCCCTTATGTTAACCTGTTCTGTGTCTTAAATCCCTCATATGAATGAAGTCATATAGTATTTGTCTTTCTCTGACTAATTTCGCTTAGCATACTACCCTCCAGTTCCATCCACATAGTTGCGAATGGCGAGATTTAATTCTTTTTGATTGTCGAGTAATACTCCATTGGGTGTATGTATGTATGTATGTATACATACATACATACATACATATATATAGTGCAATTGCTGGGTTGTAGGGTAGTTCTATTTTGAATTTTTTTGAGGCACCTTCATACTGTTTTCCAGAGTGGCTACAACAGTTTGCGTTCCCACCAGCAGTGCAAAAGAGATCCTCTTTCTCCGCATCCTTGCTAACATCTCTTGTTACCTGAGTTGTTAATGTTAGCCATTCTGACGGGTGTAAGGTGTGGTATCTCATTGTGATTTTGATTTGTATTTCCCTGATGATGAGTGATGTTGAGCATTTTGTCATATGTTGGTTGGCTATCTGGATGTCTTCTTTGCAGAAGTGTCTGTTCATGTCTTTTGCCGATTTCTTCACTGGGTTATTTGTTTTTTGGATGTTGAGTTTGATAAATTCCTCATAGATTTTGGATACTAACCTTTTATCTGATATGTCGTTTGCAAATATCTTCTCCCATTCAGTCAGTTGCCTTTTAGTTTTGCTGATTATTTTCTTCACTGTGCAGAAGTTTTTATTTTGATGAGGCCCCAATAATTCATTTTTGCTTTCGTTTCCCTTGCCTCTGGAGACATGTTGAGTAAGAAGTTGCTGCGGCCAAAGTCAAAGAGGTTTTTGCCTGCTTTCTCCTTGAGGATTTTGATGGCGCTCTGTCTTACGTTTAGGTCTTTTCATCCATTTTGAGTTTATTTTTGTGTATGGTATAAGAAAGTAGTCCAGGTTCATTCTTTTGCATGTTGCTGTCCAATTTTCCCAGCACCACTTGCTGAAGAGACTGTCTTTATTCCATTGGATATTCTTTCCTGCTTTGTCAAAGATGAGTTGGCCATATGTTTGTGGGTCCATTTCTGGGTTCTCTGTTAAGTTCCAGTGAGCTGAGTGTCTGTTTTTATGCCACCAAAACATTTTCTTAATCTTTGGTTTTCATCTGTGAGATTGATATGCATCTGCATCTGGCCTTCTTTTTTTTTTTTTATCCTTTTTTGGGGTTGGCACTCTTTTTCAATCTGTAAATATATAAATATTTATATTTATATATGTGTATTTTGGGGATATTTATTGAAGTATAATTAACATATAATGTTATATTAGTTTCAGGTGTACAGTATTATGATTCATCAAATTTATATATTACTTGCTGCTCATCAAGATAATTGTACTCTTAATGCCTTCATCTATATCACCCATCCTCTACCCACCTTCCCTCTGGCAACAAATAGTTTTCTATATTTAAGAGTCTATTTTTTGCTTGCTTGTTTGTTTATTCTTTTTTCCCTTAGTTCATTTGTTTCTTAAATTCCATGTATAAGTATGGTATTTGTTTTTCTTTGATTTATTTTCCTTAGCATTGTACTCTCTAGCTCCATCCCTATCGTTGCATGTGGCAAGATCTCATTCCTTTTAATGGCTAAGTAGTATTCTATTACACACACATGCACACACACACACACACACACACATGCCACTTGTTTATCCATTCATTTATGGATGGACACTTGAATTGCTTCCATCAGTTGGCTATTGTAGATAATGCTGCAGTAAATATCAGAGTGAACAGATCTTTTCAAATTAGTGTTTATGTTCTTATTTGATAAATACCCCATAGTGAAATTACTAGATCATATGGTAATTCTATTTTTAATATTTTGAGGAACCTCCCTAGTGTTTTATACAGTGGCTGTGCCAATTTGCATTCCAACTGACAGTGCAGAAGGGTTCCTTTCTCCCCACGCCCTTGCCAACACTTCTCTCTTGTGTTTTTGATTTTAGCTATTCTGACAGATGTGAGGTGATATTTCATTGTGGTTTTGATTTGCATTTCGTGATTAGTCATGTTGAGCGTATTACCATGTATCTGTTGGCTATTTGTATGTCTTTGGTGGAATATGTCTGTTTAGGTACTCTGCCCATTTTTAATTGGATCATTTGTAGGGTTTTTTGGTGGTATTTAAGTTTTTTATATATTTTGGATATTAACCCTTTATTTGATAAATTATTTGCAAATATTTTCTCTAATTTGGTAGATTGCCTTGTTGATAGTTTCCTTCCCTGTGGAAAACTCTTTTTTTTTTTTTTTTTTTTTTTTTTTTTTTGGTGCAGTCCAATAGTTTAATTTTGCTTTTGTTTCCCTTGGCTGAGGAGTTGTCATATCTAGAAAAGTGTTTATTTGGGTTATATCAAAGAAATGACTGCCTGTGTTTTCTTCTACGAGTTTTATGGTTTCAGGTCTCACATTTGGGTCTCACATTAGTCATTATTTCCTAATTTTTTTTTTCTGCCTTAATCTTTCCTCCTGAAACTTTAAGGATACTCATGTCAGATCTCATACTTAAATTGTTTTACTGATTTCTGAGTTTCTGATGAACTGTTTTAAACAATTTACTCTTTTTCAGATTTGACAATTTTTAATGGTCTGTTTTGACAGTAACTCTTTCTTCTCTACAATCTGTTATTGAGCTCATCCAGCCCAAATTTCAGTATTTTGTTTTTAAATTACAAAATTTCATTTTATTTATTTTTTATAATTTTTAAAGTATGTTTTAAAATTGTGGTAAATATAATACAAAATTTACCATTTAAATCATTTTTTAAAATTTCTTTTAAGTTTATTTATTTTTGAGAGAGACAGAGACAGAGAGACAGAGAGAGTGAGCGAGCATGGGCTGAGGAGGGGCACAGAGAGAGGGAGACACAGAATCTGTTGCAGGCTCCAGGCTGTGAGCTGTCAGCACAGAGCCCGACGTGGGGCTCGAACCCACAAACTGTGAGATCATGACCTAAGCCAAAGTCGGACACTTAACAGACTGACCCACCCACGTGCCCCCATTTAAATCCTTTTTAATGTGCAGTTTGGTGACGTAATTACATTCACATTGTTGTCCAACCATACCTGCCATTCATCCAGAGCACATTTTTCATCTTGCAAGACGGAATCTCTGCACCCATTAAATAATAACTCCATGCTCCTCTTGTCCCCAATCCTTGGCAACTACTATTCTGCTTTCCATTTCTATGAATTTGATTATTCTAAATACCTCAGTTTAGTGGGATCATACAGTATCTTTTTTATGACTGACTTATTTCTGTTAGCATGTCTCAAGATTCACCCATGTTGTACTGTATGTTGGAATTCTTTATTTTATTTTATTTTTTCAGTATATGAAATTTATTGTCAAATTGGTTTCCATACAACACCCAGTTCTCATCCCAAAAGGTGCCCTCCTCAATACCCATCACCCACCCACCCCTCCCTCCCACCCCCCATCAACCCTCAGTTTGTTCTCAGTTTTTAAGAGTCTCTTATGCTTTGGCTCTCTCCCACTCTAACCTCTTTTTTTTTTTTTCCTTCCCCTCCCCCATGGGTTTCTGTTAAGTTTCTCAGGATCCACATAAGAGTGGACACATATGGTTCTGTCTTTCTCTGTATGGCTTATTTCACTTAGCATCACACTCTCCAGTGCTATCCACATTGCTACAAAGGGCCATATTTCATTCTTTCTCATTGCCATGTAGTACTCCATTGTGTATATAAACCACAATTTCTTTATCCATTCATTAGCTGATGGACATTTAGGCTCTTTCCATAATTTGGCTACTTTTGAGAGTGCTGCTATAAACATTGGGGTACAAGTGCCCCTATGCATCAGTACTCCTGTATCCCTTGGGTAAATTCCTAGCAGTGCTATTGCTGGGTCATAGGGTAGATCTATTTTTAATTTTCTGAGGAACCTCCACACTGTTTTCCAGAGTGGCTGCACCAATTTGCATTCCCACCAACAGTGCAAGAGGGTTCCCGTTTTTCCACATCCTCTCCAGCATCTATAGTCTCCTGATTTGTTCATTTTGGCCACTCTGACTGGCGTGAGGTGATATTTGAGTGTGGTTTTGATTTGTATTTCCCTGATAAGGAGCGATGTTGAGCATCTTTTCATGTGCCTGTTCGCCATCTGGATGTCTTCTTTAGAGAAGTGTCTATTCATGTTTTCTGCCCATTTCTTCACTGGGTTGTTTTTCGGGTGTGGAGTTTGGTGAGCTCTTTATAGGTTTTGGATACTAGCCCTTTGTCCGATATGTCATTTGCAAATATCTTTTCCCATTCCGTTGGTTGCCTTTAGTTTTGTTGGTTGTTTCCTTTGCTATGCAGAAGCTTTTTATCTTCATAAGGTTCCAGTAATTCATTTTTGCTTTTAATTCCCTTGCCTTTGGGGATGTGTCGAGTAAGAGATTGCTACGGTTGAGGTCAGAGAGGTCTTTTCCTGCTTTCTCCTCTAGGGTTTTGATGGTTTCCTGTCTCACATTCAGGTCCTTTATCCATTTTGAGTTTATTTTTGTGAATGGTGTGAGAAAGTGGTCTAGTTTCAACCTTCTGCATGTTGCTGTCCAGTTCTCCCAGCACCATTTGTTAAAGAGACTGTCTTTTTTCCATTGGATGTTCTTTCCTGCTTTGTCAAAGATGAGTTGGCCATACGTTTGTGGGTCTCGTTCTGGGGTTTCTATTCTATGCCATTGGTCTATGTGTCTGTTTTTGTGCCAATACCATGCTGTCTTGATGATGACAGCTTTGTAGTAGAGGCTAAAGTCTGGGATTGTGATGCCTCCTGCTTTGGTCTTCTTCTTCAAAATTACTTTGGCTATTCGGGGCCTTTTGTGGTTCCATATGAATTTTAGGATTGTTTGTTCTAGTTTTGAGAAGAATGCTGGTGCAATTTTAATCGGGATTGCATTGAATGTGTAGATAGCTTTGGGTAGTATTGACATTTTAACAATATTTATTCTTCCAATCCATGAGCACGGAATTTTTTTTCCATTTCTTTATAACTTCTTCAATTACCTTCATAAGCTTTCTATAGTTTTCAGCATACAGATCTTTTACATCTTTGGTTAGATTTATTCCTAGGTATTTTATGCTTCTTGGTGCAATTGTGAATAAGATCAGTTTCTTTATTTGTCTTTCTGTTGCTTCATTGTTAGTGTATAAGAATGCAACTGATTTCTGTACCTTAATTTTGTATCCTGCAACTTTGCTGAATTCATGTATCAGTTCTAGTAGACTTTTGGTGGAGTCTATCGGATTTTCCATGTATAGTATCATGTCATCTGCAAAAAGTGAAAGCTTGATTTCATCTTTGCCAATTTTGATGCCTTTTATTTCCTTTTGTTGTCTGATTGCTGATGCTAGAACTTCCAACACTGTGTTAAACAACAGCAGTGAGAGTGGGCATCCCTGTCGTGTTCCTGATCTCAGGGAAAAAGCTCTCCGTTTTTCCCCATTGAGGATGATGTTAGCTGTGGGCTTTTCATAAATGGCTTTTATGATCTTTAAGTATGTTCCTTCTATCCCGACTTTCTCAAGGGTTTTTATTAAGAAAGGGTGCTGGATTTTGTCAAAGGCCTTTTCTGCATCGATTGACAGGATCATATGGTTCTTCTCTTTTTTTTTGTTAATGTGATGTATCACGTTGATCGATTTGCGAATGTTGAACCAGCCCTGCATCCCAGGAATGAATCCCACTTGATCATGGTGAATAATTCTTTTTATATGCTGTTGAATTCGATTTGCTAGTATCTTATTGAGAATTTTTGCATCCATATTCATCAGGGATATTGGCCTGTAGTTCTCTTTTTTTACTGGGTCTCTGTCTGGTTTAGGAATCAAAGTAATACTGGCTTCATAGAATGAGTCTGGAAGTTTTCCTTCCCTTCCTATTTCTTGGAATAGCTTGAGAAGGATAGGTATTATCTCTGCTTTAAACGTCTGGTAGAACTCCCCTCGGAGGCCAACTGGTCCTGGACTCTTATTTGTTGGGAGATTTTTGATAACCGATTCAATTTCTTCACTGGTTATGGGTCTGTTCAAGCTTCCTATTTCCTCCTGATTGAGTTTTGGAAGCGTGTGGGTGTTTAGGAATTTGTCCATTTCTTCCAGGTTGTCCAATTTGTTGGCATATAATGTTTCATAGTATTCCCTGATAACTGTTTGTATCTCTGAGGGATTGGTTGTAATCATTCCATTTTCATTCATGATTTTATCTATTTGGGTCATCTCCCTTTTCTTTTTGAGAAGCCTGGCTAGAGGTTTGTCAATTTTGTTTATTTTTTCAAAAAACCAACTCTTGGTTTCGTTGATCTGCTCTACAGTTTTTTTAGATTCTATATTGTTTATTTCTGCTCTGATCTTTATTATTTCTCTTCTTCTGCTGGGTTTAGGCTGCCTTTGCTGTTCTGCTTCTATGTCCTTTAGGTGTGCTGTTAGATTTTGTATTTGGGATTTTTCTTGTTTCTTGAGATAGGCCTGGATTGCAATGTATTTTCCTCTCAGGACTGCCTTTGCTGCATCCCAAAGCGTTTGGATTGTTGTATTTTCATTTTCGTTTGTTTCCATATATTTTTTAATTTCTTCTCTAATTGCCTGGTTGACCCACTCATTCGTTAGTAGGGTGTTCTTTAACCTCCATGCTTTTGGAGGTTTTCCAGACTTTTTCCTGTGGTTGATTTCAAGCTTCATAGCATTGTGGTCTGAAAGTATGCATGGTATAATTTCAATTCTTGTAAACTTATGAAGGGCTGTTTTGTGACCCAGTATATGATCTATCTTGGAGAATGTTCCATGTACACTCGAGAAGAAAGTATATTCTGTTGCTTTGGGATGCAGAGTTCTAAATATATCTGTCAAGTCCAACTGATCCAGTGTATCATTCAGGGCCCTTGTTTCTTTATTGACCGTGTGTCTAGATGATCTATCAGTTTCTGTAAGTGGAGTGTTAAAGTCCCCTGCAATGACCACATTCTTATCAATAAGGTTGCTTATGTTTATGAGTAACTGTTTTATATATTTGGGGGCTCCTGTATTCGGCGCATAGACATTTATAATTGTTAGCTTTTCCTGATGGATAGACCCTGTGATTATTATAATGCCCTTCTTCATCTCTTGTTACAGTCTTTAATTTAAAGTCTAGTTTGTCTGATATAAGTATGGCTACTCCAGCTTTCTTTTGGCTTCCAGGAGCATGATAAATAGTTCTCCATCCCCTCACTCTCAATCTAAAGGTGTCCTCAGGTCTAAAATGAGTCTCTTGTAGACAGCAAATAGATGGGTCTTGTTTTTTTTATCCATTCTGATACCCTGTGTCTTTTGGGTGGCGCATTTAATCCATTTACATTCAGTGTTATTATAGAAAGATACAGGTTTAGAGTCATTGTGATGTCTGTATGTTTTATGCTTGTAGCGATGTCTCTGATACTTTGTCTCACAGGATCCCCCTTAGGATCTCTTGTAGGGCTGGTTTAGTGGTGACGAATTCTTTCAGTTTTTGTGTGTTTGGGAAGACCTTTATCTCTCCTTCTATTCTAAATGACAGACTTGCTGGATAAAGGATTCTCGGCTGCATATTTTTCCTGTTCAACACATTGAAGATCTTGTGCCAATCCTTTCTGGCCTGCCAAGTTTCAAAAGAGAGATCAGTCATGAGTCTTATAGGTCTCCCTTTATATGTTAGGGCACATTTTTCCCTAGCTGCTTTCAGAATTTTCTCTTTATCCTTGTATTTTGCCAGTTTCACTATGATATGTCATGCAGAAGATCGATTCAAGTTACGTCTGAAGGGAGTACTCTGTGCCTCTTGGATTTCAATGCCTTTTTCCTTCCCCAGTTCAGGGACGTTCTCCGCTATTATTTCTTCAAGTACCCCTTCAGCACCTTTCCCTCTCTCTTCCTCCTCTGGGATACCAATTATGCGTAGATTATTTCTTTTTAGTGTATCACTTAGTTCTCTAATTTTCCCCTCATACTCCTGGATTTTTTTATCTCTTTTTCTCAGCTTCCTCTTTTTCCATAATTTTATCTTCTAGTTCACCTATTCTCTCCTCCGCCTCTTCAATCCGAGCCGTGTTCGTTTCCATTTTATTTTGCATCTCGTTTAAAGTGTTTTTCAGCTCCTCCTGACTGTTCCTTAGTCCCTTGATCTCTGTAGCAATAGATTCTCTGCTGTCCTCTACACTGTTTTCAAGACCAGTGATTAATTTTATGACTATTATTCTAAATTCACTTTCTGTTATATTATTTAAATCCTTTTTGATCAGTTCATTAGTTGTTGTTATTTCCTGGAGATTCTTTTGAGGGGAATTCTTTCGTTTGGTCATTTTGGATAGTCCCTGGAGTGGTGGCGGACCTGCAGGGCACTTCCCCTGTGCTGTGGTGTATAACTGGAGTTGGTGGGTGGGGCCGCAGTGCGACCTGATGTCTGCCCCCAGCCCACCGCTGGGGCCACAGTCAGACTGGTGTGTGCCTTCTCTTCCCCTCTCCTAGGGGTGGGATTCACTGTGGGGTGGCGTGGCCCGTCTGGGCTACTTGCACACTGCCAGGCTTGTGGTGCTGGGGATCTGGCATATTAGCTGGGGTGGGTAGGCAAGGTGCACGGGGGCAGGAGGGGGAGGCTTAGTAGCTAGCTTCTCCTTCGGTGATCCACTTCAGGAAAGGCCCTGTGGCAGCAGGAGGGAGTCAGACCCGCTGCTGGAGGGGTGGCTCCGCAGAAGCACTGTGTTGGGTGTTTGCATGGAGCAAGCAAGTTCCCTGGCGGGTACTGGTTGCCTTTGGGATTTCGGCTGGGAGATGGGTGAGGTAGATGGCGCTGGCTAGTGCCTTTGTTCCCCAACAAACTGAGCTCTGTCGTCCCGGGGCTCAGCAACTCTCCCTCCGTTTGTCCTCCAGCCTTCCCGCTTTCTGAGCAGAGCTGTTAACTTATGACCTCCCACATGCTAAGTTCTGCTTGCTGTGGGAACACACTCCATCCGGCCCCTCCGTTTTTGCCAGCCAGACTCTGGGGCTCTGCTTGGCCGGCAGCCTGCCCCTCTGCCCCGGCTCCCTCCCACCAGTCCGTGGAGCGTGCACCGCCTCGCCGCCCTTCCTACCCTCTTCCGTGGGCCTCTCGTCTGCGCTTGGCTCCAGAGACTCCGTTCTGCTAATCCCCTGGTGGTTTTCTGGGTTCTTTAGGCAGGTGTAGGTGGAATCTAAGTGATCAGCAGGACGTGCGGTGAGCCCAGCGTCCTCCTACGCCGCCATCTTCCGAGAACTCTGGAATTCTTTATTTTTAAAGGCTGTTTAAAAATCCACTGTGTGAAAAAAAAATAAAAAAAAATCCACTGTGTATATATGCGATGTTTTATCTATCCATTCATTCATTGATGGACATTGGCTTGCTTCTACCTTTCGGCTGTTGTGAATAATGCTACTGTGAACATTGTCACATAAGTACCTCTTTAAGACTTTGGTTTCATTTTTTGGGCATATACCCAGAATTAACATTGGTGGATCATATGTTTAATTATATGTTTAATTTTTTGGCAAACTGCCACACTATTTTTCCCTAACAGCTGCAGCACTTTGCATTTCCACCAACAGTGCACAGGTGTTCCAATTTCTCTACATTTTTGCCTACACTTGTTTTTTTTGTTGTTATTTATTGATATTTTTTAATTAGATTGGTTGCAATTTATATATATTTTTGCCAAGACTACCCTAAGAGCTTTTGTTTTCATTTCATGGGGCATGGTTATTGCATCCATTTAAAAGTCTGATAATTTCTTCCCCGGGTGATTTTGTGGGTGGTGTCTTTTGGTTATCTTTTTACCTTGAGAATTGAGATTTTTCCAGTTCTTTGTGCCCTGAGTAAAATTTTTATTCTGTGCATTTTGAATATTGCATTATGAAATTAGATATTCTGTTGAAATCCCATCAATAATGTTGATTTATTTTGTTTTAATATTCAACTCACCTAATTATTTTCAGATTACACATTCTCTTCTGCCTCTTGAGTGCTGTGGTTTCAATTTTCAGTTTAATTTTTCAAACCTAATGTTATCAGGTCATCCCACATGATCCCAACCATGGCCAAGTCTGGGAGTTGGGTAATGTTCTGTGTAATAAATAGTTCAGTTTTCAAATACTTTGCAATATTGCTCTGATTCAGTCCAAACACATGCAGTTCAGAATTTACTAGGAATTCATGCATTGATTTAGGGGGTCTTGTTTTTCACCCCATCATATCCTTTCTTCCTCTGTACTCCTTTGGATAAAAGAAAGTCATTATGAAAAACATGAGATTTGTATATATTATGAAACAAATTCCTGATGATAGATCTGTTAAATAAAGCCTACATAATAATTTTGTCTCAGAATTTTAAGGTAAAAAATATTCTTCCCCACAAATTGGTGAGTTCATGTTTCCAGTAATTAAAGTAATGGAAAAATTTCAAACTGCCTGTATTAAAGCAGAATCTGGTTTTGTACTAAATTTTAGATATGAGACAGAGTGTTGATTTGGACGGTGTTAGGTTCAGAGGCGTTGTGATTGATAAAAAAAACGTCAACAACTTTAAGTCCAGAATGACTCATAGTTCCGGGAAAAACAATTTCTTCTAGTAGTTCAACTGGCATTCCATCTTTTCTATCTGATATTTTATTATTTTAATTGTTACTTTTGCATTTTCCCATTGTTTGAGGTTATTGTATAACTCAGTTGCATCAGGATGGTGTTTTCAGGCTACCACTTAAATTTATTAGAATCATATTTTCAGTGTTCCATTCAGTGAACCTGCACTTAAGTATTTAAGCCATTGTCAAGGTTGTTGTTGCTATTTCAGAGGTGTATGTTCAGTTCATCTGATTTTTCATTTTCACCGTTAAAAAACTTTCTACCTCAGATGTATGTGGATTAGAATACCTGTGTAACACATAGACTTCCTGAGCCACAGTATCTCCATTCAATGAAACCCCATTAATTTTGTCTTTCCTTATGTACAAAAAGCAAAAAAAAAATAAAAATTGTTTTATATAACCTAAACCTCATGAAGCTAAAAATAGAGGTGGGTTAAATATGTAATTGAATAAACGAATATTCAAGCTGGCTGTTAGGACAAAGTCAATGAAGTCAACAAAGATAATAAGACAGTCCTCAGTCTACCCTTTGTTGGATGTAACTGTTGGGTGTAACTGATGTTTTGCTTCACTTTTTTTTTTTTTTTAAGTTTATTTATTTATTTTGAGAGAGAGAGCTTGAGCAGAGGAGGGGCAGAGAGGGAGCGAGAGAGAGAATCCCAAGCAGGCTCTGCCCTGACAGAGCAGAGCCTGATGAGGCACTCGGACCCATGAGCTGTGAAATCATGGTCTGAGCTGAAACCAAGAGTGTGACACTTAACTAACTGAGTCCCTCAGGCACCCCATTCTTCACTTTTTATATATTTTTCCATGTTCCACTAATGAGCAACTGTTTTCAAATCCTTATTATCATTACAGAGTTCCATTTTATGATTGATCTGATTTTATCCTTGGTCATAATTTTATTGAGGTGTCTATTGTCTTCTTTATTTGCAGAGATTGCTTATGTATTTGTTCTTTGTTGTTTTTCGGACATTGCAAGTCTCTTTTCTCCAAATGTTTCTATGCTACCCTTCGTTGAATATAAATCTTAATATTTATGTAGTAAGTTAATCAGTTTTCAACCTTGTAATTTATGGTTTAAAGGGAATTTTGTTAGGATTATTGAGGTATAATTTGCATTCAATATTATACATTTTAAAATTTACAGTTTATTGAGATTCAACAAATGTATATAATTGTGCAATTGCCATCCAAATTAGGATATCAAATGTTTCTATCACCCCAGAAACTTTTCTTGTATTTCTTTGCATTCCTTATGCCCCCTCACCTCTAATCCATGGCAACTACTGATCTATTACCTTCTGACTCAGTATTTTTGCCTTTTCTAGACTCTTTTGTAAATAGACACATAAAGTATATAGGTTTTTGTTTTTTGGGAGTTTTGTTTTTTAATGGTTTTTCATTTTATTTTTGAGAAAGAGACAGCACATAAGCAGGGGAGAGGCGGAGAGAGAGGGAGAGAGAGGGAGGGAGGCAGGTTCAGAAGCAGGCTCGAAGCTCTGAGCTGTCAACACGGAGCCCAAAGTGGGGCGCGAACCCATTAACTGTGAGATCTTGACCTGAGTCGAAGTCGGATG
Organism: Panthera uncia; assembly: GCF_023721935.1. NCBI lineage: Eukaryota > Metazoa > Chordata > Mammalia > Carnivora > Felidae > Panthera > Panthera uncia. Next base: position 104,769,210 of record NC_064816.1, on the reverse strand, counting down.
CTCAACTGACTGAGCCACTCAGGCACCCCTACTTTTTTGGAGTTTTAAAGAAGTCTTTCCTCACCCTTATGTAGTAAAGGTTATATATTCTCCTACATTATTTTTTATTAACTTACTGATTTACTTTCCATCCTTAGAAATTTAATCTGTCAGGACTCTAACTTTCATGTTAAGACTTGAATTTTTTTCTCAATATAACGATCAACTTGTTTCAGTGTCAGCTACTATTGAGTATTCCTAAAGAAATGCAGCTGGAATTTTTATTGAGACTTCACTGAATATATAGTTTAACTTGGAATGCGTGGCTATATTAAATCATCTCCTCCAGTAACAGGAAAGAGCTCTTCATTCAGTCCTTTATGCCTTTTAAAAGGCCTTTAATGTTTGTTTGTTTGTTTCCCTATAGGGATCTTTATTTTATTTTATTTTTATTTGTTTTTCTATAGGAATCTTTAAATAGTTTGTTAGCAAATTCCTTCATACTGAGTAGTTTTTCTTAGTATTGGCTTCCTGTATTCAATACGTATTAGAGGCAAATTAAAGGAGTGCTCTTGATTCTTATAAATCAGTCTTATATCTGGTCTTAGTGCTAAACTTTCTGATTACTTTTAAGAGTTTATATGTTGATTTTATTAGTTTTTGTAAGCAGATCATGTAGTCTTCAAATATTACCATTCTCATTCTTCCTTTAAGGCTATTACATATGTTATTTCTTCTTTCCTGAAAGCATTAATCACAACTTGCTCAATTACATTAACTGTAGTTATGAGAATAGAAATACCTTATTTTCTGTCATTAAAAGAATGCTTCAGACATCCATTAAATATAATGATTATCCTTGGTTACTTCACAAATATTTGACAGTGGGAAAGTTTTTCTTAGAACACCAATTTATGTTTTCCACAGAAGATTTAGATGCAAGGGCAGAACAATGATTTTTCTCCCAGCCTGCCTTGAAATCATCTGAGGAAGCCTAGTTACTTATTTCTGTTTAAGTTATACTCCCTGAGCTTTTCACTGGATTGGTCTGGGATAGGAATTAGGCCTCTGTAAGCTTCCCAGGCGATTCCTTTTTTTTTTTTTTTTTTTTTTTTTTTTTGAGAGAGAGAGAGAGAGAGAGCACAGGGCAGAGAGAGGAAACACAGAATCCCAACCAGGCTCCTTACTACCACCTCAGAGGCCAAAGTGGGGCTTGAACCCAAGAATGGCAAGATCATGACCTGAGTGGAAGTCAAGTGTCACATACTTAACCAACTGAGCTACCCAGGAGACTTCCATGTGATACTGTCTTTGCAACTAGTTTGAGAATCATTGGAGTGGCCCATTGAACTAACAAATCTCTAAAAAATGTTTATCTAAACTAGTTGAAAATTCTAAATATTGACTCCATAATTTAAAACATATTGACAAAACTCTAGAATATTATGGATTTCTTTGGTTAAAAACAAAAATACATCAGTGTTTTATTCATGGATATCATGAATTTTAGTATGTTAGAAGGTAGTTTTAGTTGTGGAGAAAAGTGTTCCTATTCTGTGTTGTAACTGCTGACTTTCTGATACTTAAATTATTTTTGATCAAAAGGTCTTCTACCCACCCCAGGATCCCTCATGTCTTACTTAAAAGTTTGCAAAATGAATATGGATTAAGATTAACATGGTAAGTATCTTTTATCCAATACTTGCACACCTATTCTAGACCTGTATGATGGTCATGTAGGATAGATAATATGCTCCACAGTTTTAAATATTTATAATCACATGTATAATTCATAAAAGAAAAGCTATTTAGTAGTCTTCATTTTTCTGCATTATCAGAATGTGAGTTGACTCACCATTTACATACTAGCAACCACCTCTTTAAAAAACCCTTACCTGGAAATGATTCATATATCCACGTGTCATTTTAAAGCTCAAGTTTTTGGCCAGCAAGGCTATCTCTACAGGAAGAGATAGCCTTCCATTTGCCTGTGTTATGGGACAAACCTGTCTTCAACTGTCTTCCCCTTTTTGTTCCTGACTACCCATTTCTCATGTTGTGTGCCACATTTCTTCTGTTTCCACTGTGTGAGGAAGGAGCTCACCTCGGCAGCTGCCTGGTGACCATTCTTTACCTCTAGCTGCAGCTGCATTTCCAGAACAATGAGTGCCAAGCTCTTTAGGGTCTATTCTGCCTCCTTCTCTTTATATAGTTGCAGAGAAGAGGTTCTTCAATGTCTCTGCTGCCTTACTTATGGTGGAAGAGGAATTGGGTAAGAATCCCTTCTAATTAACAAATTAAAAGTTTGTAACAGGTGGAATAGCAGCCATACTCTGCCAGTTTGGGAGGAAGTTGAAGAAAGCGTATGAGACTAAAATGGCAATTTCAGTAGGTAAAGAAAAAAATTATAGTAGTATCTGTAACATAGTTTATATTTATATTTATATTTATATTATTTATATTTATTATCTACTTAAATATTATTTATTTATATTTATATTTATAATCTATTTAAAGAAACTCCTTGAAAAAATTTTACTGTGATTATCAAGAGGGTTGATGCAAGGAAGAGGCCAATGAGTTAATATACCTGCTAAGAATAGATAATATGTCTTATTTGTTTTGGCAAGAGGGAAATACAGAGAACCAAAGCAATTATCTATAAGGGATAATTCATCCTTTGTTCAAAACAGCTTGACATCAAATGTTATTTTTGATTACACTCAAATAGTTGAGGCTGAAGCTTTGAGTTTAAAAATCAGCCAGATACATTTTAAACAAAAATTATATGAAAGAAACAGGTAATATAAAAATACACACAACATATTTCACTGTTTAAGTTTCAGTGTAAATTAGTGTTTTTAATTATAAAAGGCTGTGCAATCAGTTCTGAGTTACAGAAAAAGTAGAAGGAACATTTTAAATGTTTGCTGATACTGTACAGGTGCCTTTTGATATTCAATAATGAGAGATTTTAAGATAATGTCTTTGAGCTAAAAATCTGTTCTGTAAAAATTTTCTAAAGATCTTGGGTTGCGATCTATGTTTTCTGGTTTTCTGTTTCTTAGCTGTTTGCTAATTAATTATATACACTTTTAATTGCTTTCTGTTACTGCAAAGGAAATAGGAGAATATGGGTGAATAGCTCTCTCAAAGAAATTATATAAAGAATCAGTTCTATAAATTCACAGAAATAATCATATTCTACTTTATGCTTGTGAATTGTACTTCCATATTGTATTTGGTTATGACAGTTTATATAAATTTATTTAGGGCCTAAACATTCTCTTTAATATATGGACCAATTAGAAATGTTGGCCACTGGTCACAGAAATTTAGAACTTCCTAAAACTAGTATATTATCATGTCTACCAAGAAAACCTAAATTATTTTTTTATAATTTAATTATTAGCATTTGTCCTTATTTTATCTTAGTACAGGAGTTTCATTTTTCTGGGTCTAAGGAGGGTTTTTTTTTTTTCCTATTATCTATGTAGTCAAAAGGACTGTTGGAAATTGCCTCATTTTGCCAATCATTTAGAAGAAGCATTTGAATTTTATAACTTCCTTTCCTGATCTAATTTTTCAGACACACACTAGTGAAATGGTGATGCACCATGAGGCAGAAAGATCTCTGGTTCAGGAGTGGTTATTCCTAGGCAACTGTTTCACATTGTGAGTTAGCTGGACATTAAACATCATTGAATTTGTTTTTCTTTCTTGAATTTTAAAGCCTTACTATTTCTTCCTTAAACTGCCCACATTCTTGTTGTCTAAGTAAGCATGCTTCTCTTTGAATGCTTAGTACACTGTAAAAGGCAGTCATTCTCTCCCTTTATGAGAAATAGTTTACTTAGGTAAATTCACTTTCCTGGCCCTCAATTTTAGATTATGATTAGCAATGTTTAGTTACGTAAATATATTAGACAAAAGGTAGGATTAGAAGTGTACAGTTAAAGCTTGTTTTCTTTCAAAAAACTTTTATTTCTTGGAGAATAGATTGAAGTATTTCTGCTTTATGAGTTCCTGTCCTTCATGCAGGTGCTTTTCAATGTGCCCCAGGAGTATTTTTATCCATTTGAATGATATCTTGCCTTTTATAAGCTAGGGAATATATAAACCAGGTATTAAAGTGGAAATAAAATAACATTTCCATGGTCTTTTTTTATCTGTATAAGACAGGCATGATGGTACTGTTCTGCCAGCTAAGAAGTAGTACAAAACGTTTCTGGAGTTGGATTTCAATTTTTTAAATCTTAGGTGCCTTAAATTTCCCTAACACAATTTGGCACATATATGAACATTGATTACAAGTCTTCAGCTGTGTGTGGTTGTGATTTTTATTTGAGAAGCCCCCCCTCAGGGACCATTGGTTTGCCAAGTAATGTCAGCCTAATCTTATTGTAACTGCTTGGGTAGTCATCATTACCTGTTTGTCGAGAAAGTTGATTTTCATTAACAGTTTTGTAAATAAAGTCACATAGGATATATTCCTTTTTTCCCTTTTAGAATGTACTGATTAACCTTAACCTTCAGTCTGACTAAATTGAACTGGCGAATTTATTTGTATAAACTGAGATCTTTTTTTTAGACTTTTAATAAACTATTTCTGAGTCATTGAAGTTCGAACTCTCTTGTGTTAATAATAAGTGTCATCTCTTTTCATTGATAATGTCCGTGTCACTTCTGATTTTGGTGCTGTCAGTCATGTGTGTTTGTGTGTGTTTCATGTCAGTCTTAATAACTTGTAACAGTCTGGATTCCTATTTATGCAGGTTGAATGAGAGTGAAAAAACTGACGTTATGTACGAAAATACTAATGCCTGTCAATATACAATTTTCATGTTGTTGGTCATGGGAATTTATTCCAGCATAGTACCTGTTAATAATGGTTTGTATCCAAGGAAGCATCTCCGATTTACCTTTCATTCCCCATCATAGACTGCGTTTTCTCTGTTCACTTAATTCTAAATAGCTTCACAGTAAGTCATTAAAACTAAGCCATAATATCTATCATGATTCAGGTTGTAAGAAGTATTTATGGCTATCAAAATGAGCAGCTAACTTAGCATTGACTGCAAATCCTCTGTTTTTCCAGTTCACTCAAAGAGGATGTGGACTCATGTTTGAACTGTTTGGCCTGATCTTATTTTACCTATATAAATAACATAATTTTATATTTTACCACTTCAAATTATTGCATGGTGCTTGGTGACTATCATCAAATGCCAAGAAACACATCAAGGAATAAGAAAAATAACTATGATATTTTAAGTACAAATCAAAACAAGATAAAAACAAGATCAAAGAAGAAAAAAGCAAATATTCAATAACGAATATTCACATATTTACACAGTGCACTGAATATACAGTGTGGAATAACACTATGCAATTCATGTTTTCTAGCAGGATACAGTTTACCAGGGAGGATGGTCATTGAATAAATAAAGTGATAGGAGGAAGGGGTAAGAAGGAAAGCTTCTATAAGAATGTTATATTTAAGGATAGAGAGGAAGTAACTAGATAAACAGATGGAAAAGAAATATTGAGGCAAAATGAAGAGCCCGAGGCAAGATATGCATAGTATATTCAAAGAAATCAAAGAAGTCAGTGAAAACTGAGTATTCTTATACTTATTTTAATTTTTTTTCAACGTTTTTTATATATTTTTGGGACAGAGAGAGACAGAGCATGAACGGGGGAGGGGCAGAGAGAGAGGAGACACAGAATCGGAAACAGGCTCCAGGCTCCGAGCCATCAGCCCAGAGCCTGACGCGGGGCTCGAACTCACGGACCGCGAGATCGTGACCTGGCTGAAGTCGGACGCTTAACCGACTGCGTCACCCAGGCGCCCCAGTCTTATACTTATTTTAAACAAAGGTGTCAGTGGCTCAGAGATGAACTTGCTTATCCCAGTAAGATAGCTAATAAGTAGAAATCTTTCTTACTTCTTGGAAAATATGGGGCAGAAAATATTTTAATCTCTTAATATATTTGGGATATTGATCACCCTCCATATAGGTAGTATCTGTTAATAGATGTCCAAAATAAATTACAAATTGTATTTCCTGGGCTTACAGAGTGTATCAATTAGATGATGAAATTGAACTGAGTCAATGCGATCACCTAGGAGCAATAAATAGATATCAGTTTGTCTTACGACCTAATGAATTTTCCACGAATTCACAGAAATTGGTGATGACAGTGGTTGGAAAAGATGGAGAAAGCTTTCTTGAAGAGATTATGAGCAATATTAGGGTTGTATTGTTATGTTGAAAAGAAAAGCAAATAGAAAGGAATCAACAAAGATGAAGAGATGGGAAGGAGCGGGACTTAACAGCGTAGAGTGTTGGGTTCATGCCAGTGGAGAGCAGAGACCGAATTAGGCCATGCTCTGAGTCTTGTGAAATAGTGCAAAGAATTTAAAGTTAGCACTGTAGATAGTAAGGAGATACTGGAGGCACTAGAGACCAGTGCGTTTCTAACTAACTGATAACTAACAAACATTGTGGAAATTCCCTACCTTACGGTGTATTAAAAATAATTTAGGCAATAACAACAGTATTGGAAACATTCATTAAAAAGAACCATTTAAACAGAGAAATATGTATCACTTACATCTCCTTTCTTTTAAGGGTCTGCAAATGAAAACAGGCAAAACTGATATAATTACTAAAACCTACTGAACAGAAACATAGGTTTAATTTTGGATATTTGGATAAATAAGTATAACATTTAAAAAATAGTGAAAGAAGGGGGAGCCATAAAATGTTCTTGTTTAGGTAGAAAGTGATCAAGGGAGTTTTGCAGTTTCTTTTAACTGGGAAAAATTTAATGTGGGATTTTGGAGATTTTTAAATGAAGGAGGAATGATGACAATGTAGATACAACCTCCTGGCCTTGTTCAATCTGAAGATTTTACAGTATGAAGATAGACTGGCATCTATATCTCTCAGTCTCCAGAAGGCTCTGCCAGTACACCTGGCAGGACCACTATAGAAGTGTTTCTGACCAGGCTCACCCACATGAGCTATGCATTTTTGTGTTTTGGTTCTGTTGATCTTTATAGCAGTCAGACTGGAGTGGGTGGGGAGGAATGAGAGAGAGAGAGGTGGAAGAAAGCAATTTTGGCATTTTCAAAACCTCATCCTAAGTATTTTCTAGGGAAAGGGCTATTTTTGATTTTACATTTACATGTGGGTTCCATCTGACGAAACGAACATAGGAAGTTAGTTAATTGTTGACTTCTCGTGTGTGGTGCTTATATATGTGGATTGTTGCTATAGCACATGCAGTCTGATGTTGCTGTTCGATCACTGGAATATGTTTATGGCATTGATCTGGTTCCTGGAACTGATGATGACTGAACATATTTTAGAAATATGGCTCTTTTTCCCATATGTCATAAATAAAGTATCTGGCTTTAATTTATACAACGAATTTAAACACACTGTGCTCCTCGTACTATTGCTAGTTCATTTGTATAACTCAGATCATTTAATCTCTGAGTGTTTCTCTTTTGTCATGTGTAATCATAAATAAAATTTGCAGGCTTTATTAATTAAAAATATACAGATGGTTGCATTTTTCTGGGAGAGAGGGTTGGGGAAGATGGCTAGAGAAGAATCATGAATCTTAGTTTTAGGTAAGAAAAAAAATGGTGAGAAAATAGACTTATGAAATCATTCTACAGAAAAGTAGCTTTCAGAGTCTTCTCTATGTTTTCGTTCTATTCTATGTTTTCTATAAGTAAAACTCTGTCACTGTTACAGAAAATCGTTTTTAATATTGACACATTGGAAATGCATTATACATTTCTTAATCACTAAAATATAAGCTCTGTTTAACAGACTGTGCAAAAGTGAGAATTTTTTTTGAGAAAAAGGCTTAAAGTAAAAGTGTTTTTATAAAGCTTTTAGTGCCAAATTAAGGTGAATGTCCCATCAATAGTATATCCGGTCAGGTGAGTGCTTGCCTACTGGGAAAATAGATTGGATTTAGATCTTAGATCCCTACTCAGTAATTCACTAAGAGCAGGAATAATTAAGTGGAGATTTTAAGGCTGACGTATTCAAATCCTCAAATGATGGGCTCAATCTCTCCATGTACTTATTTGAGAAAAAAGGACTGAAAGCACACAAATGTTTTAATGATTAAGTAAGATAGTGTGCATGAATATATTAACTAAATGAACCACCAGAAAATAAGCATCATGACAATTCTGTGCCTTTGGGCAGAGCACTTAAACTCTGAACATAATAAATATCATCATTTATAAGATAAAGATAACACACCCTCACAGGACTGCTACAATCAGAATATAGAGATTATAGTACAAAAGCATTTTGGAAATTGTCAAGAGGGAGGAAGCAAAGATGATACCCATGTTTCTGGCTGGACTTCTAGTTTATGATGGGGTCTTTAACTACAAACCTGACATGAGGCAGGAAGCAGATTCGAGGGAACAGGTGATGAGTTCCATTCTGGCCATGATGATTTGGATGCTGAAACAACTTTAGTGCAGCAACCCTCAACTTAAAGTCACACACAAGGCACAAACTGTCACTGGTTTTGCTGTCAAATGTTCTACCCCTGAGCTATGCCCCCTTGTCACTGGTTTTGTTAAAAATAAAATAAGAATTTTGCCTTTATCATGTGCATACCTGTTATGGGTAAAATGTCATTTTGTCGGCTACTTTGACTAAATCACTTTTTCATATACATATGTGGTACCTAAAATAGACATTTTTAAAAAAAAAAGTTTATTTTGAGAAAGAGAGAGACAGAGAGAGTGCAAGGGTGGGAGGGGCAGAGAGAGAGGGGAGAGAGAGAATTCCAAGCAGGCTCTGTACCATCAGTGTAGAGCCTGATGCTGGGCTCCATCTCATGAACCGTGAGATCAGGACTTGAGCCAAAACTACAAGTCAGACATCTATCTGAGCCACCCACATGCCCCAAGGACATTTTTATCACTACTCTTTCTTCCTGAGTTGGAGCAAATACATATTCCTTCGTGGATGATCTTTGGGCATTTCTGTGCTGTGATTGGTTAATTGGTGTGTGGACTTAATGATACAAACAGCTCTGAGTGAATCACATTCTTAAAAGTGAATATATTTAATCTGCATTTTCATGAAATTTATTTCTTCTAAATAAGTGAGCTGATGTCTAGCATCATAAATTTATAAAATTTTCCAAAGCATTATTTTCACCTTGGAAGAGTCAGAATTAAATTTATATTACATTATGTATTTAAACCATATTTATGTGGATGAAGTCAGAACATATTTCCTGGTAACTTAATCAGCTTTAATCTTAATTATGTTTAGGCATGAGCTTGTTGAGTTGATTTCACTTGAGGCTCTCTGTTGACCAAAGCCTTTACATATGCAGATCCAACCATAATGCAGGAAAGAAGAAACCTTGACAAGAGATGTCACTTTGTAATTAAGGGGAAGTCCAATGGCAATCAATTGAAGTCTGATTTTGGGAAATTTGAAGACAATAGTAATACCTATGAAGAGGCAGGAAGGAAAGTATGGGCTTGAGAGAGAGTGGTGGGTTTATGATATTTTCATTTTTCTAAGATGGGAAAACATGCCGGTGTTAAGGCCAACATAAGTAGGTGGCAATATGATGAAGAGAGGAGATATTACATAGCATAAGGATGTTGATGTAGCAGGATAAAGAGCATGCTTAAGCAGCGGGGCTTCAAGGGGTAAGGATGACTGTAATGGAATCCAGGGAGAAAGGATGTTTCCTCTGCAGCTACATTGCAACTTGATCTCAGGTTCATGAAACTCCTGTCTGATAGCTAGCAGTTTCTCTTTGAAAAAGAGAGGCAAATTTTAAGAACGACATGAAACAGTAATATCCACCTGGAAAACATCATACCCCTCAGTACTTGGGTAAATTGTGAGAGTAATAGAGCCAGTACTACTCCATTTAATGGGGACTACTTATTCAAGAAACTACTAGAAGTCACAGTTTAGCCCTCAAACAGAACTCTGTGGGTCCCAGGGCACAGCAGGCAAGCCTCAGAGAGGTGGTGTTGATGAGCATCCACAGGAGGCAAGGTCAGCTTTACAATAGGTGGCCAAATTACTTAAAGCCAAGAAAACACCGCCAGAAATGAGGTCTTTTTAAAAAAATGTTTACTTATTATGGAAACAGAGCACGAGTGGGGGAGGGCAGAGAGAGAGAGAGAGGGAGACAGAATCCGAAGCAGGCTCCAGGCTCTGAGCTGTCAGCACAGAGCCCGATGTGGAGCTCAAACCCACAAACCGTGAGATCATGAGCTGAGCCAAAGTTGGACACTTAATCGACTGAGCCATGCAGGTGCACCTGTTATGTCTTTCTCATTGAATTTAAAATGCTAGGAAAAAAGCATTCAGAAATTGCTTATCTATCCACCTGTTTATTTGTAATACTAAAAATTCCCTTTTTGAGTACTTATCTACAGAAAATCAATTTATCTTGTAGCCCCCCCCCACACCTCTTTTTAATGAGCAACCTTTGGCCATAAAAATAGAAGAGAAACTTTACCACAGAGTTCATTTCTAAAATGAATTATAAAATATGTATGATTGGTGCAAAACAGAAGTTTTTATTCTGAATGGAGTCGACTTGAAAACTAGCAGAAACTAGACTATAAAGCTTCTTTGGAGTTGTGTCTACCAAGAAGCTGGGATCCCATTAATAATATTTCATGTATAACAAAAGAAACTGGCAGTCTTCTTAGTTTTGTTAATGATTGAGAAGTCATACTCAAACTACAAAAATTTGAAATGTGACCTAACCATTTTTGGAAAACATATGGTTCTTTTTTTGTATCTTTGCATTTCTCTTTCTATAGGGTTTGACACAGGAAACATTGTCACATCCATTCTACATAAAAGTTTGCTTACCTTTGTCAGCAAATTATTTTTATATGTAGATACAAAGATAACTTTTGTAATATAAAGTTTTATAAAATTTGCTATCCAAAGGCTTTACACTTCAGAAAATGAGTTTCTCATTATAAATATTAATATTGCTAGTTTTAAAAGTTCTATTTTGAGGATTATTTAAATTGGATTAAAATATGTATAGGAATAAAGGAATACTGGTAGTTTTCTTTTTTTTTAATGTTTATTTATTTTTGACAGAGAGAGAGAGAGACTGAGCATGAGCAGGGGAGGGGCAGAGAGAGAGAGACACACACACACACAGAATCCAAAGCAGACTCTAGTCTCTGAGCTGTTAGCACAGATCCCGACGCGGGGCTTGAACTCACAGACTGAGAGATCCTGACCTGAGCCGAAGTCGGATGCTCAACCAACTGAGCCACCCAGGCGCCCCAAGATTGGTAGTATTCTAATTTCTGATACTGTATGTATCAGAGTAAAGGACTAAGCTGCTTTAACAAAGACATCCCAAAGCAGTGGCTCAAATAAGATACATATTTATTTATGTTTTGGCTAACAATCCAGATATATCATCTAGGTTTTTCAGTAGCTCTGTCTCATGCACGTGGCGCCCCTGCTACTTTTAATGCCTAACTTCCAAAGTCATTGTTTGCCATTGCTCAATAGAAATGGAAAGAAAAGAACATAAGCTTTGGGCCAAAGATTTCCTCTGAAGCAAGTCAAATAAAAGTTGCTCACATCATTCTTGATTGCCCTCCATTAGCAATGAGGCATCAGTCACATGGTCACATATGTAGCAAACGAAGCTAGGAAATATACCTATCCAGCAGCCGTGTCTCAGCCACATTTGACTATTCTGGGCAAGGGAGGATAAAGTCTTTAGTGGACAGCTAACAAGATCTAACACAGGTACAAGTCCAGTAAAGGAGAAATGCACAGTTTTAGGAACATCATTGCACTCGTAGAAATTTTTTGAAAGTGAGGTTTGGGGTTGTCCCATTAATATTATTCCAGATGACTGTGCTATTGTAGATTCAGTCGTAATGCATGAAGTTCATGTAACTGATTTTCTGTAAAACCAACAAACCTTCTTAAAGGAGAGGATAACAATATAGAAGGAAAAAAAAAAAGCCATGTTGTAGTTAGATTTTCACGTATACTTGTTTGACCTATACCTGTTTTCCAATTGCTTGAATTATTTTCCCGAATTAACTGTTCATTTCTAAATGTATTCATAAATATGCATTTCCACATACTATGTTTGGTATTGGGTTTCTTCCTGCCTAGAACTTTAGAGTTCAGAAGGGGGAAGTGTATCTGGTGACAATCATGTGTAATACATGAAATAGAGAGGTGGCAAAGAGGAGGTGTTTCAGAGAAGGACTCAGGGAATAGATGATCCTAATGTGCGGTATGAAGAATGGAATAGACTGTCAACATTTACAAAAAGGAAAATAACAAAGGAGTGACATTAAAGGAAGAAAAAAATTTATGTTCAAGTACATGGGGTCTGGGGAACATCAAATTAGGCGATAAAAGTAGAGTGAAGGGCCCAGAAATGGGGCAGAGTATTCAAAAGGACCGTGGATGCCACACTGATATGTCACTGAGACCCATGTGGTGATTCTAAAACCCCTGGTGTGTGTGAATGCATTTCTGGGATTGATGTCACTGTGGAGAAGTTCTTTCAAATGGTGTTCTAGAATATTTTCTCTTTTTTCTTAGCTTTTAATCATAAAACATATCACCATAAAAAATAAACCAGCTGATTTATTAAGCTCTAAATATGAAATTCAAATTTCAGGGTATAATAGTATTTTTTAAATCTGTTTTTTGTTATGTAACAGAATAAAAGTTCAGTCTACATTTTAATATGCAATAAGGTTTAAATCTTTTTTCTTAAATAGTAAGTATACAACAATACAATTGTATCCATCCTTTTTCAATGAGAAGAGCACTTTCTTTTTTTACATATAAAATGAGTTTAAAGATTGAGATAACTTTTGTTATACAGTCTCTGCTAATGATCTAAAATGAGCATTCTTTTTTGTCTTCAACCTTACTAAATGATGAAGCATTTCTCATATAACATGTTGAGAAGATTTCAAAACTTCCTAAAACTTTCCAAGGAAGGTTATGGGTAACGGGTAGCTCCTGAAGGTGTTCTAGCCAGACAGTAATGTATTACATTACTTCATGGTAAGATTCCTTTCAAAGCAGCTTACAGGATGTATTGAAATAAAGACAGAAAGAGAAGTGACTACAGAAAAGTAAGGTCAGGTGAGAGGTGAGCCCAGGAAGGGTGGGGAGGAGCTCAGAAGGTGCAGTCAAGAGACTCATTAGGGGCAGAATGGAGACATCTTAGAGAATGAGAGGGCAAGGTGGGTTGGGGACCCAGAATGGTGCCTGGTTCAATGGTTCAGGCTTGCAGCCAGTGCAGGTGGAAGCCAAGCAGAGGAAGAGGGAACATCTTAAAGGGGAGCTCACACATGTGTTCAGTTTTAGAAATTTAATTAATATTATCTTATTAGTATAATGACAAAGATGTTCATATGACTCAGTTTTATGCTAATGCCGACTTGTAAGCAGAACATATTGTTTCCATGTGAGAACCTTCTCCTAACTCTTAGATGTCCTTCCAAGTACTTCCTCCAATTCTAGTTGCTTATCTTCCTCATGTCTGTGTCTCCCAATCAGAATGACAAGAACACGCTTATGAATTTCACTTCTTGGCTCTCTAGGGAAAACACACACACACACGCGCGCGCACACACACACACACACACACACACACCACATTTGTGCTCTGAAAGATTTCCCTGTGCCTCACAAAGCACTAGAAGTATTTCTTCTCTTTCTCTTCCTGTGACTTGCTTCCTGTGACTTGCTTTGAAGTCTTTGTTGTCAGGAGAATTAATTTGAGTCTCTCAGAGCATTGGAGCTAGAGTGAAAAAACTTGTCTTTGCTGTTAACTTGTGTTAGGCAGAAGATGTCACTCTTTTGGAGCTTTATTTCGCTATTTCTAAAATTAAAGGATTGGATTAGATAAGAGTTTCTTAACTTTTTGGCTCTTGACCTCATTTAGGAGATCTATGGGCTCCCTAAAATTACATGGAAAATTGTATGTCTATTTATTGAAGCACTTGTCTACAAGAAGATCCACAGCTCTCATCAGATTGTTAGGGTTCTGGGCCCCCTGAAATAAAAACAAAAAACACTAGTATGATCATTGACATAGCCACTGGATTTGTTGCCATAAAGCTGCTATTTTTTGATGGTAGCAAAAATATTCTGCATGGCATAATAGTTTTCTTAGATGTAGCCCTATTCTAGGAGTTCATTCTTAAGTTATTCTGTTCCTTTTAGTGCCTCTATGATCATCTAAGATGCCACCTTAATCACAGCATCAGGTCTCTGAGGGGGAGGATGGAGTGGGGAAAATCACAGAGGTCAGTGGGGGGAGGATTCTGTGTGGTCAAAACCTCTGCCACCTGATTCTTGAGACTAGGGGCATGTTTAGATTTTCTTCCCTTCACTTATGCAAGCCGCAAGAAAGGATGTGAAACCCTTGGCACTGTTAAAAGAGTTGCCGATGTCTGTCCTGGACAGAAATTGGCTGCAAAGTACAAGCATGAACAAAACTGGCCAAAAGCTTGTCTAACTCAGAGCAGTGACAGTTACAGAGATAAAGTGAGTGAGATAAAGCGAGAATGAGTGTTGACCTTAGAGCTATTTTTAAGTCTGAACGTTGGCCAGTGCTCTAATAAACTAACCCAAACAGACTTTGTAAGTTCCAGATAGCATAATTATATAGTGATGACTTTTTGTTTCTCCATAACTCCATAAGAATATACAGAGTTTAGCTTCATTTCTGTTTGCTTAATTTATAAACAATGGTTTAGTCTTCTAAGAAATTTTCACAGGATCTATATTGACCTTAATCATATTTATCTCTGCTGCCCCTTGTCCTTGATTTCCCTTTTTGTCTCTCCCATATCCTAGAGACTATGGATTCTCAAAGTAACTGAGGTTAAATGATCCAGTTTTGTTCATCTGTTCGTTTATTAAATTGTGATTTTACCCAATCTATGTGTTTTTACCACACATACTTGTTTATTAAATTGTAATTTTCCTCAACCTGTCATTTTGTTTTTACTGTATATACCCACTGAGCAACTTGTCACAATGACTCACTGGATTAAATCCAACAATATTTGAACTGGTCTGTAGCCTGTTGAGTGAGTCCAGTGACAACTTGCTTGGAAATTACAGGAATGCTATTTGCAGGAATTTCTGCAGCCCTAAAATGACAGGGCACTTGATAAATGTAGAATATGTATGATCGTGATAGCTGGCCTCTGGTTTGGTATGAGACATCCATAGGCCAGTAGACACAGTGCAGCAATGCATTAGTATTCAAATGCAATAACAGTTTACACATTTTTAAAGTAAGAATCACTGATAAAATATTAACATAGAAAAGCAGTGATCAAAAACAACTACATTAAAAAAACTTTTTTTTTTTTTTGCTCTAAAGTCTTAAGAACAAGAAAATTTCAAATGTTGTCTCCAGTTGTAATCTGGTTGACAAGTCTAAGAAATTAATTTATCAGTGATTAATTAATACTCAGGCACACTTTTTTACTCTTGTGTGGCAAAAGTTTAATCTTGTTACTGTATTTAGACATGATATATATAAGCATTCCTTCCCATTCAACATATAATTTTGGAAACACATAATTCCTAATGGGGAATCAAGTCTGTCAAACTTAACCAGATCTCGGCAAATGTATTTAAATTCGATTCCTGGAAATGAAAACCTTGAGTTCTGTTTTTGTTTGATTCTGGCTCACTGTGTTAAAATTAGGAGGAGGCAGGCCATGGCCCCAGTTAGCATCAAGTCATAGTATTTAATGTGAGATGGAAAGAGCAATTTCAAAGCAACTTAAAATTTTAAAACTTTCAAGGTGTGACAGGGGTTCAGTCCTAACATTTAGTATCTTCAACATGGTGATTTGTCAGTAGAATCCCTTCTGTGTATTCCCATGAATGGCCATTCGGTGAATCTTTATATAGCCTCCTTAAGAAGACAGGTGTTGGTCTTAATAGTTAAAATGAGTTGTAAAGATTCTAAAGTAAAAAGGAAGTTGCTGATTGTTTCCAAATGAGGGGAAATTATTAAGTAGATTCCCGTTTCCTAAATATTCTGTGGAGATTGTACAGCACAAGGTTTTGATAAACCTGTCATTAAAAAGTCATTTTCTCATTTAAAGTCTTAATTTGAGTGTATGAGTAAAAGGTTTTAAGTAATTATGGCTCAAAAGCACTGTGACTATATGAAATAGCACCAGTTTTTATTGTATGTAGAATGTCCCAATTAGATGAAATGAGCTTCTATTAATACTTGATGTTTCTATTTAAAAAGCTAAATGATTATATGGATGTAGTTAGAACTTTAATTTTTATGAGTCCGTTTGGTGGTATCTTCAAGAACTATTTCAGTGAATAGGATACCACATACTACTTTTTAATAAAAATGTTAAGCTTGAATCCTAAATTTTGAAGAAACCGAGAATACTAGATAAGGGCCTTAATGTTCTCCATACTAAACGCACTGCCTTTACATGACCAGTCATGTCATATTTATTACCACGTAATTAGAAATCACTGGCACTGGCCTGTGAAAGATGCCTGCATGTTTCCTGGACATCCCATATAGAATGCTCTTCTACATAGGGCATTCAATAACACCACCATAAACTTGGTCTGTCTTTCCATGCTGTGGCAAGATAGAATGTCGATGTTCTAACTTCACTACCTAATAGCTTCTCTGGAAAGCATTTAAAAGTAGAGATTTTTAGCGGTAGATGACAGAAGCTCAAGTGAATGTTAAAAGGTCTAATTGGCTTTATTAATTGATGCATGAATCAACAGCATCCAGTCTAGGAAAGGGTAGCTCCTAGGAATTGTGGAAATGGAAGGATTTTATGGGCAGAATTGGATGGGACAGTTAGCAAAACAAAGATTGTTTCAGGCAAGGTCACCTTCCCTGAGAGGAAGAGAAAAGGGTCTTACTAGGTGGATTGCCTCATCATCCTTTAGGGAACAGAGAGGGCCCCTGTGACAGATTACCTCATTGGTGCTGACCAGAAAAATCCTGACTGACCAGGACTAGTTTCTCAGGGAGGCCGAGATTACAAATAGGTTAGGTATTAAGCCCTGGTTTGGGGACTTGACCTAGCACAGGTGATGCCATTTGAGGCCTGTGTGTTTTTTTAACCCTGGAATTCATCCCAGGTGAATCTGAGTCAACTCAGTTACTTCCACATCACCAATGGCTTTGTTTGTGGCTACGTGGTGAAACAAACCATATGTAGACCTGACTTTTTTTAAAGCCCATGTTTGTTCTAATATCCAGTTTTGTTGTGCATAGATGAAATTCTGGTTTGTGTTTGCTATGGATTTCTCTTTACTTAGTATCACACTTATAATGATGCTTACAAAATACTGTTTATGATAATAGGCTGCTTAGAGGTTACTTTTCTTTCTTTCTGAAGATAAAGTAAAAAACAAATAAAACAGAAGACATTTTCAAACTTGGAAATAGTTAATTAAACTTGAGGCTTTACTGATCCTTAACACGCAATATTCATTTTTCTGGATATAAATTGTTTCAAGCCCAAATGGTGCATTAAGATGTTTCAGAAACTTTACCGAGACGCCTTATTTTTGTTTACCACTTAAAATTGTTTTCTCCTGCATGAACTGAAACCTTGTGGTTATAGTCGTTGCTTATCCACTTGTTTCACTCTAGCATATCAGCTAGGTTTTTATTGTACTTGGCAGACTTGTTTATTTAAGAAAGCCTTAACAAACATTTTTGAAATACTAGTTGGCAAGAAAATTGAGAAAAACAAAACAAAACAAAACAATTTGTTCATACACACAGGTTTGCATGATTGCCCTCTCCTGAGGCAACAGTGTCATTACTTTTTACAAAGGGTTAGAAATGAGAGCTGACAGTCATTTGCAGATCAAATCCTACTTCGTTTGGCAAGTAGCCACATTCTCTGCGACACAGTCTGCTTAATCTGGGTCACACATCTATTTTCTTCTAATTTAAGTTTTTTTAGATTCAAACACTCTCGAAGAAAGGCCACCCCCTACTATCACGTACATACCAAATTTTTATGCTGTTTTTATATTAATACCATAGAATATTACAGAATACGCCTTCATAAGCTTTACAGAAAGACTTAGAGATTTGCATATGAGATGCGTATCTTGCAGTTGATTTTGAATTCTGTTTACAACTATTTTCTGCCTTTGCTCTCTTCCCTTATGATGGAAAGTGTGATGGGATTAAATTATTGTTAATACAGCTCACCCTTGAACAGCATGGGTTTGAACTGTGTGGATCCACTTATATGCAGATTTTTTCGATAGATACAGTACCATACTGTAAATGTATTTCTTTCTAAAGTTTTCTTAATATTTTTTCTACCTTCCTTTATTGTAAGAATATAGTGTATAATATGACCTACAAAGTATGTGTTAATCGACTGTTAACGTTATAGGTCAGCCTTCTGGTCAACAGTAGGCTATTAAAGTTTTGGGGGAGTCCAAAGTTATGCACAGATTTTCAAGTACATGAGAGTTAAGCGCTCATAACCCCCATATTGTCCAAGGATCAACTGTATAATGATTGCTGCGTATGACTGTCATCACTAATATCATTAGGAAAAACATTATAATAATGCCCCTTGTAGGGGAACTTTTTTGTTTTATAATTTTTGTTAGTATACAGAGATAATTGAAATGAATATTATTTATTTGCAGAATAAGAATTACTGTATATTTATCCATTGTGCCCTGGCTTTACTTTATAATCACACTCTAAATATTTTGTATTAGCCAGGAATTCATAAATATTTCATTGTTGATAAAGAGAAAAGAATTACTTTTAATGAAAATGAGAATTACAGTTTCAGAGTGGAAAACATATCCTTCCCAAGTTTTCTGGAGAATATATTTTGAAGAGAAAAAAGCATGTATGTCCAACTCTGCTGAAAGTGTTGTGTATGTGTGAAGATAACTTCAAAGGAGTTATATAAGAAATTGCACTGGGGGAGATGCAATGTGTGTATAAATAAGTGCCACATTCGATAGTGCAAGTAGCAGGTGGAATAGATAGTTTAAGGGCTAGAAGAGACAGATCATTCTGCTCAAGGGGATTGAGAAATGCTTTACGGAATAGATATCAATATCAAATGCCTAACATTGAAAAATCTAAGGGGTGCCTGGATAGCTCAGCCGCTTGAGATTTGGACTTTGGCTCAGGTCTTGATCTTGTGGATCACATGTTCGAGCCCCACGTTGGGCTCTGTGCTGACAGCTCAGAGGCTGGAGCCTACTTCAGATTCTGTGTCTCCATCTCTCTCTGCCCCTTCCCTGCTCATGCTCTGTCTCTCTTTCTCTCTCAAATAAAATAAAAACATTAAAAAAAAATCTGAAAGACCACAGTTACAAGAATGAGGGCAGGAACTAAATAATCATTGTGTTAATTAAGGGTATGACAAGTCTTGCAGATAATTGGCAGTAAATACATAATTGTAGCACAGATTTTACTGTTGGATTTTTAACTAAAGCAAAACTTATACTGAGAGTAATAGATTTTGTTAGACAAGTAATGACAAAAATGGTAGAAAGCTTGAGATACTTGGTACTGTGCCTTCATTTATTCTTTGAACGATACTTTTTGGAACTGTACTATGTGCTGGGATAGGTAAAAGGCACTAAAATAAGGCAGATGTGTTCCGACCCTCAAAGAGCTTAGAGTATAACTGGGTTTAGGTAGAGAAATTCATGTTTTACTGTTTTTGGATGGCAAGTTCTGTTGTTTAATTCTTGAACGTAGATAAGTAAGCAACTACTACGTAAATAGCATCAGTCATATGAAAGCCATGCTTGGCAGAAGACACGCATGCACAGAAGAATGGAAGCATGTGTGGTTACAAAGTTAGGGCATGTTGTAATCACACATACTTACATCATGCTACTGATGGAAGGTTTGATTTAAAAGATGACTCCTTGGAGGTTGATAAGGAGGTGGATGAGAGGCATGTCGCATGCGTCAGATGAGTGCTTTTCCAAAAGCTAGGGGCTTGCCTCTTGATGTGAGAGGTTGAGGCTGTCACTTGTGACATCATCCCAGTTTTATGATTTCAAAAGTGATGAATGTAAAGTTGATTAGGTTCTATTAAAAGTTCAAAAATGATAAGTTATGTACGAGATACTCTGTTGCTTAAGGCTTTTGTCCTCAATTTTTTAGTATAAAGTATGTGCTATTTTACTTGTTATTTGAGGTGTTTATCTACTAAATATTCTTTAGAGAGGAATGCATTTGATGATAAGCATAGATACTGATCGACAGCATATAAAATATAAGCTTTAGCCAACTTAGTAAGAATAGTGGCACCCCCCCAAAATGCCCATGCCCTAACTCCTGGAACCTGCAAATATGTTACCTTACATGGCAAAAGAAAAGTAAGGTTGCAGATGCAAATAAGGTTGCTAATCAGTTGACTTTAAATAGGCAGATGATCCTGCATCATCTGAGTTGGCCCAATGTATTCACAAGGGTACTTAAAAGTGGAAGACGAAGGCAAAAGGCTCACTGATGTGAAGCGAGAAAGATGTGACCAGCTATTGCTGGCTTTGAAGATGGAAGGAGGCTACAAGCCAAAGAATATGGGTAATTTCTAGAAGATACCTAAGATAATAAATTTATATTGTTCTAAGGTACTGAATTTGTGGTAATTTATTATGGCAACAAACAGGAAACTAATACATAAATATTTAATAGTGGTAAGGAACATTTACAGGTTACTGTTAGAAAATGTTTGAAACAAAATATATATTAGTGACAACAAGAAGTTGGAGAATAAAATGTCAAAATTAATAGAATTTAAGAGGTTCCTGGGTGGCTTATTTGGCTAAGTGTTCGACTTTTGATTTTGGCTCAGGTCATGACTTCATGACTTTTGGCTCAGGTCATGATCTCAAGCTCCAAGTTGGACTCTGTGCTGACAGCATGGAGCCTGCTTGGGATTCTTTCTCTTCCTCTCTCTACCCTTTCCCTGCTTGCTCGTTCTCTCTTTCTCTCTCTCTCTCTCTAAATAAATAAAAATTAATTAAAATATATTAGAATTTAATATCATAGTTTAAAATCATGATTTGTTTAGAATAAGTGTGAGCCTTAGAGTACTTTTTTTTTTTTTTTTTTTAATATTTGCTGGTGAAGCAACAATTTGAATCTAACCACATGAAGCTCATTGGCATGATTTAGGGATTTTTAAAAGGGGGTGTACGTACTTTTAAATATAATGCAGAATTATAAATATGCTGGCACCCATATTATTTGGATATTGACAGTATAATAAAGTACCTCAAATCTGAGGAATCATGTTTTATATGTCATGACATTGGTGAAAAGATTTTCTTAATCCTTATTTTCTTAAAGTTTCTAATATTCATAATGAAGTATGTGTATCTTTGTGTACATGTCTGTGTGTGGGGATGTGTGCTTTAACAAAATAAGAATCATTTTCTCTGGGTTACAAATGGTACCATAATGAGCTTTCCCAGGAAAAGTTTTGGTATTGGGGCCAGGTCTCCTGTATAAGGGATTGAATACAGGACCATATATGTTTCTGCAACTTAAAATGAACCATGTGCAAAATACATTTGGACTCTTAAAGCAAATGTGCAGTTAGTAATTTCTCAAGAATTTTAAAGAGCCCCTCATGAAGGTTGTCAGTGAAGAGCTAGCAGCTGATTGTCCTTTCAGAAATATTACTTATCTTTGAAAAACTTCTTTTTGCCTTGGTTTTCCAGCCATCAGTCTCTCCCAAGAGAACTTTGAACTTAGGTATCACAGAAAGTTCCAGGGATATCAAACACTTCACTTGGTACGTGCTTCCATAACACCGAGGGCCTTCCCATTGAGGCTTAAGTTATAAAGCGTGTTTCCAAAAGCTTAAATCTTTCAAAGTTAGCCAGTAAACTGCACTGTGGCTGTTGTATACAGTGGAATAGAATATCTTATTTGGAAGAGACATTAGTTTCTCCCACTTACAGGTTGATACTCTTCCTGAGATCATAAATTTTGTGTCCATTAATAAAACAATATTGCTGGACTGAGATTTAGTACATGTAAAGATAAATCTCACTACTTGCTGCTTGCTTTATCTCTTTGAATTTAAATTTCCTTTTCTCTTTGGACCCTTTTGTGGCCTACTTTCTGGTTGTGAGGCTCAAATGACATAATATATTAGAGACTCATATGAAATAATCTAAGGCATGGGTTTTCAGTATTTTCTCCTCTGCAACCTCCCCCCCCGCCCCCACCGCCAAAGTTAATGACTGCATGGTGAAATTTATTGGCAAAATTATGTTACTGTACAATACTCATGGAAACTGATGATTTATATTGACTTATAAGATGCTCTCAGTAGTCAGGCAGCAAAGAAGCCAGTTTAACCCAGCAGTTCCCACACTTAGCAGACTCTGATACCCTTTTGTCACAGAACATACAGTACATGTTGTTTAACGTTGTTTGGAAACTGCCTTCATGCAGAAACTTACATGTAAGGAAACTAAGGGCTCAGGAGTTTATGGTTGGAACATGGCAGTGGAGGGAGGTACTGCACCTTTACAATCAATTGAAATCCCTTTATTTTCTTCTTCATTTTGCAGGTAGAGAACCACAGAGGTTTATAAAGGTTTCTATGGGACTAGGGGTTTCAGAAATAATTCTTAGTATCTTTAATTGCATAACTTTAAAAAATTTACTTATTGTTAGTACTATTATCGTCGTCATTATATCCCGTTTGATCTTAACTCGCCTCTTTTCAAAGTGTTTGTGGTGACTCTAGTAAAAATTGTGCGTGACATCATTTATTTTATGAATGCATACTAATAATTATATTTAGGACTAAAATCATGTCATAGTTTTGTGGAAGACTTAGATAAGAAATTGTAAAATTTACTGTGACCATAAAGCAGCTGCATGAATCAGCTTCCCCTTGGTTGCAAACTTTATCATAGTTGTGTTTTCCAAGGTCCATCAGTTCTATTTAGACAATAGAGGCCAACGTGTTGAAGGCCTGATATTGTGTGCTCCAGTGGTTAACAGTCAGGCTTTATCTCTTTAATTGCCAAGGCATGTCCCTGAGGTAGTGTTTATTCCAATTTTATAGGTAAGGAATCCGAAATGTATTTTCTTGACTCCCCTGTTAGGAGAGCCATTGTTCTTCTAGTTACTTGAATGCCACCAAGAATCCTAATTATTCCTCCATGTTCTAGAGTCAGTAGCTAAGTGCTCTGAATTCTAGTTCTATATTTCTGGCATTTCCCACTTCCTTTTTTTATTCCTAATGTGACCACTATAATTTAGGTATTCATTGCCTCTTAGGAGTTGCTGGGATAGTTTCATAGGTGGTTCCTCCAGTAATGTCTTTTCTGAAAACTGTCCTACATCCCACAGCTAAAATATCTGACTACATCTGTAGATTCCATTGTTCATACCATTGTTACTGTGTTGGGCTGCTATTAAGAGACAATGATGAGGGGCACCTGGGTGGCTCAGTCGCTTAAGCGTCTGACTTTGGCTCAGGTCATGATCTCACGGTCCGTGAGTTCGAGCCCCGCATCAGTCTCTGTGCTGACAGCTCAGAGCCTGGAGCCCGTTTGAGATTCTGTGTCTCCCTCTCTCTGCCCCTCCCCTGTTCATGCTCTGTCTCTCTCTGTCTCAAAAATTAAAAAAAAAAAAAAAAAAAAAATTAAAAAAATTAAAAAAAAAAGGGACAATGATGATAGGTACATTAGTGCTTTGCACATGACTAAGGAAACCATAGTTTTTCAGTCATTCCTCTGTCAGAGAGAAATAGACTTTATGTAAATATGACTTCAACCAGAATTAAATGTTCATCATTCAAGGATTTCTTTTGGAGGTAAGTTGCACATCCAGTGACCTTATTTGTACTTTTTTCTTCAGTTAGGAACTTGCTTCTGTGAACACTTAACATCCTACTTAACCCCTAGCTTAAATGGATTTCATGCATGTTCATAGCTTTCTGTGCTACACTTTTCTGGGACTTGTGTTTTTATTGACTTTGTCTCAAAATTGTTGCATAAGAGAAGTCTTTAATTCTCTGGATGTCTTTGATAAAATCTTTCCTGAATAATGGAAAGTTTTACCCTCTAAATACCCTGAAGCATGCATTTCAAATCACTTTGGCCTTCAAGTACTTCACTTCCAGAGAAGATTACATATGGGTGAGGTTTTTTGTTTGTGTTTTCATTTCTAAGATGGAAATGCAATCATGGTTCTGATGGTCGTGGTGTGGAGTTTGTAAACTGTTTGACATAGATGGCACATGCTGTTCTCGGTGCTTTGTATTTAGTAACTCAGCCAATTAGAACATAAAGAATATCTGATATTCTTCCCAACTTAATTTTTTAACCATGAGGTTCAAGTAGAGTATAAAACTGCCAAGCCTACCTGATGACAAATACTTACTATAGTTTTTCTTGGTCTATTTCAAGCAATTGTTACTCATTTTTAAATCATCTTGGTGGAACCTTACGACAATTCTTGTTTGAGGAGGAAGAAACTAAGTTATAGGTGAACTAGGGTTGAGATTGATTACTCTTTGCTCTGGTGATTTTATAATGCATTAATGTGCTAAAATCGAAAAGTACTTAAAACCTCATTAGAATTTAACACAGGACAGGGTTTTGAATTATGCATTATTCTCAAGAGATTTATTACAGACCTATACTTATAATGTAGGTGGTGCATTTTGAGTAGTTTAGGAAGATAGCCAAAGAAATTTAAAATATAGTGTATGAATATAAATGTGGAAAACTCTTATCACAGAGTACTTTCCTTAAGATACGGGGACTATTTTCGAACAATTGTTTTTCCATGCCTACCTCAAAATCAATAGTTTTATTATAATTCATATTTAAATTACTAGCATATCAATGAATAAAGTCTTTTTTGTACTATATAATTTCTTTAATGCAATATAGAACTTTATTCTTGAAATTAGAAACCCTTTCATAATAAGCATGGTCCTGTATTTAAATTGAGTATGTGCATATTTTGTACTCAGCAGAAGATCCAGGCTTGTCTAAAATTATGCATACAAATGCTTTGGGGTTTTTCTCATCAAGGGATATGAAATGTAGTTAAATAAATAATCTTTCTAGCACTCTGATAATTACTAGCCTGGGAAAGATAAGAATTATAGTGAATGGTTGAATATATGATGCCTTTTTGCTATGCCCTTTAAAATGAAATATTTTAATATTCATATTTACATAGCTCACTTAAATCTCTTATGTTTAATATTTTAGATTTGTTAGTCTTTGTAAGAAAATAAATCAAAATCTCTGTACAGCTTTTTGCTCATTTAGGGTCCATTTTTTTTTACTCATTTACATAAATTAGAGAAGAAAAATATATAAAAGCTGGTTCTTGGTGTTTTGAATAAATTCAAGTGTTGAGTATTGGTTAAATATTTAAGAAATTGTATAATTAAAGCCTCGGTGTCAAAATATTTTATTTTATAAATTAGTATACAATATTTTTCTTAAAAAAGAAAAAAGAAGATATAGGGGGTTTGTGGATGCTCATCTCCACCATTCTAACAAAAGTAGCCATGGATAAACTGTAAATGAATGATTGGCCATGTATCAGTGACACATAGTAAAGACCGAAGGAACCTTGATTTGTTGTGAGGGCCATAGTTTGCTGACCCCTGACATGGAAGGAGGAAGGTGAAGCAAAGTGTTTGTTTGTTTGTTTGTTTGTTTGTTTGTTTGTTTTAAGTTTATTTATTTTGAGGGAGGGAAAGGGGCAGAGAGCAAGAGAGAGAGGGAGAGAGAATCCTAAGCAGGCTCCGTGCTGTCAATGCAGAACCCTAGGTGGGGCTCAAACTTACTGATCATTAGATCATGACCTAAGCCTAAGTCTGGTGCTTGACTGACTGAGCCACCCAGGCACACCAACCAAGAGAAGGTTCTTAATATTTGGTCCATTGATCACTTTTAGGCATTAGCATGCAGAATGTTGTGCACTGGTTTCTTTTTCTTGTGAAATGTTTCATGCCTGTCTTCACTGCCTGAGTGATTATGCCCCCCCAAATATTAAAAAGCATTCTATTTATTAAAAATGGCAAAAGTTTATAAATAAATGTGTCCTGGATTATTCAAACAGATCTCTAGGAGATGCTGAGAAATAGTTAAACCTCATCAAAGTTGCCCATCAATTAGAAAGCCAGTTCCTACAAGATTGAGTAAAAAGGATCGTAAAAGGCGATGGTTTTGAAACTATGCTCTACAGAAAAATCCAACAGATTGCTCACGGGCTTCTGTGGGTGATGAGGGAGTCAGAAAGGAAAGTGTCACTGCTGCTCCTGGTTCTTCAATGGAGGCAATTCACCTTTGTCTTTTATTTCTTTAAGTCTCTGCATATTAATTAATATAAATATAAGAAATGAGATCATACTTCTTGAAAACTAGTTGTGTAATAGTAAGTTAATGAACCATTTACTGTTGTTGTTTTTTCCCTAGCCTGTACAGTATTTCTTTGGATATACTTTATCATGGGCAATAGTTCTACTTGACACTTTTTTTTTAAACAGAGAATTTAATAATGGCAAAGTAATATCAGTCTTAAATTTAGTCATGTTTGTGGGAAATATGGCTGGGAAACCAGACTATGAGTCTGTTAGCCATAATGGTACTTCTTTGTATTTTGTAGCAGGTTTTCTTTCCCTGGAAAAACACTGCACCTATTGAAGGTTAGAATTGTAATTCCAATGTAGAAAATTCTGCCAAGTATCTACTTTGGGAATATTTAAGTAACATTATGAATTCTTAAGCTGTATAGCAGATTTTAGTCTAGGTAACACAAGAGATGCATTTGTACATTCCTTCATTTATTGATTAATTTTTTTTAAGTGCCTACTATATCCTAAGCACCTGGGGTCTGTAGTAAATATAGTCTAGTTGCAAGAGAAAGAAAAAAAGCATTTGATTTTGGTATCACATTTCTCTTTTGAATTAGTATTAATACTATTTACTTGGGGGAAAAGCTCATGATAAATAAAGCAATTTAATTTCTTAAAATGTTATATTTGATGAGGACATTTTTGGATCTGCCATTTAAACTTTAGAAAATTTCTGGTGTGGATAGGGTGGGTTCAGGGGTGGACACATCAGGTTTTGTTGTCTCTGTTTTGGTGATGTAAAAGAAAATGAGAATGAAGAAGCTTAATGATACCCAAGGGCACTGTTCTTACATCAGAGATCTGTTAGACTGCCTGTTTCCTCCTCTCTCTCTTCTTTACCATGCTGCACTCTGCCTCTTCCTCACTTACTACCCCTTAGGGCTTTCTCATGTAAAGTGAGCTACTCACACAGAGAATAAATAGGTCCTTTAAAATGTTTAGTTAATATTTTAACTCATGATTCTTACCGTCTACCATTCACCAAAGTACAGCATAATTTTAAAAAAGAAAATAGATTTTTAAATATTTTCATACTATGTAGACAATTTTATGGAACTAAAAAGTATATTAGGGTCATCAAGTTCCTTTTTTCTCCTTGTGCTTATGTTTTGGTGCTCAAGTTATAATAAGCTCATACCCCTCATGGCTAAAGCATGAAACACAGGTTAATACCAGTAAATACACACTGAAGGCATAATTTGGATACCCTCTGATCTCTTAAAAGCTCTTGAATGATTCTAAAATATTCTTGGTTAATTGTTTTTGCCAGTACTTCAAATTTAGTTTTTGTATTTCTCAGAGTATACTCAAGGATGGCTTAACTTTTTCCTTTCACCCCAAGATACCATACCATTGCCAATTGTACCCTTGCATAGCCAAATCCTTTTCCTGAGAAATTAGAGATATTTAAGCCGACAGTGATTTGTTCTATCTGGAAAATTATTGTAGCTGGTAAGTAAGCAGCAGACGTCTAGAAATGATGATCTTGTTTTCACATAAATATCTTCAGCTGTAAAGAGTTCAGTTAGAGAAATATATCAGATATATATGTGAATAGTTGACATAGTTTATGTTCTGTTAACCTTGTTTATTTTTACAGCATGTTGGTTTTATTGTTGTCTTAATATTTACGTTATATCTATTTTTGGTCACTTCAAAAATGAATAAAGCTTATGTTGTAAAATATTTTTCCTACATGGTATTTTCCTGAAGTTTTAATAAAGCATCACTAGTTTAATCAGCACTCAGTGCTCATATTTTGTGCAAGATTATAATTGCAAGCATGAATCTTTGATTCTTCATGGTTGTTTGTATATATCATATCATTCAGTATGATAATGAAAAAGCAAAATTCATAACTATCTCTACATCTGGCTCAGAATTTTCATTATTAGGTTTATTCTTATTATTTTTGTGTACAAAATGCTTATAGAAAAAAAAAAAAAGAACCACTAAAGCAGTGGATATTCTAATGAAAAACTGAAGAATAGTGTCAGTGGAAGTTGAAGGAAAAAATAAACCTCTTTTTTGAAATAAGATGGTTAAAAA
The DNA here is from genome assembly GCF_023721935.1 of Panthera uncia. Taxonomy (NCBI): domain Eukaryota; kingdom Metazoa; phylum Chordata; class Mammalia; order Carnivora; family Felidae; genus Panthera; species Panthera uncia. The sequence goes on along the minus strand of NC_064816.1, from coordinate 104,740,694 downwards.
TTAAATTTTATGTAGTGTTCTTTTTTTGTTTTTGTTTTTGTTTTTTTTTCCATATCAGACAGGTAAAGTGCCAAGGTCATAATAATGTTTGAGGGAGGCACATATCACACAAAGGTGTGAACACGTAGTCATGCTTAGGACTACAAAAGGATCTAATATTTGTAATCATATGCTAATAAAAGGAGATTTTCTGTAGCTATCTGTAAACCTCAGTCCTCCTTTGAATATTTAATTTTGAATACCATGTGTCTTCAGTATTGTTACCGTTAAAAAGTATAAAGTTAATACCCATACTTTTTATAAAATAATTCTTAAAGTATAAAAGTATAATTAAGAGCAAAAGTCTTTTCCTCTACCTATTCCCCTCCCCTCCCATACTTAATCACATCAAAAAGGTTAAAGTATAGATCATTAGAGTTGAGTATTTCAGTTTTCCTTTCTGAAGTAGTATCTCAATCTTGTTTTCTATAATACAGTGCTTCAAGAAATTATCTTAAAGAATTCAAATGGTGCAAATTAGCGATCTCAGAGCTCTCAGATATAGGGAATACTTTTAGAGAGATTAATCTAGACAGAAGTCTTAAGATGTATACATACATACATTAATATATAGGTGGGGCACCTGGGTAGCTCAGTTGGTTAAGCAACCAACTCTTAATTTTGGCTCAGATCATGATGTCACAGAAGGGAGATTGAGCCCACTCTCAGGCTCATGCTGAGTGTGGAGCCTGTTTGAGATTCTCTCTCTCCCTCTTTCTCTCTCACCCACTCTTGTGCATGCTTGCTCTCTCTCTTTCAAAAATAAATAGATATAAGTAATGTGCAGATACACACACACACACACACAAACACACACGTGTGTATATGTGTGTCAGAGATACAAGGTACATCACTTCACAGAGTAATTTTATGGAAGAAAGTAGATACCTTTGTTTATTGAGGTGGAATGAGAGGAGGGTAGTGGAAAGACATACCTGATATATATGTATTGGGTATTATATATATGTGTGTGTGTGTGTGTGTATGTATATGTGTATGTATGTGTATATAATATAAACATGTATAATTAATACTTTAATATATGTTTTTGTCTATATACATTAATACAATCCTATAACTTTATATGATATACAGCATTAATAAAATGTATGTTTAATATCTTCTCATTACCCTCATTCTCATTCCATTACAATGGACAATGGATACCTACTTTCTTGTATGAAATCTCTGTGAGGTGCTGATGTTTTATGCATTTGATGCAGTGAAGACACCCTGGAAATAAAATGTTAGTGTCCAATACTTAACTATGAGTTCCCTAAGAATAAAGACCATGTGTTGGTTAGCAATTGTTAGCATTAATTTGTAACCCTGTTTCAAGTTTTACGTATTTGAAGTCAGTCTAGTTGGTAATTGGGTCCTTTTTGAACTTCAGAAAGGATGGAGCATACATAGAATCAATGAAATAAAGTTATTTTGGAAATTCAGATGGAACTGGACTTAATACTCAGGACCCTCACTTATTTGCTGTCTAAACTTGGATGAGATACTTAATTTTTTTTTTTAGGTTAATTTTCCTCCTCTATAAAGATAAAAGAATATTCATATCATATGGTTATTCAGTGTATTAAATGAGTTTAAAACAGTTGGTAAAAGGCGTGTAAGATATTTTAGTTCGGATCTCTATAGTTAAATATCTTGAAATGATTCCTTTGCTTTTTAAATAAGCTTTCCAATTTATAGTAAAATATTTAATACTTAAATTTTATATGTATGTGGTCAAGGTAAATTATGAATTTTATATGCCGTTTAATGTATTTTTCCATATTAATTGGCTTTAGGTATCACACGGTTGCATTTTTTTTTTATCTAAGAAAATAAAATTGAAAGGTTATTGAGAAGTAGGCCCAAAAATGTGCGAGTTTAGGACACACAAAAGGAGCCAATTGAAAAGAAAGCAGTGTGTTTCTCAGCTTTTGTTCCTGGAAGGAAGATAGGAATACTTCCATCTGCCAGGGACATGGCAGGGATAACGGTCCACAAATGCATTAAAAAGGGTACTGTAAGAGTTTTCATGCTTCAGAGATAAACATATAATTATTACCATATACAAGTTAAAAATAGTATGGAAATAGTTTTTCATGGAAGATTAACAACTGAAGCCAGAAATGTTTCTGGTTGCTCGTATGGAAATTGCTTTGTTAGATGATTGTACTCACTGGGTAAGAAGTAGTTAGTAATTTGTGTGACTTGTTACTGTCAAAATCCTGCATGGAGTGACTCTGATTTTAGATAAAGTTGTATATGCTGGTAGAATTATGATTTCGCTTTTGGCTTTTGAATCACAAGCAGATTTTTAGTAGCAAAGAAAAACCTTCCCTCTGGCCTTGTTTGTTGTCAGAGTGTAATGTTCACGCACGCTTGCATAAGTGTTCATAACAAGCTTGTAGATCCCAAAAGGAGCTGAAGAATAATTTATGGTGGTCTTTGTGTAATTGCTGCCAGCTGAGGAAGCAAAATTCCAAATCAGTTTAAGTAACTTTCACAAATAACACTTACCATAATTATAAGGTAAAGCTCAATATATAGTTTATATAATAGAGTCTTACCTCACCACAAAGTAGTCAAAGAACAGTCAAGCAGAGGTCTTCACAGAGGTATATTTTAACCTTTTGCTTGACACTCTACTTCTTTAGGTTTATTAAAACCTTCTGGCTGTGCATTTGAAATTGTGCCTGTTTAAAACATCCTTGTATGAATTTTCTGTTTTGCTGTGAGCATTTCCAAGAGCACCTCACAATAACGCTAAGAAGGTGATCCTCAAAAGGCAGAAAATGCTACATCTTTGCTTAGGTATATTGGAATAAAGTGGTTTTGAGATCTTGGCCAAGGACAGTTAGTGTTATTTATTTACTTTTCAAATAGTGTGTTCAACTTTGGGGGAAATAAAACTTAAAAACCAGACCCTAAGATGGGATATTAGTAAGTAATCATAGTATAAAATTGTTAATTTTCAGAAACGTTTAGCATAGTATTCACTTAAATATGGAACTTCTCATGATACCTTTGCTTTATGGTTAGATTTAATTTTGGGCAGCTTCTTTTTAACTTTTATTTTTTTCAACATTTATTTATTTTTGAGACAGAGAGAAGAAGTGGGAGAGGGTCCGAGAGAGAGGGAGACACAGAATCCAAAGCAGGCTCCAGGCTCTGAGCTGTCAGCACAGAGCCCGACACGGGGTTCAAACTCACAAAATGTGAGCTCATGACCTGAGCCAAAGTCGGATGCTTAACCAACAAGCCACCCAGGCACCCCAATTTTGTGCAACTTCTTAGAAACATTTCTAGTATTTTGCAAAGGGTAAATTTGTATGTGTTGTGGCTAAAATTCAATCATAATTTTTGAAAGCAAGTTGAGAAATGTCAGTATTATGCATATTCTGCCGTATACATTTCTGTATCATTTAATCCAATGTTCATTTTTACTTATCTATTAAAATTATAGAAAGTGTTCTTTAAGATGTTATTATGCTGTACAGACAGGTTTCATATATAAGAAATTATTCAACTTGATATCCCTATTTCCACACCTTCCTTTCCCTCATTAAAACATGCTTTCTGCTCTACTTTCCCTTTTTTGAGTGCTACTTTCCCATTAAAATGTCTAGAAACTTAGGGGCTCCTGGGTGACTCAGTCAGTTAAGCAACCCACTTTGACTCAGGTCATGATCTCATGGTTTGTGAGTCCTAGCCCTGCGTTGGGCTCTTTGCTGACAGCTCAGAGCCTGGAGCCTGCTTCAGATTCTGTGTCTGCCTCTCTCTTTGCCCTTCCCCACTCACACTTTCTGTCTGTCTCTCTCTCTCAGAAATAAACATTAATTTTTTTTAAGAAGTCTACAAAGTTGAATCATTGAGGGAATTCTGAATATGCTTTCTTTGCTATGTATGTAAGACCTGTGTAGGTCATGTGTTCATCTTTGTAGTCAAGGTCTCCCTTCATATCTAAAAATAATTACTTTCCTTCCCTTTCATCCCGTGGCACATTAGCAATAGTATCTGGAGATATTTTGAGTTGTCATAACTGAGGGTGTGGTGCTATGGGCAGATAATGAGCCAAGGTTGTGGATGATGATAAACATCATACAAAGCACAGGACAGCCTCCAGTGATCATTACTCAAGCCTAGAGTGACCATCACGTTCAGGTTGAAAACCCCTGCTCTAATTTCTGTTTGATCATTTGTTCTCCAGATGATTCTTTTTAAAATACTACTTATGCTGTGTAAATCACCTGATGAAGCATCTTCAAGGGTGTTGTTATGAGTACATGATCTAAGTTCTGTACCCTGGTTTCAAACTTACTCAATTAATACATCCCATCCCTGCTGCTGTGAGGTCTTCTGTTGCCTTTGTTAGTCAGGGAGTTGACTACTCTGGCATGTATTTGGGCCCTGTATCTTCACAGCAGCCGCCTATCCTTACCCTGGTGGTGCTGGGGAATTCTTCTACCTGTACTTCTGAACTAGCTCAAGTCCTGGAAGATATAGTTGACCCTTGTACAAAATCATTTCAGTGAGTTTATGTCATTATCTGTATACTACTTATTCACCATTTATTTTCTCATTTCTGTGATTATCTTCAGTTTAAAACATTATTTCTATCAATGAAATCCATTGTGCAAAAATAATATGGAGCTGGGAATGCAAGCTGGTGCAGCCACTACAAACCAGTATGGAGGTTCCTCAAAAAACTAATAACAGAACTACTCTACAACCCAGTAATTGCACAACTAGGTATTTATCCAAGGGATACAGGTGTGCTGTTTTAAAGGGACACATGCACCCCAATGTTTATAGTAGCATTATCAACAATAGCCAAAGTATGGAAAGAGCCCAAATGTCCATTGAGGAATGAATGGATAAAAAAGATGTGGTATATATATACAATGGAGTATTACTCGGCAATCAAAAAGAATGAAATCTTGCCATTTGCAACTACGTGGGTGGAACTGGAGGGTATTATGCTAAGTGAAATTATTCAGAGAAAGACAAATAACCTATGACGTCACTCACATGAGGACTTTAAGAGACAAAACATACAAACATAAGGGAAGGGAAGCAAAAATATTATAAAAACAGGGAGGGGGACAAAACAGAAGAGACTCATAAATATGGAGAACAAACAGGGTTACTGGAGGGATTGTGGGAGGGGGGATGGGCTAAATGGGTAAGGGGCATTAAGGAATCTCCTGAAATCATTGTTGTACTATATGCAAACTAATTTGGATGTAAATTTAAGAAAATAATAATATGGAGCATATTTCCTTTGGAAACCAGAAATCTTATCTATTTGAGGAGCAGAATGAGAAGTTTCAGTCTCCTTGATTTCTTGTTAGATTCTTAAGCAGCCTTTGAGGCATTATTAGATAATATTAAGATACAAACCCTTGTATTACTCTTTAACTTTTTGGTATATGTTTCACTATAAAATTCCTTATAGATTATAAATCTTTTTATGACAGAACCTACCTGATAACACATTGCTATGCAACTCACACTTGGATATATAGCACTATGTATATACATAATAGATAGTTATTAACTGTGTGAAGAGTAACATGGCCAAGTCATCAAAAGTCATACTGGAAACAAAGTAAACAGAAAGCAGAATCTTAGCCTGGGCAGATTTATAGATTATAAGGGTGAAATAGATACATTCATCTTTTTTGCTGAAATTTTCCTAAAAATGAACTAAAACAACAAAAAACAGGACATATATTCCATTCTGAAAACAGGGAACGTCCTCATCCTTAAATCCTAAACTTCTAGGAATATCTTCCAGATGTTATTCAATTTGGACCTAATTTTTAAAACAGGATACAGAGATTCATTACTTATGTCCCATAAATAAAAGTGTTCCTTGGCAGTATACAAAGGAAGAAACTTAGTTCAAGGGAGTTTCCCAATTAATGCAATTTGGCAGAATGAGGCTGGGTCAGTGTTAGGGAGTTGATATCTGCTTTGCAAATCCATTTTCCAATTTAGGAATGGGCAGTAGAAGATAGAAGGACTTGCAGTCATGGTGTTGTTTTTTTTTTTTTTTTTTTTTTAATTTGTTTATTTAATTCTGTTATAAGGATTAAATAAAACATGTAAGACAGATTCTGCTAGGTGCCCATCTCCTCACTTCAGAACTCAGTTTTTGCTGACACAGCAGCATCATATCTCAGCCATGCAGCTTCAGATGGTCTCTGACATAACCAACGATTTCCTAGAGTCTGTATTTAAAAACACCCCTTTCTCTCTTGCTTCCTTCTATCTGGAAAATATCTAATATGCATCATTAAAGGAATATAAGTATTTCTTCTGATTTCAAAAAAAGAATATTCTCTCTTTCCAATAATCAAAATATTATAGCACATCTATTATTTTAACCTTCATTATTATAATTTTTTTATTGCACATAAGTCCTGTCAAGAGTTTTATCAGGGCAACTGATCTGGGGGGTATGATTGCCATGCAATGGGTGCAGTCTCAGATGATATTGGGTAGAATGTGGAACAGCTTTTTTTTTTTTTTTTTTAAGTTCAATAGTTACTTGTTTGATTGCATTCCCATTCTTGTCTCAGGTCTTGTGTGAAAGTAGGGCCTCCATAGGGAAACAATGAGTCCTGTGAGTTGGAATGGCAATCTGTCAGAAATGGTGAAACACTGAAAGAGAAATATACTTTCTGGTCCCTGGGATTACATATCAAAGAGGAATGAGAGACACTGGGAGGGGGATGAAATGGACATGTAGAATAGGAAAAGAGACTAAGTTACATCTGGCTTGCAGAGATTTATCAACAAATAAAGCCAGAAACCTAAATTTCATTTTTTAGACATTTTTTTTCATTCAAAATATGTGCTTCCCTGTACAAATATGTACTAGCACTCACTCTGGTGTAGGCATCATAAGGGAAACTGGGAGTACAGTGCTGAGCCTGGACAGACAAGATTACATGTATCTGGTATCAGCCTAGAGCTTCAGGCCAGGAAAGAATCACATTAATAAATACAAAATTGGAACAGAGACAAGAGCTAAAAAGGAGAGGTCCCATGAGAGCCACGATGGATGGATTTGACCTAAGCAGGCATGTCCAGAAGGACTTTTTTGAGGAAGAGGAACAAAAATGAAAAGGAACTTTTCACCCACTCTGAGATCTGAAGGAAAGTAATGATGGAAGAGAAAGAATTCTGAAGAAAGGATAAGAATGCCTTATGACCGAAGAGAACTTCAACTCAAAAGGCTTAAGAATAGGCTAACGAGGTTAGACTGGAGAGATAAAGGAGGAGCATAATTATAGAGGAGCACCATGTGTGATGTGGCGAGAGGGATCAAATCATTTTTTCCTAAAAAAAATAATGGGTTTGATTGTACTGATTAAAATTGGATGTATTGCTCAAACTTTGAATCTTTTTCTTTTATGCTTCTATTCTCATGGTTAAGCTACAGTAATTAAAGCAATATATACCAATGTTTATTTATAACCATCCTGTAAGACTGAAAATAATTTGTATATTATGCATTTAGTCATGAAGTAAAACTAATTATTTTCGGATGTCTATGGATTGCTCATTACTATACTTTCTCTCTCTTTTTTTTTTTTTTTATTCATCTTATCCCTGGTCATGGTGACTTTATTTCTATGACTATCATAATGTTTTGTAAATACACCCTGTGTGGCATATTCTTAATTCTGTCCATTATGGGCTCCTACTAAGGTGGTGTGTTATTTGGGTCTAATTTGTCTTTCTGCGTTATGACTTTGAATTGGTGTGGATTCTTCTTGATCTTCACTGACTTTTTTTTTTTTTTTTTAATTTTCCATTCTTTCATTAAGAATTTCCATGTCCTTGATCTTGTGTTCAGGGGATCGAGCCCCATGTCGGGCTCTGCATTGACAGCATGGAGCCTGCTTGGGTATCTCTCTCTCTCTCTCTCTCTCTCTCTCTCTCTCTCAATAAATAAATAAACTTTAAAAAAGTATTTCCATGTCTTATGTTCTAGCCTAAATCTAGCTTTCTTACCACGTTACTCTCTTGGCTCTGTTATTTGTCATCTGGTTTCTCTTCTTTATATTAGAAACCCTTTCTCCCTGATTTACAACTCATGTGAAAAAGTCACAGATTAGTTCTAACCCAAATAAGGGGACTTCTCATTTAAACAATTTAATTTCCCCTAGCCATAGGTTTGCTTCCTTAAAGTTCTCTATATCACTTTGGGAAAAGAACAGAAAATGGCTTTCCTGGTCACTGGTACTGTTTGGGGAGGTTGAGATGAATTTTAGCAAATTTATAAGAATATGTCTGTGTTCTTTTTCCACGTAACACCTGAAAGAAAAACTGATTTCCTTTGTAGCTATGGTTGGAAGAGTTAGGGCAGCCTCAAAAATTGCATAAATTATTTCTGTAACCGAAATCTTGACCATAATTAACATGGTATTCATTGTTTTATCAGTGTAAAAAATGAATCCATTTGCTATAAAATGGCATAAGTAAAATTTAAATTAGTGTTTTGTGATTTATTCTTTTTGAACATCCTGCAAATGTAGACTCAAATTACTTGGTGTGAGTTGCAATTACTAAAAGTTATTGTTGATAATTCTGTTTTAACTTAGAAATGTCGATACTCCATCTGACACTTTTCAAGACTTAATTATGACCATTTTATGGGTTTTAATTTATTTTGCTTTGTTTTTGCCAATGTGATAATTATCTTTTTTATTACATTTCATAATTGGTTATTGCCAATGATTTGAGAGCTACCAAGTTGTGTGGTTAGGGTCTTTGAAAGTATTACATTATTTTAAAGTTTTTAAAGGTGGTTATTATTATTATTATTACTATTACTATTATTAATTTTGAGAGACAGAGGAATAGAGGATGTAAAGCTGGCTTTGTGCTGACAGCAGTGAGCCCGATGTGGGGCTTGAACTCACAAACTGTGAGATCATGACCTGAGCTGAAGTCGGTTGCTAACCCAAGTGAGCCACCTGGGCGCCCTTGAAAATATTAAATTTTATAACTTTTTTTTTTTTTTTTTTTACTATTTTACAGGAAAGTGCATATCATTCTGTGGATTGTTCTTAAACCACTTACTGAACTCTGTTCACAGTTCTTTTATATTTTCAAACGATTACTTTTTTATGTTTAAAAGGAGGATAGATTGTATTTTACTTTCCAGTATTTAACCCTTATATTTCTTATTTTCCCTGTTACATTAGCTAAGAAATCCAGTGCTATGAGGTATATTAGAAGTGATGTCACTTATCCTTGTGTCTCTTTTAAGGGAAATTCGTATGAAAAAGATTCCTTTCCCCACTTGACTTCTTTTTGTTTTCTTTCTCAGGAATAGATGTTGAACAGTACAAATACTAAATGGAATTAAAAGTTCTTCCTGGGTTATTCCCTTCATTTTATAATGTGTTAAATAACAGATTTTTATATGTTGAAACCAAACTAGAAATCTTAGTGTAAATTCTTCTTTTTCACAATGTATTGTGGTGAGAGAACATGGTATGCATATTATCACAACTTTTAGTTAACACAATGTATTCACATTATTATTACCGTATAAATGTCATTTACTTCTAATAGCTTGCTTCCCTTATAGAAGATTATTTTTCTTTCGAAATTCCCTGACAACTTAAGACATTGTCATTTTTTTCCAGATTAAGTGCTCGTATGATCTGCTTTAGGCTGTGAGTAAACTTCTGTATTGCCAATTCTTTAATGCAGGTAGGGAGTGATGGCTCTGTCAGCCTAATGACTCCTTAGACTATAGTTAATGAATACTTACCTTTAAGATTGGGCCAGGATCTTTTTCTGCTCCATGAATTTGTTCAATCCCAAATTGAATCAACACAGAATTGTCTTCTCTAGAGCTCTGCCTTGGGTCTGTAGTTTTTGTTTCTGGCCTAGTCCTCTCTCTTTCTCTTTCTCAAGAGTTCTCCAAAATTTCTAGTCACATTATAGCATGACCTGTTATTTTCCAGTATTATCATATGTGTATCTGTGTGTGCATGTATGAGGTTCCAAGTGCATTTAACCCCACCATAACCACCAGTACACATTTGCAGGGATTTAAAATGAGGAAGACATGTGCCCTTAGGCTACCACCTTGATCAAGCTTCTCAATGATTTATTTTTTAATAAATCATTAATTAGATGATTTCAAAATCATCTTTCTAATCTCTTTCTTTCTAATTTCTTTCAAAAATTAGAGTTTTGTTCTTCTGATACGTTATTAAGTTATCCATTAGGCAATCTACTTCATAAAATTAAAAAGTAATTGAATTCTTCTTGAAAGGTACACTTAGAATTTATAACACTTTCTTTGAGGCGGGGGGGTCCCCAAAGAGGTCCACCATCATAATTCTTACTGCTTATAACGAGTAAGTGTAATTACAAGTAATTACTTATAATGAATAATAAGTAACTCTCATTACTTATAATCCCCTCATTGAAAGGTCATCCTGTCTTGGCTGTTATCTTTCTCATATTATCTTCAAATTTGTGGTGATTACTCTCTAGTTGATTCATTGAATTTATTCTTAACGTAAAAATGATTCTATGGGGCTGCATAAGAGAAAGGCGCTATTGTTAAATGAATTGTATGTTATAGAGATGGCCCCAGAGTAAATGGAAGATAGCCTTGTCTGTTTTGTAACTGGAAGCAAGAAACTGAATAATTACTATCTAACAAAACTGTTTTATGTAACAAAACTGTTACAGAGTTTATGTAACAAAACTGTTTTATGTTTATTCACAGTTTTAAAAGATCAAGTTTTAGTTATAGTTTGGAAGAAAGAAACCACTCTTTTGTGGCTTCCTTCCCTTCCCTTTAGTGAAATAAATTGTATTTTTCATGCCACGTGATATATTCAATGTTTCAATGGCTCTTGAAAAGAGGTGATTAGCAATTTAATATCATGATAACTGTTGAGTCAAATTAAATTTACAATTTTTATTTTGTTTGTATTAATTAAAATACTTTGTTAATGTTTGGGTGCTAAAGAAAACCTTTACATATTTGTCCTTCATTTACCAGCTATTTTTTTTTTAAGTTTGTTTATTTAAGTGAGAGAGAGAACATGAAAAGGGGCAGAGACAGAAAGGGAGGGAGAGAATCCCAAGCAGGTTCTGCTCTGTGGGGACTGAGGCCAGGCGTGATCCCATGAAGTGTGAGATCATGACCTGCGCTGAAGTCAAGTGTTGGACCCTAAACTGACTGAGACACCCAAGTGCCCCTCAAGCTATTTTTATAAAATATAGAGAGTTGTAAGTAAAGGAGTTAAAAGCCCTACAAATTCAGTATCCCTTTTAAATCCCTGACCCATGGATTTCTGTAGTTTAGTGTGGTATGGTGACTACTTCTTGTCATGCCTCTTAAGCACCATACAGTTTGTCATACAGTGTACATTTTAGAGTTCATTATCACCATCACATGATATTTATTGGGTGGCCCTGTAAGTTGGATGAGCTTCTGCTATGCGCGTTAAAACAGTTATTTTTTAAAAATATCTTTGACTCCTAGTGATTGATATGCAGGTGGATGTTGCTGGACAGAGCTCTGAGTTACTAGGGCTTTTGAATCTTGTTTCCTGACAAACAAGATAGATCTGCATGAATCTAACAGAGTTTGCCTTTGGACTTCCCTAAAATTTGACTCCCTTGTGGCTTATCTATAGTCACTATTCCTCTTCCGTAACTTAACTTGTTGTTTTGTTGCTTTATACACCCTAGCAATAAGCTATACATCAGGCTGCGGGAAATGGCAACTGATTCTTTTCTTTTGAAGGGAAGAAGAATAAGTACTTAGAATCTTAGGATGTTTAAATCTCAAGCATATTAAAATATAGCACTTATTGGGGCACTTGCGTGGCTAAACTGGTTAAGCGTCCGACTTTGGCTCAGGTCATAATCTCACTGTATATGAGGTTGAGCCCATGTTGGGCTTTTCTGCACTGACAGCTCAGAGCCTGGAGCCTGCTTCTGATTCTGTGTCTCCCTCTCTCTGCTCCTCCCCTGCTCATACTCTGTCTCTCAAAAATAAGTAATAGACATGAAAGAAAAATTTTAATAATATCTAGCATTTATCAATTATATTTGTATTCTTCTTATAACTTCTTGTTTTGGATTCATAAGCCTACTGTAAATAACCAAACTAATGTTATAAGATACTAAAGACTCTTTGCACTCTGTTGTATTCCATTAAATTCTTATGTGCAAAATGTTCCTGGTTGAAAACAAGGAATGTTTTACTGTTCAATTTAATCTATCTTGTTTCCCTCTTAAAACATTCGCTTTATTCCTTCTATTCAGCATATATAATTGGTTTGAAGGCAGAAAGTTAACATGCTATAAAGGGATGTACAAGAAATGGTTACCTCAGACTGAAAATGATTGTTATAAATCAGGCTGTTACTCTAGCATTTATTATTGAGAATATAAAGAACAATGCCAAAGGCATCTCCAATAATAATGAGACCAACTTCCGCTACCCTTCTTATCCTAAACTTCACAATACTTATTATTTAAAAAAATCAGTGATATAATATATGGAAGAATGCCATTGTAAGCTACAGTTTTCATAGGGGAGCTGTGCGAGTGTGTGTTTTTGTTTTTGTTCCGCAATGCTGAGAGCTTATTTCCAAGTAAATAAAGTGCTCAGATCTAAAACAAAACAAATCTAAACAGGCTAGAAATCCTCATGCGAGCTTTTGTTTCATTTTTTAAGTCAGGAGATATTTCATTCTGTGAGAGGATTATATTTTTATAACAATGTATATAATAAGAACTTCCTATCATTGAACTTGACACTTACTTTTTAAATGCCTTTAATATATCCCTATAAAGATTATCAATCATTTTTGCTTTCATGATTTAGTGCTCACTGTTCAGTAGTGTCTCTCACTCCTTTAGTCAACGTGTGTGTAATCCAGACAGACATTTTCTTTCTTGTAATTATTACTCCTCTTTACTGGTATTTTAATTATTTATAGCCGCAAGCATTTATTTGTCTTTTAAAGGCCTTCCAATCCCAATCAGAATGAATAAACAATTAAAAGGAAGAAAGGTTTTGTAGCTTTTCTTTTCCTTTTGATTGTGTGTGTTCTATATAACACTTAAATTATTCTTTATGAAATTAGTATATCCAGGAAACTGGAGAATTAGGCTTTAGGCTGAGGGAATGGAAAACATGTTAGCATTTCCTTTGTAAGGTTTCCAGGGCGTCACAGGAGATTTCTAATGTGCTGCTTGTTTCTGCTGTCCCCAGATCTTTTTCAGTTTATTAAAATACTGGAGCAGTAATTAAAATGTTGCTTAGCCTTTCCTATGTTCTACACCTCACTGAAAACATGTCGGCAGAGAAAGCAAATGTTCATCGTTTCTCTACACAAAACAGATCCCGCCAGGGATCATGCCAAACCCAACCAACCATGACAGTCAAATCAATGTATGTTTTGTTTTAGATTTTTATTTTTGCCTTTGCTTTAGCAACTTGACTCTGTTATTTGTTGTTCCCATTGGCTTATCATTTTATGGCATGACAGGTCCTGAAATTGACAAGGCTTCCTGCGTATCTTTCCAATGTGTATGTGTGACGCTATAAACTATAAGAGAAAATGGCATTTTGACTCAGTAAATATTTGCTTTATGTCCCCTACATCTGTTTTACAGAACTTTTCTTTTTTTTATTCCTCCATCAATATTCTTTGAAAAGTACTTGGTTCTACCCTTTGTCTGGATGTTAAAAATTCTGGAATCAGTGTCCCAATTTACAAGTTAGAGTATTTATTATTATTAACCAAAGAGATGTAATTCTCTCATCAGTTTGTATTCATGACATAAAACATGAATTACCCTGGTGATTTTTTTTGCAGTGGTGAAACCAGGATATGCATCCCATGGGGGTGTGAATATGTGTTGGACCACACAGCAAACTTATTGCTGCTGAGTCATTTAAAAATCTCAAGAGGGATTGTATTTTTTAATTTGGTATTAGGCCATCTAAAAATAATGGATCTGAACTTGTACTAGTCATTTAGGAGCAAGTTTTCTTGGATAATAATGTCCCTAAGGTTAAATGCTTTAGACTCCATAGATTCTGATTCTGGTTTCAAATCTGGGTTTTTCAGTTATTATCTTTGTGACTCTAGACATGTTATTCAATCTTTGTTGTTATAAGTTTTCTAAATAATGGAATTTGCTTCACGAGGTTTCTTCCATTTTCTTTAATTTTGTCTCTGGTGATTCTGTAAGATATCTGGGTTCATACTACATTTTGAGTTTTATGTACATGTTACTTTTTTCTTATTAACTTAAAATCAATGATGATTTAATATATATTGTCTTGACCTTGTGTAAAATGAGGAATTCAATGTAATTTTCAACCTTGTTAATTACCTTTTCACATTCCATTGTTTTATGATGCACTTTAACCTATTTTTTGAACATTATCTTTGCAGAATAATAATTATTATTAAAGCAGTACTTTGATTCATAACCTATTAAAAACAACATCCTTATCCTTATCTCTGTAGAACTGACTCTTTTTTTCCTGTAACAATCTGTAAATACAGATGGATAACTAGGTACCATTTTCTTCTTCATGGCTTCTTTTTTTTTTTTTTTTTAGTGTTTATTTTTGACAGAGAGAGAGAGAGAGAGAGACAAAGTACAGATGGGGCATGGGGGTGCACAGAGAGAGACATACACACAGAATCTGAAGTGGGCTCCAGGCTCTGAGCTGTCAGCACAGAGCCCGATGAGGGGCTTGAACTAATGAACCACGAGATCATAACCTCAGCTGAAGTCAGACTCAATCTACTGAGCCACCCAGGCACCCCATCTTTGTGGATTTTTTAATTTCAAGTTCTATAATCTTACACTCCTCTGATTTCTTTCTATAAAGTATTTCTCTGCTTCTCAGACTCCTTGCCATTCTCTTTGTTTTTGTTCTATCCCTAACTGATGGAGATTCTTAGGGCACTGTCTGGTGAGATTCTGAAGAATTCTCATTTACTCTGTGATGTTAAATACCCTTCTTGTGCAGGTGAGTCATTTCCAAGCTCCAGATTCACATGCACAACTGCATATTTGATGTTTTGTCTTGGATGTCTCCCTAGCATTTCATATTTTTCCAAAATGGACTTCATAACTCACAGTATGGAAAACCTGCCTCTGGTGAATTTAACATTTTGTAACTTTTGTAGTGACTCTCTATAATAATTGCTTTTTGTCTTATAGGCAGTGTTTGTTTGTTTGTGTTTGTTTTGTTTTTTGTTTTTTAGTGCATATACTGAACATAGTGAACAAAACTTCCCTTTGATTAGTGCCCATCTGGTAGACCTTTTTCAGTTACTTGATTTTGAGCTTTTCATGTCCTTGTGTTTTAGGTATGACTGTATAGCTGTGTTTTGTTTGTAATTCAATCTGAGAATCTTTGTGTTTCTGAGTTTCGTCATTTACATTTGTTGAAATTAGAAAAATACTGGGAACAGTTTCTCCCACCTTATTTTTTGACTTCTGTCTCTTCTGCATTTCTTGTGTTTTTTTTCTAACTCTCTGAGATTTTTTTTGTTGCTTTTAATTTTTTCTATTCTTTTTAACTTTCATCCTGAATTAATTTCAGACTTAATTTTTTTTCAAATGGAGTATAAAGCATTCTTATGCACCTTTGACCCCAATATCAACATTTTATATCACTGCATTTTCAAAATCAACAAGTTAAAATTGATGTAACACTGTAATCTACAAATCTTACTAAAATTTGTTATTGTTTCCAAGGCTATCCTTTTTCTGGTCCAGCATCCAATTTTTATATATTGCTGTCACCTCTTACTGGTCTCATGTAATCTGGGATACATCATCAGTCGTTGTGTTTCATGACCTTGCCTTTTTGATAAATACTGGCCTGTTAATGTCCTACAGTGTCTCTCAGTAGAAGATTGTCTGATGGCCTTTCATGATTAAAGTCAGGCTATGCATTTTTGGCAAGACTACCAAGAGAAGTAGTGTATTCTTTCCAGTACATCGTATCAGGGGTCACCAGACGTTTCAGAGTCTGTTAACTGTTGATGTTAATCGTGATCATTTGGTTCAGGGAGTGCCTGCTAGATCTCTCTACTGAAAATTATTTTCCTGTTTATAATTGGCAGGTATCTTGTGGAAAAATACCTTAAGACTTGGTAAATATCACAATTTCTATGATAGCTGTGCAGACTTATTTTAGTATACATTCATGATTTTTTCTGGCAATAAATGATAGTGCTCATCAAATGGAGGTTTTCTATTTCTGTCGTTCTTTCCAAATTTATCAATTTGTATTCTGTCATAAAGAAGAGCTTTCTCTTGTAAACTATTCATCTATCTTTCCATCTGTCTGTCTATCAGAACTCATGAATATTAGTTTTACATTATGGGTTCTGTTTCATTATATTATTATTCTAGTAGTGCCAGATTTGGTTTTTAGAAACCTCTTCATGTTACCTTCTATTGTATTTCAAAATATCCTTTTCAGATTTTGAGCATCTTCTTACGCTTTTGCGCTAAGAGATGTTGTAGGCTCATCTTGTTCTTTTCCTCTTGCAGTTTTGGAATCAACAGTTTCTCCAAGTAATTCTTATTTCTTTTAGTAGGTGATGGTATTTAGAAACCAGGATCTGGGCACTAAGGGTGTTCATTGCTCCGGAGTGTCATTATTTGTATTCTCTTACAGTGGACTTTGCTAGGAAATATATATATTTTCATACACCTATTTCTATATCTATGTGTGTGTTTGTATATAATATATAACCTATCTCAAATCAACTGAGTTCATACTGACATCTGTTTCCAGTCTAACATTAGAGGGTGTTTCTAACCTCTTCCTTTTTTTTTAAGTTTTTTTTTTTTTAGTGTTTATTCATTTTTGAGAGAGAGACAGAGAGAAAAAGACAGAGCGTGAGCAGGGGAGGGTCAGAGAGCGAGGGAGACACAGAATCCAAAGCAAGCCTCAGGCTCTGAGCTGTCAGAACAGAGCCCAACATGGGGCTCAAACCCATGAACCATGAGATCATGACCTGAGCCAAAGTCAGATGCTTAACAGACTGAGCCACCCAGGTGCCCATAGCCTCTCCCTTTTCTTATATGTAAATACTTTCTCCAACAGTGAGGAATCTTTCATTATCAGCAGTATGTTTACTTCTTTGTTGAATCCTGGAATACACCCAAGTATAATTTCAGAAATGCCACTCTGGGAAAATAAGTTTACTAATTAGGATATAGTCATATACAGTTCTTTATCTTAAAGTATAGAATAAAAATAATATTGTTCAAAATTACTGAGGTTAGTTCTTTTCCTAGCCATCCTTTTCATGCTCTTTATTTATTTATAATATGTTGGAGTTCATTTGATGTTGTTAATAATCCACTTTGGATAGCTCCCTGCTGACCTTGTTGATTCTAATTGGGTTTTTGGGGTTTTTTTTTTGTTTTTTTGTTTTTTGGGTTTTTTGAGTATGTGAAACATTAGTGTGATTCTTAGTTTCGCAATTCTGCAAAAATTCTATTCCGTTTGGAGTGTTACTTTACCGTCTTCTGCTTAACTCTTTCTTCTTATGGAGGGTGGTTCATTAATTGAGGTGGTTAAATCTTTCTGTTGTGTAATAACTCTGTATGGCTGTATTAAGTTCTCTCCTGTGCATCTGTTGGGGATTTGACTAGTTTACCTAGTACCTAATTCAGTGCCACCCTCTCTTGTCAGTATAGCAAAATACAGTTTAGTTAATTTATCTCATTTAATGGTGGAAAGAGGAATTGTGTGTCCTTTAATTTTTTCTCTTTTGTATTTCAGGACCCTAAATTTTTTCCTTTTTGTTTCTTTTCCCCTTTACCACTCAGTTGACAAAGATCGCTTCTCTCTTCCTTTTGTGGTTTTCACCACCAGAATAAGGCTCCCACTTCAAATCCAGCATAATTTTAAGTCTTTTAAAATTGGTCATGCTGGTCACATGTACACTCATTTTACTGTTTTATCAAACTTAAGGCAGGCTTACTCTTTGTGGTGATTATTTTAGATCAGCTTTTTACTCATCAGTAGGTCCCTTCTTCCTTCTTTCTAAGTTTTTCCCAGATTGCCTTTCATTGCTATAAGACTTGTGTTAGGGCAGAAGAATATGAGAAATTGCTTATTTTAATTTGGTGATTTTCTCTTTTTTTTTTTTCTTTTGACTTAAAGTTATTTTGGAAGTTCTCTCTCTTCAAATTATACTCAAGTTGTTGTTGTGTGTAAATTTTATTTGATCTTTTCATTGTTAAGTTTTGTTTATGTTTTTTGTTTTGTTTCTCCTTTTCTTTTTCTTGTTTTTCCTTTTCTTTTTCTTGTTTTTTTTTTTTTTCCCTTAAAATATTGTGAGAACCATCTTTGGTTTTAGGTACCTGGAAGCCCCAATGGTTTTTCACTCTGTTTTCTCTTAACTAATAAATGGGTTTCACATTCTGTTTTTTTTTTTTTTTAAGTTCATTTATTTATTTTGAGAGAGAGAGAGAGAGAGAGAGAGAGAGAGCAAGGGAGGGGCAGACAGAGAGAGGGAGAAAGAATCCAAAGCAGACTCCTACTGTTAGGGTGGAGCCCAATGCAGGGCTTGAACTCATGAACCATGAGCTCATGACCTGAGCCAAAATCAAGAGTCTGATGCTTAACTGACTGAGCCACCCAGGCACCCCCACATTCTATTATTAGACATTTAGGAGGCCTTCTGAAATTTACTTTGCATATTTATGTGAAAGTCTAGTTAGAATTTTGATCACTCTCCCTACAATTTCATTGATCTTAGAACATTTTGTTTGATTGCTCACCTTCTACTTTTTATGCTGCTGTTCTTAGCCAGTATTTTTTTTTTTGTTCTTTTAAATACTGTCTGTATTTAAATGTTACTTTTTTGAAAAATGTTTATTTTTGAGAGAGAGCATGAGTGGGGAGGTGCAGAAAGAAATGTGGACAGAGGATCCAAAGCAGGCTCTGCACTGACAGCAGCAATCCCATTGTGGGACTCAAACTCCTGAACTGTGAGATCATGACCTGAGCTGAAGTCAGCTGCTCAACCACCAGAGCCACCCATGCACCCCTTAAATGCTATTTTTTAAATTAATTTTTAATGTTTTTTTTTTTATTTTTGAGAGAGAGCTGGGAGGAGGGGCAGAGAGAGAGGAGACAGAGGATCATACGCAGGTTCTGTGCTGAGAGCAGAGAGTCCCATGTGGGGCTTGAACTCATGAACCATGAGCTCATGATCTTAGCCAAAGTTGGACACTTACTCACCTGAGCCACCCAACCACCCCTTAAACATTATTTTCATTAATTTTCTGGAGACATTGCTTTCAGATTTATTTACTTATTTTATTGTTAATTTATTTATTTTTAAAAGTTTATTTATTTTGAGAGAGAGAGAGAACATGAGTGAGGGAGAGGCAGAGAGGGAGAGCCTCCTTGGGATTCTCTCTCTCCCTCTCTGCCTCTCCGCCACTCATGTTCTCTCTCTCTCAAAATAAATAAGTAAACTTTTAAAAATAAATAAATTAACAATAAAATAAGTAAATAAATAAAATAAAGAAAAGAAAAAGAAAAAAAATAAATAAAATGAGTAAACTTAGGTTTTGTTTAACTGAGTGAGCCCATATTCTATCTTCATTGTTGATACATTGTGTTTGTGATAGGAAGTAATAAGTGTTCTAGGTTAATAGTTTTTTGTTTTGTTCTGTTTTGTTTTGGAATGAGTTAATGTTTGCTTTTTTGTCTTTAGCACTCTTTACAAATACATTATCATGTTCTTGCTTCCTTGTTGCTGTGAGGAAGACTGTTGTAAGTCTATTGTTAATCCTCTCTTGGTCTGTTCTCTCTAGTGGCTTTTTAATTGTCTCTTTATATTTGGTGTTTCACAGTTCCCTTGTTATTGGTCTGTGTTCCTTTTTATCAACCTTGGAATTTAGTGGGTTTCCCTTATGAATGAATTCATGTAGTCCATAACTTCTGGAAGTTTTTTAGCAATAATTATTTTTCATTTCCCCCCATTGTCTCTGTTCTCCCTTTCTGGGGTTCTGATTAAATATATATTGGACATTTTTGTCCTATTTGCCAAATTCCTTAAACTTCTATTATATTTTCTATTCTTTATCATCTCTGATATGAGTATTGAGTAATTTCTTCAACTCTGTGTTCAGTTTCAGTAATACTCTTTTCAGTTAGGTCTAATCTCTATTCTGACCCATACTTTGAAATTGTTTTGTATGTTTAAATTCAGCATTTTTTTTCATTTGTATGAGTTCTGTTTTTTTTTATTTTTCAAATCTACACATTTGAGAATGTTGTTTTGCTTGCTCATTTTTGTGTTCCTGTGTTGATTTATTTGGATTTTTTAATATGGTTTTAAAAATGTTTTGTGCCTGATAATTCTAATGCTGATTTTATTTTGGTAATAAATGGGTCTGTTTTTCCTTCATAACTTGTTATTAGAATATGTTTATGTGTTTGTTTGACTTAACTGACTACATATTCCATAGAGGTAAATAACTATGTGTCTGTTACTTCTTAATATATAGCTTACTGTCTGGTATTAGTTAAATTCCTTAAGTAGTTGTTAAAAGGAGTCCCTATTCTTTTTTCCTCATTTGATCATTGGATAAGTTAAGTTTTTAAATAGTTCTTTTTAAAGAAACATTCCACTAACTGGCCATTTAGGGCCCTTGCATATTGCACAATGTCTCCTTTTTTGTTCTTCTAACACAGGTCAGGATTCTTTGGTAACAATGTTTTCCTTAAACCTCATTTTCTTTTAATACTTAGCATTTCACAAAAGTTACACATGAACCATTCTTGCTTATTAGAAATAATCTGTATCGTCTGCTGAAGGCTGTTGAATTTTTATATTTAAATTTGAAGGTAACATCTGAATATGGCTTCTTTGACGGTTGTCACTAATTTTTCAAGGCACTAAATGATACCTTTCTGCAATTCCTGATCTTATTTAATTAAGGGATTTTTTTTTCCTGCATCATGATAACTTCTGTATAATCTGTTGTGTTTTCTCTCCCAATTTTCTTATATAATTTAGTTTTTAATATAATGCCTTGACTTTTTACTATTTTTTGTCCTTTATTCTTCTGAGTTGTAAACATTTTCAAATTTGACTTCCACTTACTGAATTCAGTTTTATATAGAAAAAGTAGGTTATCTGTCACCTCCAATGAGATTTTTAATTCAAAATACATTTATTTAATACCTACATGAAATCCCTTATGACATAAAATTATTCCTTCTTTGTTCCCAATCCTATGATTGAATCATCTTCTTTAATCTTACTGTCTTCACTTAGTAGTGTCATTTCAGAAAGCGATTGAATTCTGATAATTCCAGTAAGTTATTTCCACCTAGAATGCTGCTTTGCATATCTGGTTTTTTGTTTCTCCTCCCTGGGAAGAAGCTTTAGAGGCACAATTCTACTATCTGTGAGCTTCTTCCTGAGAAATAATTCTGCTCTGATGCTTAGAGGGAGCTTGGCCAATCTACTTTTTGCTGGTTAATACTGACAAAAATTAGCACCAGTCTGGGCAGGATGCAACTCTTTTTGTAAGTTGTAATTGAAAGCATGCTTCTTGAAGAAAATAGAGTTTTTAATGCAATGTTAAACACTTTTCTGTGGAACCTGGGGATTAAGATTTTGGATACTATTTACCCATTTAACCAATAGTCAAGAATCTAATGATCATTAACTGTGCATCCTTTTCTTTTTAACTGCTGAAAACTATTCCAATAATAATTCTCCCCCTTTCCATCTCTCTCTCTCTCTCTCTCTCTCTCTCTCACACACACACACACACACACACACACAGCTACCAAGAAAATATGTTTGCATTGATTCATTTAAGTTTTTCCCTTGTATTAAGTTTGTTATTAAAAATTTGAATCTAAAATTTACAGGAAAAACTTAAAGTTTTTCTGCTCTGAGAGAATTATCAACATTTTCCCACTAATTGTGTTTCTACCTAGACCTCCACTCAAGAAGAAACTCTTGTGCATAATCTTTCTGTCCCCTTTGTCATTTCTCATGCGTTCTGGAAACAGTACCCATTGCCCTCCTATGTCTAGTATATATTGCTTTTCTGCTTATGTACCTACCCTATCTGAGAATGTTTGCCTCATCATCTGGCTTTATCCCCTTGACTTAGGTATATTAATGTCAATTTATCAATGTCCCTTAGATTTAACTCCCAAACCAGGCACTCTTTCATAGTAGGAGGAATCATGTAACACAAAATTCTAGCCTTTGACATCTTTCCAATTTTCAAGTACAGAAAGCAGGGTTTTTTTTTTTCTTACTTTATTTTTAATAGGTTATTTCTATAAAGATGCATCCTTTATCTAAATACTTTGATGTTTCAGAGATGTCTTAATAGTCATATATAGGACCAGATCTTTATAGAATTAGCAAATTGATCTAGTAAGTATTTATTGAGTACCTACTATGAATATAGTACTTTATTTGATGTTATAACTTAATTTAGGAGACTTTTCTTTTACTACCTACAACTTAGCTAAGAAAATAAGACTTATATGTGTGAAACCTAATAAAAATACTAATAAGAGAATGATAATGTAAATTATTGATGTTCACTAAAATAGATAATTTCATTAGAGCATGTCATCACAGCCAGGTTTTTGAAAATTGATGAGAAGTAGAAAAACAATTATGAGGAAACCATTTTACTAAAGAAGAAATAGCTGATTATACCAGTATGGCCACAAAAGTGGATTCTGTATAGTAAAGAAGTGAGAACCACGGTTAGAAGGGTTAATTAGGTTGTTTGTGGAGAGTCTTAGATTGTAATGTCAAGTATGTGCTGAAAGTAAGGTGGGTTTGATAATGAAAATGGTGTCCTAGTGAGATGAGAGCTGTAGCCAAAAGCAAAGAAGAGTAGCCAGCTGGGACATCCTAGACCACTCCAGTTAAGACATCCTAGGTAGCATCCAGCATCCCTGTAGCATCCAGCCAAAGGATGGTGTGGATGCAGACTTTGAGCAGTTGGAGTGTGACTGGCGAGGGATGTCACAGTAGAAAGCTAGCAGGGCTGCTGGGCAAGTTGTGTAGGATCAAAACATTCTGCTAATTAAAAGGGACATTGTGTATGAGAACACTTTATTTCAACTTTATTAAGTTGTGAAATTGATAGTAAGAATGATGTTAAAAGAAAATAAAGGATGACAGTGTGACAAATCACAGATCTAGAAATAATTGACATAACAATGAACTGCTTGTTTCTCAGAGTAGACATCTGCTTTTTGGTTGCCCATGTTTTACCCCCCTGTACTATGGCGCTAAACACTGCAAAGTTTGGGTCTTTCCTACCTTTATCTGTTAAGCAAAGTAACAGTGGTGGACCCCAGAGTTTTGTTAACTGATTATTTTTCTTAGTTAACTCTTTGTACGGATACTTATTGAATACCTACAGTATGGGTAAGGCATTAAGAAAAAAGGAGACTGAAACTGCTATGTGATGATTATGTTAATAAGTAAATCCAAGTGCATATCATACTGTTTTATTACCGAGGTTTTCAGGAGACAGCTGTTTAACTCAAATTATCAAGAGACAAATGCTTTTCATTTGGATAGGACTGTTTTGTTTTTCTCAAACGCTCATCAATAAGTGACTGCTTTTTCCTGAAGTTTTGGAAATTTATACACAGCAAACTTTTATCTTCATATCCACTAGGGGGCAGTGTGTTACCATTAGATTTTTTTTTTCCTTCCATATCAGGAAAATATATACAATTTTTTTATTTCATATTATCTTATAAATGTAACAAAAGTGTTAAAAGATTTTTAAGTCAGCAATGTAGCATTTTATATATTGTTTATGATATATTTTTGTATATTGTATATGCTCTCTGTAAATGTATGTTATAGTGAGCTTTTAATTGGAGTGCTTGACAGTTTTGACATTTTGATATTATTTTGCATAAGTTCACCAAAACAAGGATAGCTGGAAGAAGGATATTAATATCAAAATAAGAGCAACCTGAATTTCAGGATGGTTTTGTAATTCATAGAAATTGAATTAGGGTTTAGGTATGGAATTTGCTGAGACAATATAATGCTTACGTTTCAAAAAGAGCTGTGTAATCTAGTGACATATCTAAAGCCTAAATTAATATATACCTATATTTTAACTTTATAGTCTTCCTTTTAACACAGTACATTGTGTTCTTTAGGAGTGATGTGTAGGGAGGATGAGTATCTCTAAAAGATTTCCTTTCAGGTTGTCTATAAAGATTTGGACAACAATGATGTCATAGATTTTCCTGCTATTCTTTGACAACATATTCTGCAAAATAGACATAAATTTGGTTCTAACAGCATACTATAAATTTGTTTATGCCTCTTTATTCAAAGACTCAGAGCAGTGTAGTACAGTGATAGAATTTAATGTTTAAAAAAAATCTTTTAAAAAGTTCTTAAAGTTCATATACACTGGGAATAGTTCTGCCATAAGTTGTCCTTGAGAAAATGGAAGGGAACATTCGGAGAGGAAGGAATTTCGAAGACATAGGCTTTATATGAAAATGGCACTACTGGTAGCTGATACGGAGGAGGGAAAAGAGGAGCTGCTATAAATTATGAAACCATTCCTGTCATTCCCAGTCTTCTATGAAAATAATACCTCCTACTTTCCCCGAGTTCCCAAATTTTGCCAACTGCTTCAGAGTCCCATGAGAATTTCTGCATCAAAACTTTACTCCTTTATGGAAGTTGATAGATACACACAACCATCATATGGACACCTATGTATTAACTGGAAAAGAAACCAACCACATACAGACAAAGATCAGGATTCCATTGACATTCCATTGATTTAATTGCTGTGGAGTAAATTTAGAATTACCTTCTGTGTTTAAGACAATAATTGCAACTTCTGTGCATCTTTCATCTAAACATAGGGCATTTCATCTTAATCTTGAAATGACAAAGGATAAAGAAATAGCTAAATGTGATGTTTCTAGATGAAGTCCATATGAAATCCATATGAATTTTAATCCCAAATAATTCAGTTTGAGAGTATATGAAATTAAAAATAGCTATTATATGTTGATATTTCATCTAATGTTCTTCCTAATATGAAAAAACATGGTAAACTATCCAGGATCTCAATGAACAATTGTTAATGTATTGAATAAAATTAAGGACAAAATTTTTGCTGTTTCCTTTCGTGTGATGTCCAAGATATTTTTCTTAAGCTCTAAGTCAGTGGAAAGCTAAGGCCTTGTGATTTATTAACATAATTCTTTCTTGGACTGTCTAATGAAGACAAAAATATTCAAATAAAAAGTGTTTATATAGATTTTTAAGATTTTTTATGAAGATAAATATTTCCTGGAAATTTGGACAGTGTTCTATATTATTGACTTTATGCAATGACAAATCAAATTTAGTTACCAGGATTTAAACAGTCTTGAAACTAAATTTTAGAACAACTTACTCTTCTTACTAGAGAGTAAGTTGTGTTCTGTTTGGAAATTTTGAAAATAAAACACACTGAGGAAATAAGAATAGCCATAAATCCATCATCCAAAAAGAACTTTTGTTAATTTTTTGCTATTTTCCCCTCTAGTATTTCAAGAAATCAGACCACTGTATTCTTTATTTCCTTTCTTGCTGGCTTCCAATTTTTTTTTTAAATACACTTGTAACCAAAGAAAGTAAATGCTGTATTTTTGAGCTAAAAGTTATGTTTTTATTGTTTTATGACAGGTTAGAATTGGCAATTTTTATGATTTTTCTCAAAAATTTTACATTGCTATGAAGTGAGCAAGATAAAAGAAGTAATTACGATTATGACAATAATTTAGATTTAACACAAACTTTAACACATTTTGTATCATTAAATACTCTCCTGTTTTTCTTTAAACTCACGAAATGTATGCTTTTGATTTTTATGTGTGAGAATGTAAAAATTGGTGTGCCGTGTTTACAGTTTATGCTCTTTATGACTTGTGAGTAGAAATTAAGGTAAACCTGAAGCCTGGAAACTGCTAGAATTACAGATAGTATATGAACTGTTGATAAATGTAATTTTGGTAATTTTATGTGTGTGTGTGTGTGTGTAGGGGGGAGTTTGGGTACTCACTTTTCTTGCAATATCTTTGCAAGGTCTAGCCTCTCACAGTGATATGCCACCACAAAAATTAGTCATGATTTCTTGTTCCCTCAGTATTTCTTGTCCATCTGGGACTCTGAAGTTTTTGCCTTTTTCTCACCCTTTGCTTGTACCTCCTTCAGGCATTTTTCCAGCCTTATGTGGTCTTACCACACTCTGAATTCTCTCATCCCTTTAGGGCCAGCTGTAACAATACTACCTTTAGCCTCATCTTTTGCACATTTAGGTACATGACATTGCACTGCTTGTCTAGAAATGGGGTTGACTGTTTTTTTGCTTGTTAGTTTCATGTAGTGAATATTCCCAGGTGACATGGCTGCTGAGATAACCCACAGGTGATTTTCTAAATGTCCCAAACAAATGTTCTGGTGGCCTGCTGGGTGTAACAGTAGATAAGGAAGCGGTAGGGAAGTGAAATAGTAGTTGGTCACAGGTATAAAGATGATTATAGCAACAATTCACCATTTCTCTCTCTGTACTTCGGTTTGGATATGTATGTATTTATTTTAATCTGCCTTCAGGATCATCAGCCCTGCCCATCTCATATTAAACCACTACAATTAGTTATTAATTTCAAGTGTTACATCTTATAGTTGTAAAATATTCTTTATTATAGGTCCCATTGTCTGTTGAAAATGTCCATTTTTCATCAATGTTGCCATCTCTTCCCTATCTTTTTTTTAACACATTAATTATACTTATTTTGAAATTCTTTCAGGCCAATTCTAACATATGGACTATGTCTGAAAATGGTGCAATATATGAATCCAATATATGGATCGTTTTCTCTCCTTTATGGTTTTTTTTCCTGCTTTTTTTGCTTTCTGCCTCTTTACTCATCTAGTAAGATTTTATTATATGCCATACTTGAGTTATAAAACGTTTTAAACGCTCTAGCTTATTTTATCTTCCTCCAAAGAATATTAAAATTTGTTCTGGAAAGCATTTGTATTATTGGGAGATCAACCTGATCTTCTGGAGACTGTTTAACCTTTGTTAGGGCCGGTCCAATTCAATTTTTTCTTTATTCCCAGGCTGCACGCATGGCCTTTTAGAGCTCTGAACTGCAAGCCATGGGTATTCACCAAGGTCTCTTCATTCTAGCCAAACTCAGATCTAACCTTCTTGTCCTCAGTACGGTGTAGCCTCTGAAACTTTTGCTCAGCTCCCAGCTTTCCAGCAGTTATTCTCTGCTAGACGCCACTGGGTTTCTTCCTGTGTAAGCCCAGTTTAAAAGCTGGCCAAGGAATCAAGGAAAGTTTAGCAGATTTTTAGAACTTCTCTGCAAGTCCCCACTCCCAGGGACTTTGCCTGCAGAAATCCAACGACCTTAACAACTCTAAATTGCAATCTGTGTCTTTTCTGCCTGAGAAATTATCATTCTTCTCTTCTTGGGCTCTGTATCACTTTATACTTTGGAAAAAATCTCTCAACACGATAGCAGGGGTGAATGTTAGCTAATAGGCTTGTCTTTCAAGGGTTGTAGACATAGAGAGGTGACTGTCCAAGACCTGCAACAGTATTTTTACATATGGTAGATCATCAGATTTAACTGTCACATATGATCAGAGGGTGATATCAGCCCCTCTGTCAGGTGTGAAATTAGCGCACACCATAAAATAATTCTAATAGTTATTATGAATGGATATTTACCTAAGTCTGTGGTTTACGGGTGTCTGATGTAGTCCCCACAGACAAGCTGTGATGTAGCTAATATTGTTATCTCTGTTTTAGATGAAAAAAAAAAAGGAGAACTATGAAACTACATAATTTGCTAAAGATCACTTGAATATTGTCAAAGCCTGTATTTTAGTACCAGCGGACTCATGATAGAGTTGGTGCCCTTATCAGTTGCATAATTTATTAAAAGAATAGTGTATTTAAGGAATATACAAGTGGGCTGGTGTGCACCAGTTACCTTTGTAATTCAATTTTTGTAATTCTGGCACATAAATCGAGAAATATTTTTAAATTGAACATACATGCCCTGCACCCAGGTTCCCCTATTTTTAACAACTAAAATCCATCGTTCATTCACATATCCTTAGTTTTACCTAATGTATTTTCTTATTACAGGATATTTTATTACTTTTTGTTGTCATGTCTCTTTAGGCTCCTCTTGGCGATGACAGTTTCTCAGATTGTTTTTTGATAAACTTCACAGTTTTGAGGAGGACTGGTCAGATATATTGTAGGATGCCCTCTTTTGTTTGTATGTAATGTTTTCCTCATGATTAGACTGGGCTTACAGGTTTTGGGGAGGAAGACCACAGCAGTAAATGCCATTTCATTATATCATACCAAGAATGTGTACTATCAACAGGAGTTTTCAGTATTTATGTTGAATTTGCTTAGTTTTAACATTAAACATTTTTATTATATAATACCTGGTATACACAAGGGAATGCACATATGTATACATATACATATATATGTGTGTTTGTGTGTGTGTGTGAGAGAGAGAGAGAGACATAATAAACATAGACATAATAAAATGACCACCTGTAAGGCCCCTGTGTTCCCCCCCCCCCCCACACGGGTTAAAAACACTGGTTTGCATATCCCCTGGCAGCAAGAAATGCTTTTTTAAAGATCTCAGCCAGGGCACCTGGGTGACTCAGTCATTAATCATCTGACTACGGCTCGGGTCATGATGTCATAGTTTATGGGTTCAAGGAGCTCGAGCCCCACTTTGGATAAAACACAAACCCCCGGTGAGTGCCACTTTTCTCTCTCCCCCTCTGCCCCTCACTATTTACACCCTCTGTCTCTCTCACTCTCAAAAAAAAATATCTATGTGAATTTGCATTTTTTCAAAACTACATTAGCAATACTTTTATAGAGGTAAGAAATTTTGAGATGAGTTTGAAATCCACACATTATTTGAATATCTGCTTTTGTACATACTAGAATTTTCTGATTGTAGGTGTGTCTCAGCATCTTGTTTAATCACTTTTTAAATTTCTCTATTTTTCAGGAATAAAGTAAGCTCAGGAGGGAAAACAGTAGAATAACATAGTTTCTTCTCACCGAATTAAAATCGTTCTAAATGATGCCTATAAAGATTGCACAAATAAATTAACCTTTATTTTTTTTTAAATTTTTTTAACGTTTATTTATTTTTGAGACAGAGAGAGACAGGGTGTGAACAGGGCAGGGGCAGAGAGAGAGGGAGACACAGAATCTGAAACAGGCTCCAGGCTCTGAGCTGTCAGCACAGAGCCTGACGCGGGGCTCAAACTCACAGACCGTGAGTGAGATCATGACCTGAGCCGAAGTCGGCCGCTTAACCGACTGAGCCACCCAATAAATTAACCTTTAAAAGAGCATTCTTACTTAAATTCATTGTTTAAAAATGTGTAAGTTATGGGACTCTAAAATGAGGACAGAAGCCTTATTCTAAGATAAAGAAATGTGATTTTTGTAGCCCTAGGATCTTAAACAGATTTCTTCCCCTTGTTCATTCGTTACTTGGTGGCTTTCATTATCACAAGTATAAACTGGTTTCATAGAAGCTATTCAGATAGTCTTTTTCTGTTTATTTTTAGAGGAGGAAACTTAATTTTCATCATCTTTTGTATGTCTCAGTAAATGAGACAGGTGTGGATGTGTATTATAAACTGTGCAGTATTGTAATTAATTAATCATAAGGAGTGACAAATACATATTTATAGTTAATTTGTATTTTGTTCAGTTTTAGAGTATTCTGTGTATTTATGAATGAATAACATTTTAAGCATAAACATATATGGCCTTAGAATGATTTGTTAATACGTGATTTTCAGGAAACCTGTACAGCATTTGAAATCCAATATTGAAATGTCATTAAAACTAACTTGAGGGGTGCCTGGGTGGCTCAGTCGGTTAAGCGTCCGACTTCAGCTCAGGCCACGATCTCGCGGTCCGTGAGTTTGAGCCCTGTGTCAGGCTCTGGGCTGACAGCTCAGAGTCTGGAGCCTGTTTCCGATTCTGTGTCTTCCTCTCTCTCTGCCCCTCCCCCGTTCATGCTCTCTCTCTGTCTCAAAAATAAACGTTAAAAAAAAATTAAAAAAAAAAAAACTCACTTGAGGGTCACCTGGGTGACTCACTGGGTTAAACCTCTGACTTCAGCTCAGGTCGTGATCTAACTGTTCACGAGTTCAAGCACCACATCAGGCTCTGTGCTGACACTGCAGAGCCTGCCTGAGGTTCTCTCTCTCTTTCTCACTCTGTCTCTGTCTCTCTGCCCCTACCCCACTTGTGTGCTCCCTAAGAAATAATAATTAATTTTAAAAATCTTTAAAAAAAAAACCTCACTTGCAAGATGCAAAGTACTGACCATTTAGCCCCTTTGTGGGTTTTCCCCAGCTCTCCCCTTTTGAACACAATCAGGCAAACTGATGGAAAAGAGGAGCTTATGCAGAGGTGGTCTCTCACCAACATCCTCATAAGTGAGGAACCTTGGATCTCTGAGCTGGTGAAGGTGTGATAGTAGAAAGGTTTTGATTATATTCTTTGTGCCATTGCCAGGCTTCCTGCTAAATGTGAAAATAGGAGTCAACAAAGTAACCCAAAAGTGGTCACTGTTATTAATAAATGAGTTAAACTGAAAGGGTGATGATGTCTCTATCATATAGCCTCCTGTGATTTGAATTCATTATAATTTGTGGAGTGCTACCATGTGTTAGGCATTGAACTAAGTGTTCCTTATTCAGAAAGAAAATGAAAAATTCTTTATATCAAGAAACTCATCATCTGGTAGAAGAGATAGATGGTTAACTCAAAAGGCTATTGCAAACTCAGTGTACCAGAGGAATTCATAGCTGTGGAAACAGATTCACCTCACCCAACTGGGCTGGAGGGCAGGAGTTAGGGTAGATTGTAACCATTGAAAACTGGGCCGAACTATAAAGAGTAACCACGGTCAGCCAAACTTGAAAGGGAGTGGGATAGCTTTTCTGGCAAAGGCATTAACTGGTGCAAAGGGGGGAGAGGCTAGAAAAAGAGCTTGTTTGGGCAATCGTAAGCAGTTCTGTGTGACTGGGAGAATTTAGTAATCATAAGGGAAAGGCAGGAAGAGGATGGAAGGGTAAAGAGGTAAAGGGTTCTGACTTGATCCTGAAGTTCAAAAGGTGGCCTTGAAAGGATTTTAGGCAGTGTAGTGAGGTGAGCATATCTGTACTTCACATTAAGTGTTTTGATTCCTGTGTGGGAAACAGGGTAGAAGAGGACAAGACTTGAAAGAGACTGTTGGTGAAATTGCTGCAGTAATTCAGGACAGAGATGTTTTGCTGGCAGCAGGGCTTTGAATGGCTTGTATGGATTGAAAAAAACACCAAGGAGGTAGAAGCAGGAGGTACTTTGCTACACTGAACATTAGGAAAGGGCATTAAACGGATGCCTGGGTGGCTCAGTTGGTTAAGTGTTGGACTCTTGGTTTTGGCTCAGGTCATGATCTTACAGTTCGTGAGTTTGAGCCCCACGTTGGGCTCTGTGCTGACAGCATGGATTGTGCTTGGGATTCTTTCTCCCTCTCTCTCTTCCCCTCCTCTGCTCACTCCTCTCTCTCAAAAACAAATAAATAAACATGGGGGGAAAAAAAAGGAAAAGGCGTTAAGGATGATGCCCACATTTAGAGGTTGGTTACCAGGTCCTTCTTTTTTTTTTTTTTTTTTTTTTTTCTTCAACTTTTTTTTTTTTTTATTTATTTTTGGGACAGAGAGAGACAGAGCATGAACGGGGGGAGGGGCAGAGAGAGAGGGAGACACAGAATCGGAAACAGGCTCCAGGCTCCGAGCCATCAGCCCAGAGCCTGATGCGGGGCTCGAACTCACGGACCGCGAGATCGTGACCTGGCTGAAGTCCGACGCTTAACCGACTGCGCCCTCCAGGCGCCCCCCAGGTCCTTCTTTTTGAACCTAGTGTAATTAATAACACAAAAATCTTTTTAAAGGTATTATCTCTCTTTTGACTTTCTTTTCCCCTTCATACTATCGTCCCTTCATCCCCTCAAGAAGCGTAAACCATTAGAGTAAACATATATCCATAGGCAGTATGATTTCAAAGGCAAAACCACATTTTAGCAACTTGTGAGAAACTCATTTCACTAATTTGCCTGATCCTTACTTCACAAACAACAAGCCGTTTTTATTTTTCCTCCCAACCAGTATTCACAGTTTATAACAAAGTCTGTTGGAGAACACTCAGAAACAAGATGAAGGAAAGGTTTGCATCATTGATGAACTATTCACACTTGAGT
This sequence comes from Panthera uncia, assembly GCF_023721935.1. Taxonomy (NCBI): domain Eukaryota; kingdom Metazoa; phylum Chordata; class Mammalia; order Carnivora; family Felidae; genus Panthera; species Panthera uncia. The sequence goes on along the minus strand of NC_064816.1, from coordinate 104,708,227 downwards.
GATGAGCCAAAGTTGGTCAGATATTGGATTAAGGGAAAATCTTTTGTTTCATACTGTTAACATTTGAAACTGTGTCAGAGTTTTCTTGGTATCTTGGGTGGATACTTTTTGCATATAATGAAAAGTGCTTGCAAAAGCATTTCTCCTTGGGGGCACTGGGTGGCTCAGTCAGTTAACCCTCTGATTTGGGCTCAGAACATGATTTCATGGTTCATGGGTTCAAGCCCTGTGTCAGGTTTCTGACACTGACATCTCAGATCCTGGAGCCTGCTTCAGATTCTGTGTCTCCTTCTCTCTCTGCCCCTCCTGGCTTATGCTCTGTCTCTCTCTCTCAAAAATATATATACCTTAAATTTTTTTTAATTTCTTCTTTATTTGAGGGACCAAGTATATACCAGTGGCTGTGGCCTGAGTTCCATAAATGCCTACTCTAGAGAGCAGCATACCTTGAAAAGTGGCTCATGAAAACAGTAGAATAGTGGTTATCAGCAGCTGAGTGGGGAGGAGATGGGGAGATGTTGATCAAACAGTACAAACTTTACTTATAAGTAAATAGGTTCTGGGGATTTAATGTATAACATGGTGCCTATAGGTAACAATATTTTATGCTTGAAAGTTGCTAAGAGAGTAGATCTTAAATGTTTTCACTACCCTTGTAGTGGTAGCTGTATGAGGTGATGGATTAAGTTTCTTGTAGTAATCATTTCATAATTTATATGTATATTATATCATTACATTGTACACCTTAAACTTATGCAATGTTATCTGTCAGTTATGTCTCTATAAAGCTGATGGAAAAACTAAAAATGAAGAAATATTAAAAAAACTTGAAGTAACTATTAAATTTAATGTGTGACATCTTTTTAAAAATTATTATTATCTTTTTTATTTTTTTTTTTATTTTTTTAGGACGAGCAGAAGCTACAGGAAAGTTTAAGGCAAGGTGCTACGATTATTGCCACCTTAATCAAAGAAAGAAATTCTGGACTTGTTGGTCAGCTCCTGGTAGCATGAAGAACACAAAGATAATTACTTATTGGGTTTTAGAAACATTTATCTAGGTATCTCTGCTGTGCTCCCCTCCCTATTATATGTAGTGGCATGTTTATATTGTCTTTTATGTCTCATAATTGGTGGGATATGATGTTTGGGTTAAAAAAGTGGATCATTGTTTATATCTGTGAAATAAAAATATACTTTTGTGCATGTCAAATATAAATTGAATCAGAAAATAGGTAAATGGAAACTAATTGCTTTCACATAATCTTTGCACAAAAGCATAAAAGATTGAATAGAAATAATGACGGCTGAGGTAATCATCCTCGAAATGAGAATTCAGAAAACAACCATGATCTTATCTCTGTGTTAATTAGCAAATCACATTGTCTTGATACTAATAGATATGACTTAGAATTGTTCTTAATACTAAAATTGTCCTCTTACCATGTGATATTTTGACCTGTATTCTAATTTTCCACACCTTAAAAAATAAATAAAAGAGGAGATAACAGGGAACTCTGGTTGAGATATTTTCACCGTTGGGCCCACATTACTCTAGGTCCATAAAAAAGATGTAATCCTCTCCTACTTTCTGTTTTAAAATTGTCTGTTTTCCTTGGTTTATGAAAAATAATTTTGACTTACTTTGAATGGTCTCTGATTTTTCTGGATACATTTAAAAGAAGACTGGAAATCCTCATGAAAGTGAAATTATTTTGGTCAATCCCAAATTAGTCTTTTTTTGAAAAGGAGGGAGTCATTGCATCTTCAAGAATTAAATTATTTTTTGATACAGATACTGCTGTTGTTTAAAATCAAGTTTTCAATCTTTCAAATTGCTCCTGGTATATACACCTTAAATGTGTAAATGATTTTCCCTAAAACTAAATTTTACAATTATGTACATCCAATCATTAGAGATAACTTTTATTCTATATTTACATTTACTTCATACAAACACATTAGATCAGATTCCAAGACTTAGGTTACATGTGGAAACTATAAAAGCTGCAGGAGATGTTATCAGTTGAAGATCGACTGTGAAATACCTACATTAAGGAATTTCTTCTTAACAAGTTGGATGATTTTCTCTAGTTTTCTCAAGGATCTCTTTTGGTTGGAGAGTTGATGTTTTACATTTCAGTAATGGTAGAATATAATGGACCTGGAGTTATTACTATAATTCATTCTCTTAAATGAAATGTATTGTTTCATTGTAGTTTGGATGTAAATTTCTGGGCTTGCCACTTTTTTCCTCTCTCTCTAGGGATGTTAAGAAATATAAAATAAATGATATAATTCAAATTCTTGAGGATGAAAATATATGGATAATGTGTAGATTTTTGGTTAGAATGCCTATGTCATTGTTAAGGTGGTGGGCTGGCTGTGTTGGGAAAGGTTCACACCTGCACCTTTTTAAGTCTTCAGGTGAAAATGTTTTAAGAATTTGGAAGTGCTTATAAAGGCAAATAGGGAAATGTTTCAGGGTTTTAAAGAGAAAGTGCCTTTGAGTAAAGGCAAGAATCGGCCTATCTATGACACAGCAAAACTATTCTATTGATTGAGTGCTAGTTAAGTTACCTTAGATTCCAACTTATTTATGGACTGTTATGCCAGACGAAAATTTATCTAGGAGCAATGACTGTGAGTTTACCCTAGGCAATTAGAATAGTGTAATGAGGTTTTAGTTAATATTAAATTGTGCATGAAATAATTACCATCATCATCATCACCTTATCATAGCATTCGATCTTTTTCTTTACAGTTTATAAAGTGATTCACAGCTTTGAAAATAATTTAAAGAAGTCTTCTCACATCCTTGACTGCTTAGATGGAACTGGAGGTTCAGGGATCTTTAACTGCCTTGTCCACAGCCATGGGGCTGCGTAGTGACAAAAAGTAGGGATTAAACTCAGGACCACTCATAGTAAGTTTCAAGCTCATCTCCCTGTTTAATCATAATGCTGGCAAAGGACATCCAGCCGAGAAGCTATGGGAAGTAAGCCAGAGGCTCCAACTGTGCATTGGAGGAATGGATAAGGAGGGACAGATCATCCCAATGACCAGAGGAAAGTCCTGAAGCTTTTGGCTTTCTAGCCATCTTTCCAACATAGACTAATTGGTAATTGTAGCTAGAGGTGAAGGGAATGGAGAGAAGTATTAGCCAAGAGAGAAAGATAGACTGGTTGTTTTTATTGTTTAAGAGATCCAGAGGCAAATTTTATAGTTACATTTTCATCACTGCTTCTGTAAACTTAATTACTTTCATGGGAACTGTCTTTTTTTCACTTTATTTTCCCAAATATTGTTAAAAATAATAGTAATTTATGCTTCAGGGGTGTAAAATTGTCCTCTACCTGTGGAAAGTTCTGTGGAAAGACTCTTCTTTCTAAATGTTTGCTAATTGAGTGCAATTTAATTAGCCTTTTAAAGAATTTAACAGTGTGTTCAGTGGTTTGGTTAATGACATACTGGTAAGAGGTATAAATTTTTTAAAACCGCTCAGTTTGAGAGATAACTTGTTGCAAGTATATGAATTTACAGGTAAGAATTAGACTTCCATATTCCACTCAGAGCCATTCTTTCTGTGGTCACTTTAAGCGATTTGCATTGGCTCAACAGGTAAACTTTCACTTTCATACTGGATCTTTAGCACTATAAAACTTTACTATGTATAAATACAATGATCATTTTGTAAAAATTACAATGCACTAAAACATTTTCTTATATTAAATCTTCACATTTTATTTCCTTTTAATATTGAAACTACTTAGGCCAAGGAAAAATAAGTAATAGTTTTAAGTGTTAAAGCCATTTTGATGAAGAAAGATTGAATTTTAAAAGTTTAATTCAAAAATAAACAGAATAAATGAAAAATACATATCATGTTGGGCTTTATTAGTGTGGTTTAAAATAAGTCAGAACTGGCTGTGTGAGGTACACAGCCTGGGGTACTGTACCACTTTATATGTTCTTGTACATTTTTAGTTTCAAAATGGTGAAAAATGCACAGATTTTTTTAAATGACAGCAACACACTATTCAAGATTTTCAATATATTCTCTTTATAAAGCAAAATATGTGTTTGATAAATAACTAAGTGGTTGATATTTTAATATCCAATGGCAGTTGTCATTGATATTTAGTGTATATATACATATTTTTAAAACTAACTCAATTACAATTGAATAAATATAACATTTACTCTCAGAAAATAACAGTGATGTTTTATTTTATAGAATTTGAGATCCAGATTTATTATTCTGTAAAATATATTAAAAATGTGCAAAATCAGAAGTCTCAGTTTTTTTTTTTCTTCTTTCCCTCATATTAAGCAGGTTTCCTAGCAATTAAAATGGCTGCTGAGAATATAAAAGCTATATTCAGTCACAGTGGAATGGAGTACTGTGATTACTTAACAGTGTCTGCATGGGGGTAGTGAATTGAATTTGGTTCAGAAATATTCTTTCTTTCCACTTAGCTTCCATAGGAGGAATATATGTGCACGACTTGACTTTGGGATTCACCGTGTAAGCTACTCTGACCAGCAGAGTGAGGCACAAGTGGCTTGTGTATGCCTGAGACTAGACTTAAGAGACTTTGCATGTTGCCACTTGCTCCGTTCTGCTCTTGCCCCCACCGTGAGATGAACATGTCCTACCTGGCCTGGTGTCTCCAAAGGAAAACAAAAGCCCAGATCAGCCGATGTCCAGATAATCAACAAATGGATGAAGAGCCCCAGCTGAGAGCAGCAGGGTTCCCCAGGCCAGTTCAGGTGACCTCCACCAGACAGGTGAGCTAAAGCAACGCTCAGTGTTGTTTGCTAATACTATGTTTTGAGACTTTTTATTACACACCAAGTGGTAACCAAGGAAAGAACATCTGTGGCAGTGCATCAGTACGTTTGTCCTCACAAATCTAGGATGTATCTACAGACACACATTTTGTTAAGTAGAATGCTTGTGAGGAGAAATGTTGGTCCCAAAGTACTAGAAGGTCCTGAGGGTTACTTCCTCCCTATTTAATAGTTACTAAAAGAAAAACAGACCTGAAAGTTTTAGAAAAGTTTACAAAAGAAGTTAAACTTTCTTGGGCCTAAAATGATATTGAATTGAAATACAGGCATTTAAAATAATAATAAAAATGACTAACATTTATTGAGTGAGTGCTATGTTCTAGAAATTGTTCTTAGTGCTTTGCATGTATCTTTTTTTTCTTCATAATAACTTTATGTGCCAGGTGGTGTACCAATCTGTTTTACAAAATGAAGAAACCAAGGCATATACATTTCAAATAACTTCTTGAGAGTAAGAGTCACCCAAGCAGCATGTGGGAGAAATGAGGTTCACAAAGGGCTTTCTCACTTTAGAGCTCATATTCCTAAACACAATGACCTGCAATATTACAAAAACATAATACTTTAAGATCTTTTAAAGAATGACTCTCAAAAGAGTCTTCTTTAATAAGAGGGGAAAAAGCTAAGTCCCATTGTCTTTCAGTATTTCTATACTCTTCCTTTCCTTTGCCCATCATCACCCGCAACACATGAACATGCTTTGGAACATCACTGTGTCTGCCTGTGCCATTAAAATTTACAAAGACTAATACTGATGTACAGTTACTATCAATGACATCTCTGAGGGCTCTAAAGTTGTAGGAATTTCCTAGTGGATGTCAGATACACTTGAATAATGAAAAAGCAGAAGTACTTTCCTGATGAACCAGAGGTGCATATAGCTATTTGTGCCTCAGCAACATGAGAAGACATGAAAAGAGAAGTAGAAATCCATTCATCATGTTTATAGGAGAAAGGAAAGTCTAGAGAAATGCCAAGGCATGACGAAGTATGAAGTCTTCCCTGGCCATTAGACAGTCCTAAGCACATATGCCAGTATTCGCTTGATGGGCAGTTTTTGGGGTGAATGGTGCTCCGTATAATGAGGTAGACCTGAGCAGAGCCAGATTGTTTTCTCTTACCATCTGAAGTATTGGAATCTTTGATTTTTAAAAATGGCTTCACAGCTGAAATGCATTATGTAAATATATTCTGTACTTAGTTGAAGATACTACCAAATACTCTGAGCAGTTCTTAAAACATATGGGTCTATTTAGCAGCATGGATAAAGCTTGACTTGTCAAATGCATTATTATTATTATTATTTTTTTTTTTGGCCAGTTTAACCTTAATTAATCTTTGCAGGGTCTCTTTGAGGTAGGTCTGTATCAGCCTTGTGTTGTGACAGTTGCAAAAAGGCATATGCAGAGATTAAGGCCTCCTGATCACTCCACACACTGAAAGCCAAACTGAGTTTGGGAATCCAGAATTTCTGAGTCTACTGCGGACAGTTTTTCAGGGAATTAGATTACAACTAGGAGGGGGCTGTTCTGTACTTAAGGTTTTAACAAAATCTAAACCTGCATCCAGAATTTTACCTAGAGGCATTCCCTCATTTTTCATTTTGCAAAATTGCACTTGAGCCCAGGGGCAAAAACTTCAACAAGGCACTCTTAGTGATCTTTCTGACCCGAGTGGAGACATGATTTGAGATTCCAGAAGGAAGCCAATTTTGTAAGAATTTCCACTAGTCTGTAGACTATAATAATTGGGTTATTTGGATAAGGTTTGGCAAAGCATCTAGAAGATTAACTGAATGAGGTTTCTGGAGGTTTGCCATTCTGGAGCTATCCATTTTGTTCTTTGTTCTACCTCATTATAAAATGCACTATTGAAATTGGTTGGTTTGTTGGTATGTGAGGTTTTGCTTTCTCCCGCCCCCCCTTCTTATTCTTTGCATCTGAGCCCTTAATTTGGTTGAAAGCAAGCTCTTCAGTCTAAGTGGATAACAAAACATCCCTTTGAGGAGAAGGAAATAGATGATAAAATCTGCATGTTACTAACTTTTTCAATAGTTTGAAGGAATTTCTCTTCCATCCTGTGTGTGTTTTTAAGACCCTGTTAAGTTCATAGTTCCTTTTTTCTTTTCTTGTTTGAATGGAAGATCATTCTCTTGAGTTTTAAAAATGTATTATTGAACTGCCCAGTTCAGGAATTTCGTTGCCTGTTTTACTGAATGGAGGTATGTATGACCTGATAGTAAAAGAATGCTATTCAAAGACATTTCCGCCTGTTTGTTTCTTGGATCAGTGACTGTTGACATAAAATCTGGAAAGAAGCCAAAATGTGTAAACAAATTAAGAATTTTGAGTATCCCAGTGGGAATATCCATAACTTTTACCATGAATCAGGAATTTAAGATAAGTGTAATATGCTTTAATAAGATAGCAGGGCGAAACAACTATAGACAAAATATCCTTGGCTTTAGTTCGAGAATCTTAATGGATATTAAAAGATCTGGTTTAATTGTGCAGTTATACATAACACTACTTTTCCCCAAACTTATATATGTTGCCTAAATTGAATTTAATTTTTATTTCACTAACTTTTAGTTGTTTACTATCAGACAAACTTTCAACTCTGAAGTCACTGCTTTAAATTATTTTGGCCCACCAAATATATAGGATATGTAAATTATTTATCTTTACCCTTGATAATGAATCACCCTCTACCCATCTGCATAAATCTGTGACTACAGTAAATGACACTTTGGTAGACTGGGGGTTTTTCCACTAGTATTTTTTTGATATATATACTCTTCTTCCAACTGTCTCTCTAGCATATGAATTGAAAATTGTGGTCTCTCTAGTTCCTTTCACTTAGAATTAAAACTTAAATGTGAAACTTCCCCCTTAAGAAAGATTACCCTAAGTTTAATTCCTCTTAAACTTTGAAAAGGTTTATCACCATTAGGATATCTCTATTAATTTCATCTTGATATTCTCTCTCTCTCTCTCTCTCTCTCTCTCTCTCTCTCTCTGTGTGTGTGCGTGCGTGCGTGCGTGCATGTGTGCATGTAGGGAGAGAATGTAGACAAAGAAAAAAATGGATATATTTTTTCATGTCAACATTTTTTTGAAAGAATTATTCTCAAACAATTGCAGCATGAGCTTGGCCTCTGCACATATAAGAAGAACTTCTAGAGATTAGCATATTAGCTCTCACTGATTTAGCAAAGTTTATCTTAAATAAATTGGGAAAATAGAGAAAATATATTGTACCTACCCATATAACAAATACAAATTTGTATATAGTAATTATGCATAATTAACAATACTGATTGGCAAAGCAGATGCAACACAATTTTTAAGTAATTGTATAGCTTTAATAATAGAGACCTCACTAGCCCCTGATGTAAAATGATTTTACATTATTGTTTTTTAAACTTATGTTATTAAAACATGAACTCATATGGTTTCTGCCAGTGGCTACACTGACTCAAAGTCATACTCCCTACAATTTCATGAATGCTCTAGAATAAGTCCCTCGGTTTCTCTTACTCTTTTCATTGTGTTGCCATGTTGTAACTTCTCCTAATGATGGTCATGAGAAAACCACTCTGGGTCCTGCTGGTTCTAGTCTTAACTGTTCCCATGTGTCCTCCTGTAGCCCCAGAGGAGGGACTGTCCTTGTATCCAGGGTATCAGTCTTGGACGCTCTTCCAGCTCACTCAGAGAGCTTAACCAAGGAGCAATTCTAGGAGGTAGAGGCTGGATGCTCCCTAACATTGTAGTCATCTCTCTGTTGCTGCAGGGATATGTGCTGCTACCAGCGAGAAGCAAAGGTAGGTTTTCCAGTCACATCGGGCGTGTCTCCACTGGCTCACTATCAGAAACACTCGATTCCTGGGTGTCTGGTCCCAGTTATTCCTAGACCAGAGAGCAAGCCGTGCCTACCCTCAGCTACATCTTCATTTGAAGGACTGATTTATGTCTTGTCTCCCGATGAGACCCTCTTCAGAGTGGGTGATAGCACTATCATCCCTTCTCTTCAAGAGAAATGCTCAATGTGTCCAACAAGTTCAACATAAAGGAGTGTGAATGTCAGATTTCCTAAAGTCTGGATTTTTTAGTGTTAGCCATGGTTAATTTGCAACACTAAGAAAACGATCTTTTCTTCCCCAAAATACCGTATCTAACTGGGAGAAATATTTTATGAGACTTGACTAAATTAGACAGTTTTACAAAGTAACACAAATGAAGGGCAAAGTATGTAAAATAAAGACTCTGCTTTTTTTTTCTTTATAAAATTGCTGTGATCTTTATTATAGTAGAAGAGGATCTTAGAGACCGTTATTCAGTTATAATTACCATTGAGTTGCATTTTATTCTTCTCCTAATAATTTTTACATATCTGATATAACTTTTATGAGAACTCAGTTATCCATACTTTATAGAAAAGCCTGAGGCTCACAGAGAACACGTGATGTTCCTAAGATCACACAACTCATAAGTGGCACTGCCAGTTTCCAAATCCTGTATTTTTTTTAATTCCCCCTATGCTTCTTGTCATCAATAGGGTCTAAAAGTTATCAGTAAGAAATGTTATAAGTTAGAATAAGAAATGACAAAGGATAAATGTGGTTATCAGTGGAGCTTTTGAGAGTCTACTTGATCAGTCGGGTTTAAGTTTTTGTTTCTATCCTCATTACTTTGTGGGCTTCAGGCCAGCTGTCAGAGATAGTCGTTAACAACAGAGGTGTATTTCCTGGTCAGTAAAGTGAGAACGCCAGAGCAGACCAAATGCTGGTCCCTAATTATTGAGTGTCTGTTATGTTCAAGACCTCTAGGTGCTGTGGAAATTGTATAAAGAGATGAAAGGCAGGATTCCTATTCTCCTTGAAATGTTTTTTTTTTTTTTCCTGGAAAAGTGAGAAAAACAAATGAAAATTATGACTATGGAAAGTGATACAGTAAAAGTGAAATAAGTGGTATCATTAGGTATTGACGGGTTCAGAGGAGAGAAATTCGAGCATTTGAGGTAGAGGCTTCTCTGTCTTATTGTGGCCCTAGTCTTGATGATTTCACTTAGGCTCTTACTAAATTCTTTCCCTGGGCTTTCACATAAGGCATCACATCCTCCTTTGCCGGTATTCGTGTAGCACCGGTGGATACCTTCACTTTCTGATTACATATTTTATTGAAATGTTCTTTTTATACATCTCTGTCCACTTTGAAGATGTAATCTCCTTGAGGCTAAGCATGAAAGTTTTACCTATCTGGCTAATTTCAGTTTTCATTAAATGTAACAGTAACCTGTAAAGTAAGGTCCCTTTCAGGCATGAAATTTAATTTCAGACTCTCAACAGTATCAACACCCTTTAATTAAGCCTTTATCTGCTGGGATATAAACCCTTGAGAAATGTACAGTCTTGTTTAGCAAGAGAGATGGAATACATAGATGAAGTGATATCTAGGAATCCATCGGAGCCTATGTAACATGTTGGAATCTTCGATTCATAAATTCATGTGTCTACAAAACCTATTTTTAAAAAAAATCAGTTTATCTGTGATTTCAAGCCCCAGTCCTCGGGGGTTAGGCTGGAAGTCAACCTCAGGCATCGTTCAGGGTCTTCTCTCATGGATGTTGGAAGACCCTGGGTGTCAAGCATCAGAGCATCATAACTGTCCCTCTCATTCTCAGCTGTTAGTCCTCACTGTCCTCACAGGGTCATCACCCCCTTCTCCATCTCCAGATCTCTCTTTTTTTCTCTTCTGGCCTCGAAGTTCCTTCCTCTCTTCCCCTTACCCAAGGATCATTAGTAATTCTAATGGAGTTTGACTTTTACACCAGAACGAGCTGCACCAGTAAGTTTAGGTTCTTCTTGCTTTCCCCCTTTCCGAAATCCCCGCAGCAAGGAACCACAAAGCCAGGCTACTATCTGTAAGTGTAAGTATGAGCAAAAAGTACAAAGAGCAAAAGACAAACGAATTACTCAAGTAATCCTGGCTACCGTATATTAAGCATTAAATGAGGGATGCCGATGACGAATGCCACGCGTCGCAGCGCATTTTTCTGATGTCTCGCAAACCCCTCCCACACCCAACGGATATCACGTGAACCGCCAACTGCTTACTGAACAACACTTTTATCCTTGGACTTATTACTATTTAGTTAAACTTCAAACAAAAACAAAAACCTGAAGTTCTGTTGTCCTCCTCAGGGACAGTCCTCTTTGGGAGGTTTGGGTCCTTTGGTATCACCTTATCCCACAGTTGTTCCTTATGCAACTTGCGTATCTTTCTTTGAATTATCCATCACATCTAGGCTCTCTCTTTTATTTCTTCGTCCTTTTGGCTTGTGTCCTCATCGCTAGAAGCTACTCGTGCCTTATATGCCACACATGGCAGGAAACCACTTACCATTTCCTGATCACACTGTTCTTTTGCCTTGCACCTTTGAACACACTCTTACTGCCTGGCATGCTCTATTCTTAGATCTTTTTATACACATTTGAATCACTCTTCTGCATCTATACTTATGTAGTACTGACCCACCACTCCAAAACTTACAGTATTTTAACACTAGACAACTTAAAAATAGAGGACACGTTTTATATGTCTCTCTTTTCTTTGAAATTAGAATAGTGAATGTTGGTTTCAGGTATAAAGAAGTTTGGCAGGCAGGCATACTTAATACTGAGTAAGCCTCCCAGATTTTCTTTCCCTTCAATAAGCCACATAGATGATGCTGTCCTCATTCTGAATTACTGACCCACCATCCTCAGGAACGCTCTACCTACTTTTTCTAGCAAGCAAATCCACCATTTGTCTTTCACTAGGACCCATCATCTTAGTCCACCTGTCTGTTTCCTGTCTGGTTCTATCCTTTAGGCCAAAACGTAGCTGCAGTGGAATTAGACACCTTGCCTTCCTGAGCGCACACCGGCTGTGCACTTTGACTCTTGCTCTTATCAGAAACATGTCACCTGTCCACTGTTGATTCGATCCCCATCCTTCCTACCAGATTAATTCCTGTTTCTGTTCTATTAGCATACCTTCCCTGACCTCTCCATTCTTATGGTACTTACAAGGTGCAAATTCATGACAATTCACATGCCGAGTCAGGTATGCTTATTTGTATAGCGTTTTTTTTTTTCTCCTCAGTTTGAGGACAAACACCATATCTCAATTTATAATTGGCTGCTCTACAAACCCTAGATATGCTTTGAATATGCAATGAGCATTTCATAGACATGTAGAACACTGACTTGCTAGGGATTAATCATGGAATGGTCATTTCATTTGCAACTGTGGCAGAAGTAACTTTTATTACCAGCTATTTCAGGTACCGCATTAGATACTTTATGTGCTGACATTTAATTTCACCTAATGGAGAATACATGTTCTGGTGTGTAAAACAAACAGTCCAGCTTTTGCATAATATAAGCTATTTCTTTTTATAATTTTACTTCTTAGGTCCTATTATGGTGGTGTCTATATGATTTTTAAAAGAGAGTGCTTCAATGTTGAGGAATTTAACAACATTCTCATACAAGGAAAAGGAAAAGAGCAGGAAGGAAGTCAGTTGTCAAAATCATTTATGAGTGGCCCCTGAACATCTGATCAGTTGTGCACTCTCATGAAAAATGCTTAAAGTCCTCGATACCTGGCATTTGTAACAGGCTTTTAAAGCCCAGTCTCCTTTGACATTTACTTTTTACTTCACTCTTTTCTGAAGGTATACAAATAATTCAAACAAGCTCTTGAAATCGTTTTATATACGTGCCGCTTTAATGGAAGCTAAGCTCCACCTGGTGGTAGAATTTGCTATTGTTTTGAACTCAATGTACACCGATCATTTCATTAGTAATAACGAATTCAATATACATCTTTCTATCTCTATATATGCATGCATGCATACATACAGTAGTGTGTGCATGTGTGTGTGTTTTTCAGTCTTTCCTCTGTCACAAAAGTTGTGAAATGCTCTTGTTACTTATTTTACTGGCACTGACATTTAAAACAGGGCATTTAGCACTGTATGATTTTAAATGTTTTATGATGCTCAGGCTCTCAGCATTGACCATAGTGATTTTATTGTGGAAGTCACAGACCAAATCTTTTCTCCCACCCATGTCTCATATTGTTCTTTCAAAGGATTTGATTTATGCTTTGATATAAAGACTCTTATAGTTCCTATGATATCATACAAACAACATGGAGAAGTGTTTGAAGATATTAAGTCATATTTTCATGCTGGAATAGCTCAACCCTTTACTCAGTACACAACTGTGTTCTGTCTCACAAGCATGAGAGAGGATTATTATCTATACCTCATATATTGAGTGACGTTGGGTAGCATTTAGCTTTATAAGGACTAGAAAATCCTTCAGAGTTTATGAACTGGAAGCCCTTTGGCTGGATTTAACCCATGGGTATGGGGTTTTTTTTTTTCATATTTGTATTAAAATTTAAAAGAGTTACCCATGTTTGAAAGTTGGAAAATGTCATTATAAAAATGTAGCTATCTAGCAATAAGGGACTTTTTAATTAATTAATTTATTTTTTGCAAGGCAAGTAAACTCAATGTGAGCAACAGTTACTCCTTTTTAGTTGGGGTACATGTTCTAATTTTCCATAAGCCCACTACTCCTTCATGCTCATACTCTGTATCCTCATCGTTATTGGCTGGCTTCTATAGGTATTAGTATTTGTGACCATTGTTGTTCTTCTGTGATGCTTCTCTGAGAAATTTATAGTCTAGTCGAAGGAGAAAATAAAGAAAGGTGGGTCAGTAACTATCAAAACCATGAAGGAAGCAATTCATATGAAAGTAAAGAATTGCTTTCTCTCAGATTTAACACATAGCCTCAGCAGTGGAATAGGTGTGCTTCATATGTACAAGATTTGAAAAGAAGAAGTACTTTCCCTAATGACTAGCTGACACAAATTTTAAAGGTTTCATTTTCTTTAAAGCACAAACTCCTGGGCTGGGAAGTATCCAAAGCTATATTATTTATTTTCATGTTGAGATTATTTTAGTTGTTTTAGGCCCCCTCAGATCCAAATGTTTATTTCACAAAGGGAACTGGACTCCAGACAGAGTGGCTTTGACAAAGGCACACGAGTCCTCTGTTGAAGATTTAAGGCTAAAATCTAAGCTCCCACATAAATATATGTACCTTTTCCACCCAATCAAATCATGTCCTGAACAGTTATTTTTATTACTAAGCCAGTTGCCCAGCCTTCCAAACCTGGTCCCCCTCTGAGGATGTTAAATACTTGATGCCCCACCACTTTTTTGATTTTCATTTTGCATCTCCCTTTAAAGGGAGCACCTCTTCTGTGACTAATAATTACCATGTTACAACCATCCTCACTAGTTGTGGCCAGAAAACCAATGGTCACCAAAGATGTTTACATTGTAAACCATATAACTCATGCATGTATTATGTCACATGGCAGAAGAAAATTAGGATTGAAGATGAAATTAAGGTTTTTAAAGGTTTTTATTTAAAGTCGACTTTAAATATGTTACACTACATGAAATGGATGGGCCCAATAATCATGATGCGACACTGCTGGCTACTGAAGTGTTCTTCTTAGGGAAGGAGGAGCCACAGAACAAGGCAGGCAGATGTACTTTAGAAGCTAGATTAAGGCAAGGAAACAGATTGGCCCCTTGAGCCTCGAGAAACATAGCCCTCTAACACCTTCATTTAAGCTCTTGGAGATTCATGTTGAAATTCAGGCCTACAGGACTGGAGGGTAATAAATTTGTGTCATTTTAACTCACAAAGTTCGTGGTAATTTATGACAGCAACAATGAAAAACTAATATACCAGCAAAGAAGTTTTGGCTGAAGTTTGCTCTCTGAAATTTTTGTCATGAAAAGAAAATATTTTCAAAGGTAGTCATGATTTTTATTTTTATTTTATTATTTTTTTAACTCATAATTTTTAGAACAACGCAAAATTCTTACCATCTCTTGTTCACCTCTTCCCTACCTTGTCTCGAGAATCACTGTTCTAAGCCATTCCTACCCCTATGTAGCAGAGAGAGAAGGTTTGATTAAAGACTTATGTTACTCCAGTGTGGCAGGGCAATGGGACTTCGCAGGTAGGAGACATATGGTAAAAAGAACTAGCAATAGGTAGAAGGTATCAAAAGATAAACTTTCTTTTTATTTTCCCCAAGAGTCCCATCGTCTGTTCATAGATTACTTCAATTTAAAAATGACATATGGACAAATTCTAAAATAATACTGGTGATTTGGCCACAGTTTAGTTTATCTAATGTTGGAAAGGCCACAGCCAAGTAGTGCTATAGACACAAGGGACTCTTTGATTCAAGTTCATGGCACACAGATTTTGGGGAAAGTAAATGGAAAGGGTTGAGAGGGAAGTGTAGTTGCTCTTGCGTGCAGAATTAGGAATTCAATGCGAAAGCTTAGACATCAGAATATTGAGAGTCTGTCAATAGAAATGGATTTAAGCACACATGAAGTATTTCTATGTAAATCAATTGCAGAATGTTCTCTCTCACTTGAAAATGCACTTAGAGCAAAAAGGAAATTTGTATCAATACTCTTTGGGGTTTATGATTGAAATAGTGCTTAGAAAATAAAAACATAAATTCGTGTAGCTCTCTGAATGCTCCTGCAGCTGACTTCCTTGAGAATAGAGAATGTGTTTTTAATTATGATCACTCTGGCCACTCTGTCACTGTTTCTCCTGAGATGCGTGATGTTTGTTAGGAACTTTTTTTTATTTTTTCTATTGCCTTTAAACCAGAGAACTGCTGACATTTTGCAGTGCACTAAAACAGTGATGGTTTATATTTTTTTCCATGGTAGTATGGCACAGTAAGAACATTTTGTGGCTTATATGATATTATTGATGGATACATTGGCTGTCAAGTATATTTCGGTCAATGATGCATTTACATGTAATCAAGGAACATAGAAGACAGTCAAGCCCCCAGACCCAATATTCATGCAAGTAGTCCTCGTAGTAGACCACTTCTTAGAATCATATGCCAGATTTACAAGAAAGTGGGTGATAACTATAAAACATTTAAATAACTAATAACATCAACTAAATAGGCCAGAAAGCCATGACACCTTAAAATAAATAAATCACTTCTATAGAACAATAGGCTTACTTCCTTCTTTATCACCTGTGAATGATGAAGACTCCTCTCTTTATCTCCACTTAGTTGTCCCTATGGTTTTCTTTCACGTAATAATTAGAATTCTTAATACGTATTACAGTATCAATTCACAGATAAAATATCTGTTAAGAGGTTTCTCGCCTTAGCTTTATAACTTTTCATAATGTATTTTCTGGAAGTACAACAAACTTGCATTACTTAGGATCACACTAATTTCACTCACGATCTTGATATTCCTGTCATTAAGCATAACACCGAATATAGAGTTGCTGTCCAATATGAGTAAATGAACTAATCAATAAATCTGTCTTTTCATTTTATTGGCACTTTCTCTGATGTATCCAATATATCCCAGCTAGTCTCTGTTTTGCCCAGGGATTCCGGGTACAATTTCTGCAAGCCCAAGGTAGTTCTAGATTTTAAAGATAAATGTTTTCAGTATGGTATTCAAATGTTAGACAATTCTGTAATCTAGTGCTTAGTCAAAAAAATAAATTCTCTTGCCACATAGCAGGGAAATCTCATTGAGAGAGCATGTTTGTCTCCAAATGGCAATTTCTAAGGGATTTGTAAAGGTTTATGTCTGATTTTCCCCATAGTAGTTGATATTTGAGAGCCTACTTGTCCCCATTCCCATTCCTTGCATATTCATCCTTATGTAAGGACCTGTGTAGAGGTTTTTAAAATCCCTAGTGCTAAGATTCTTACACTTGAGTATCCGTACAGAAATCAGCAGTTATCTTGTTAAATACATTGTTTATCAGGCAACATTCCTAGAATTCATACTGAATAGGTCTTGGATTACATCTTGGAAATTGTGTTTGTAAAAACTGCAGGTGGATGTTGTAGTGGATATCCCAGGCCATACTTGGAGAAACGTTGCCTTAGATTACTCTGTACCCTTGTGTGGTTGTACAAACATCAGTGTGTGCCCACAGTATCCAGTCTACCAAGTCGTTCCCTACCATCTAGTTGTCCATATCCCAGCACCTCTCCTCTGCCTCACCTGCTCCCTCACCCTTGCAAATATGTAAGTTATGTAACAACCTGCCTGCCAAGGTTTTCCCTACCATGACCCACCCTAAGACCTGTCCTAATTCTCATTGCTCTCCCTAGTTGTCATAGACTCTGAGTCTGGAGTTCTCTCTTGTCCAGCAAGAGAGAACGCAGGATTAAAATGCAAAAGAGGCTAATGTCCGGGAGGAGACAACAGCCTCAAGTAAGGATATTTGATATTTGATATTTTTTATTATGGAGCAGAAGGCTTGCAGGCCTGAGGGCGGGCACAAAGAGACAATGAAACGGTGAGAAGTTAACTCCTGTCAGTGGGGAAAAGGGTGTTTTGAAGATATGCGGTGTTAGGGGTTTGGGTCAGTACAAAACAAAATCCTGGCCCTGGGCAGAAGGTTCTTTATAACAGACATGAGCCCCACGAGCCCCACCTCTGTTAACCTAAACTGGCCTAGGGGATAAGAAAGACAGAGCAGGCTACCTCAGGTTCAACAAGGCACCTTTCTTTTGCTAATTTGCTCTGGGCACCTTCTCCCTGCTTCCTCTACACCTCTGTTTACCTATTTTGGTCCTTGCTTCTTGTAAAAGCAACTTTCTGCTATTGTACTAAATTGGAGGGGGAGCGTTTCTGCTCTGAATACCTAATCCTGTTTACCCCATTTTTGATGCTTTCATCCTGAGGCTTTTGTATTCCCATATATTTGACCTTTGCACTGATTACCTAATCTTGGATGCATACATTCTGTGGCTTTCTATTTTGTATGCCTTGTTAACCCATAGGTGCAAGCTCAGGGAGTTCCTAAGCTTATTCCTGACACCTAGTTTCCTAAAACAGTTCCATGAGCAGCAGATTCCCTGAAAAGCAGGTTAATCTATAATGTGGTATAAATGGGAATTAGTACCTATTGGTGACCCCAAGCATTGAACCTGGGGATACAATTTCATCAACAGAAAGTCTGACGTAAGCATTTATTCAGTTGTAGGTTCTGTGTCAGCTCAGAGGGGCAAAGGGGCAGGGGGATTTTCCTGCTCAAGGGGCGTACAACATAATGGTGGGAATTTCCATGTGAAATCTTTGAAACTGGGGAACTGAATTTGAGTAAATGTAGGATAGGTATGGCTTAAGTTCCTTTACTGTGTGACTAAATCCTGTTATTTCACACATTTTTACTCTCCCTTTGGACTGTAAGTCCCTCGAGGTCTTTTAGGTTCTACACACACCCCCTCTACTATTGTGGATTAATAAAAATAATAAGGCGCACTACCTTTTCCACCTAATAGAAATTAATCTTGTAGTTTCATATAAAGTGAAAGGAATATTTTTTAAAAACTTAAAAATTTATTGGACATATTTGTCCTCATAAACTATTTGGTCTTGGGTATAATACTCAGTTTGGAGTATTACGGGCAACAGTATTATATAGTGGCAAGTAAAATAACCCTGTTAAGGTTGTGATTTTACAGATTATTAATAGGGCATTCTTACTTTGTTACTCCTGCCTGAGACGATGTATTTTTTAAATGACTTCTTAACACTACTGTTGCACTTGTTTAGTATCTGCTGTGACAGTGAGCCACTTTCTAAATATACTTGAAGATGGGAAAAATGGAAAAGAGGGTATACTTTTCCCAGTTTCTTCAAGAGGTCCAAAAAGACCTCTTGTTAACCCCTTGTTACAAAGACTGGAATTTGGACTCAAACATAACTTGCTGACAGTAGTTCCCCTAAAATAGAAACAGTAGCTTTCTTGAGGGGGTGAAACAGAACAGACAAGAAGCAGTTCCTGCTTCCCAGGAGCTGGTGACTAGACAATCTGCAAAGACCCTCCCCATTCAGGATCATGAGAATCCTGGAGCTCAGTGTATTGCAGTGTGCAGGGAGGGTGCTGAACTTTCCATTTAAAAAATGCCCACTAGAGGGAGTATAACATCATAAATACTTCCTTTCAGTTGCCTTGTTTCTGGTAAGCAGTAGAAAAGCAAGATTGAATTTCAAATACCTAGAATTTACTTCATACTCTCTTAATATTTTTCTTATTGAAATCTTAAGGAATATTCTGATAAGCAAAGACATTTTGTCCTAAGAAAATTTAGTGTAGTATACACTAATAGAACATTAGTATTTTCATTATATACATGAAAAGTTCAGAATTTAAAATCATTGTGTGGACAGAGAATCCACACAATTACATTGCCTATCACCATAAAACATCTTGGTTCTATACTGAGTATGTATCACCAAATTTTGTTAGGTTTGTTGTTGCCTTTTTTATTTGCCGTGGATATGATTCCAGTGTTTACCTGTAAGCCTGCTACCGCTTTCTATGAGCTCTTTCCTAGACATTTAAGATAAACTTTTCCACTGGAGAACTGGTTTGATTATACAGTTAAAAAATCAAATGTTGAATTCTTAAAAAACATCTTCCTGTCTTAGGAAAATTAAAAATGGAAATTGCTCAAGGATAAAAAGTACTACTCATTCCCATATGGATGGTTCTACATTTACCTCTTATTTTCTCATATTTCTGTTAAAATTTCTTACATTTTTCCAAGTTCTTGTAAGTAATTTGAAATACAGTTTAAATTTTGACATAAGTTGCCAAGTTCTGTTTTGAACTTTTAATTTTTGAATATTTGGAGAAAAAATCAAAATAATTTATAATCTCTTTTGAAGCACTGAACATTAAAACATGATTTTAAAAGTTAAAGGTAAATTGTTTCTCAAAAACTAAGATATTAGCTTTTTATTGCTTAAATATATTTTACACTGGAATTTACATCATTCTTATCAAAGGAAAAAAAGCACATGTATATTATTTCAAATATCTTTTAATGCAAGAAGTTAATTTCTTAGGATGTTAACTATTTGAAAAACATGTTCAACTGATTTTCTTTATCAGTTACCTTCCTGTCAGCATCAGTAGTCAAAAAAGAATTTTCCCCTAACCTCTCAGTTCACTGAAAATTATTACTTTATTTAGACCGAATTAAAAAATGTTTCTTTTCCATTGCAATAAAAAAAAAATACCACCACTTTGCAAATGACGCGTCAGTGTGGAAATAGCTAAGTTATTTTGACTTTATATTGCCTTTTAATAAGTTATTTGGGGCAAGGGTGACTTCTTAATCTCTTGATCTGCTCTTTTGTTCCTTTCTTAAATTTGCTTCTGCTCGCCTCAGTGATTCTGTCTCTGGGTGGACTCCTTCATTACTTCATTTGTAAATAAAATCAGTCTCCAACCTTCTTCACAAGTCACTTTTATTTACTTTTATTTATGTTTAGAAAAGGCTAGTATGGAATTAATACATGTCGTAAACAATCAAACATACGTAAATGGTACTAAAGGACAAAAGTTAAAAGGTAATTTTTTTCTCTGTCTCTAAGGTTTTGCTATCTTTCTGTGCAGTTTGTATCTTCCCAGATACGTTCTAGCACATGCTCTTCTGCATATGTACACATTATTATACATGTATGTTCCCTTTTCTTACAAAAAAGGAGTCATATTAAAAAAAAAACCTCTTCTCTGACTCTTTTTTTCATTAACAATGTATTTTTAAGATGTTTCTGTGTCAGTGCTTACAGAATTACTTCACTTTTTACAGTTCCATAGAATTCCATATTTTATTTAGACTCCAGTTTCCTGATAGACATTTAAATTGTTTCTAGTATCACATTATAGCAAAGTCCTGCAATGTAGGAATTTGAACGTTTTTGAAATCTTGTGCATTTCCTGTCTTTTTATAATTTAAATGCTATAGATGGCTCAAAAAATGGCTGCCTTACTAATTACGTTTTATTCATGGCCTTTTCCCACAAAGTTTGTCTATGTTTTATATCGTTCTGTGTCTCTGAACAGTATTCACTTTTATCAACAAAGCATGTTGGGTCCCAACAGTTAGATTTCAAAATAAAAAGTGCTTTTTCTTTAAGTGTATCTTTACTAGAAAGTGAAAGAATCATTTGTCTTACTAATTCAGGTGGAAACTCTTATGTAAAAGATTGGAGGAAAAATTCCCTGTGAATTACCAGAATCACTGTGACTTTAGATCAGGTTGATCAAATATGAGATTAACAACACGATATTAATTTTTTTTTTAATTAAATGGCAGGCATCAGGTGGTTAGTAAAATTCTTATGACACACTCTGGAGTACTCTATAGTAATTAAAAGCAACAAATTATTGTACATAAAACAACACGAATATATTGTAAGAACACTAGTGAATGCTTCATGTAATAGAATGAATCAAAATCTTTATAAATCAATAACCTTTCCTTTAATGATTATGAGGTCTTAAATGAATGCACTTTACATTAAAATATACACAAAACATTGTGTATTAAACAAGAAGCCCTAGGAATTCAAGGATATCCAATATGTTAACATGGCTCTAGAAAGAAGAGCGAAATGGGATTGGAGAATAAACCAAATACAATCAGAAACTAAAACAGAATAAGCATTTTAACAATGTCTTCATGCTTTTTTGGGATACTGATGTGTCTTATTATAGAAATCAGTGGTTTATTCCCCATGAACTTCTAAGTTGATCTTTGAATTTTGTTTTTCTTTTAAGTGAACAGTTGCAGAAATCAACAGGAAAAATGCAATACTCACATTCCTCAGATGCAGTGACGGTAATTCTTACCTAACTCCCCTCTGTGGCTGTGAATGATGGTATATTTTGGAGATGACTACAGTTGAGGGTTATCTGTATTTTTGGTCTATCTGGGATTGTTCAAGGTGGTTAAATTGGTAGAAAGATGAGAGATAGATGATCGTTTTAAAGCTTTGTTATAATCCCAAAGTCAAGATACAAAAATAGCCCAGGTAGCTAGCTGTTTGAACTCTTCTTCCAGGCTAAATGATGAGATGTTCCAAGAGCTGGGAACTGGGCCTGAGGCAGATAGAACTGTCCAACAGTGGAGGTTCAGAGCCAAAGGGAACTAAAGACTATATCCTGAGTGAATGCTAAAAACAAACAGCTAAAATTCTCATAGCAGTTCCAATGTGCCACACCTGGTTCTAACCACTCAACACAGAACTGTTCATTCTTCACAACAAAGCCATGAGGTTATAGATGAGAAAATTGAGCAACAGAGAAATAATTTGCTCAAGATTATTCTATTAGTGAATGGTAGAGCTGACAGTGAAATCCGGGACAATTGCTGAAGGGTATATATTCTTACCAAATATTGCCCCTTTGTAAAGGGTGAAATAATCAACCCGACCTATTTCATGTGGAAGGTTCCCTTGGACTTGAAGGAGCAGTGGGGGAGATGGAATGCAAAGATCTGTAGGGAAGTCCTGGTAGGAGTGTCAGGAAGAAGTGGGAGGAATCCCAAAGCCATTCTGTGGGGGCAAGAAGGGTTACATTGCGTGCCCTGGTTCTGCTGAACAAGGCGGGAGCTCTGAGGGCTGTTCAGCCCATTTGTGTAATATGAACATTTCATTTCCCTTCATCTCTCTGGAGCCTCAGAGCAGACTTCCAAATAAGTTCGGCGGTGTGGAGGCAGCCAAATCAGGATCCTGGAAACGTGATAGTCTTTGTTTTGGTGAAGTTGGCAGCCCTCTCTGTGTCTTCTTTCTGGATGAATAAAAACTCCAAACATCATGAGCCGGATGTTTGAATGTTTTTAAACCTTGTAATTTTGTGGATTGTTCCTGGCCCCCTTCCCCACACTCCCACCCCAGTGATGTCACGAAGATTTGCACTCAGTTTCTTCATTTCTATGGACTTTGCAATGGAGAAAGTGTGATTTGAATTTGTTTTCTCAGCAAGGTGATGGCACAAGGGTATTTATAGTGTTGAATAATTTTTATATTCTCTCAGACAGCTAGGATGAGTAGTATGTTGTAAATCCTACTCTCCAGGATATCTCCCTTCTGCTGAGATAATAAAATTGATCAGATGTTTTGAGGTTAAATAAACTGTTGTAATAATCTGGCAGCTGCCTGCTGGTTGTGGTTTTCAAAAGCAATTACTCACTCTGGAGTCAACTTTGAACTCTACATTTTAATTGAAAAAAGCTAATTGTAGGCTGTTGCTCCTGACTTACCATTTGACTTGGCAGATTAGGAAGTAAAAGGATGTTGAGAAGGGAGGAGAGTGGAAGAGAAAGTAAGAAGTGTTGTCAGGCTCAAATTCCTGTTTATGTATGATTGTTTTCACACACAACACATCGTGTGCAACTGGAGAAATGGCAGTTGGACTCTAAAGTCTCTGAGGCATCCATCTGAGAAGGGTCTGCAAAAATCCTTATTTTTCGTTTATTTGCTTATTTCTCAATCTCTCCTCTGTGTGTGCGTGTACGTGTGTGTGCGTGTGCGCACATGCTTGTGGTGAGAGAGCTGCTGTGTTAATTTCTTAAATTTAATTCAAATGTGAAATTTCAGGGAGAATTTTCAAGATTATTATCGGACCATGCTCATATGCCTAATCAGGAGCCTTTTTCTTAGTTTTGCAGATGCTAATGGGGAGAGACTGCTCTTTGCTTTCACCAAAACATACCTAACAGTTGTACTTAAATTCAGTAAGAGGTGGGGATTAATGACATGATGCTCCAGCAGGACACATTAAGCTTCTGCGGAATCTTAAGAATCTGCATTAGTACAAGAAAGAAACAAAACATCCCCAAAGAAATACAGCTACTCTGAAATTTGCATCCATGACAATTAGTAGCATTATTAAAACGGCTAGAAAATAGCTGTTACAATAAAGTTAAAAAATGTGAGATTTTGTATTTCTGCAGTCTTGTCCCTATCTAAAGGCAAATTTAGTACTTTTAGGTTTATTTAGCACATATGATCCTGTGCATTTCATAGACATACACACTGTAAATTAAAAAGGAAATACATATATACAATAAATAAAAAAGAAATACATATAAAAGTCATATATATAAAAGTCATATATATATATATGTTTGGACTTTATGTTCTAATATCTTTTGGCAAACTTGTGCTGGGAATTTCCTGTGAATCTAATAAAATATAGATAGCCTAAATTAAAGCTGAAATGAAAGGCATGAGTATAAGAATACTTTATACAATGTTTTAAAATGCTAGTTACATATCACTTAGAAATATAATTTATTTTTAGACTTTTTGTGGAATGCAGATTTGGCTCATCACAGTTCTGTTGATATTTTCATTGACCTCAAATATAATTTAATCTCTATGCATCAGCTTTCTGATCTGTAAAAATAAGATAAATATTCTTCCCACACACTTTGTGCTCAGAATTCCTCTGTTGAAACAATAAACAAGGTTGTAATATATGAATTTGAGTACTGCCTCAGAATCCAATGTTCTCTTTATCAACAACAAAGAGGGGCTGACATTTATTTGGTGTTTCAGTATCAAATTTGAAGATATTATGGTTAATGAAAAAGAGAAACATCTGTGTTGATATTATGAGGATTATTCTGAATTATGGATATGACTGGAAATGTCAGTTGCTTGCTACATGATTTCCAAGAGCCGTTTTTGTGATCTCGATATTCATAGAGATCCTCAAGTAAAAATCACCCAACGAGGCAAGCCCTTACAGAGATGAAGACTTCAATCAAACACACTTAGTTCTCTCAAAATATTTTAAAACAAAATCTATGTATGTATTTGTACTCCTAGACCTCTACTTTTAGCAAGATACTTTCTTGGTTTAGAAATTAGTGGAAAAAAGATAATTCTGATAACAGTAGGGGAAATTGTCTCCTTCTCGTGAAGAAAAAATTGAAGAGAAAGTTAAACTTTTTATATAATCATATTAGAGGCAGAATTTAGAGACAGTAGATTAATACTTCCGTGATGGGAAAGACTGATATTTGAAGAAGTAAAAATATTGAGTTACACATGTTTTTTTTAAAACAACTATGAATGTATTGCGGTAAATAGAATTTTCTCCTTTGATGGTCCTACAATGTAGAGAAGACATGTTTGAAATGACAATTCTAGAGTCTGGATTTCAAAAACCATACAAAACCAAACGCTCTTCCAGCATGATGGTGTAATAGACATTTTAGAACTCTGGCTCTGGAAACAGAAGATGGGATTACACCTCAACTCCACCACCTACGTTTGGCCTAGGGCATGTTTCAGAATTCCGCTAAATCTTAATTTCCACATCTGTATAATACAGGGATAATGCCTACGGTACTATATTATGGTTAAGATTAAATGAGTTACTACAAACTAAGATAAAACTGCTTAAAATGTCCTAGCTACTATTATCCTGTTACACGCTGTGGTTTGTAAATAATAACATAGTTTCCTCAAACTAATCACAAAGAAATTGTAGAAATCAAAAACAAAGTTACATTTGATAGGAAAAATAAAACTTAAATTTTCAGAAAAGTCCCAAGGAAGTCTATAAAGCCAGTACTTAAATTTGGGTATATGGATGGACTTTCGTTGTCAAAGCTTCTAGAAAAAGAATAGTGAGAATTAAGAAGTTACTTTCAGGAATTCTTTTACCCCATTAATAGATATACACCATTATGATCAAATTATTAGAATAGAAAAAGTGTTTAAAGAAGGAATAGGAAAAATTCAAACAGGAATAACCTCATGTGTTTAGGAAATTTCTTATATTATTTCTATAAGTATATTTGATTATGAACCAAATTAGTGGAATATGTGTTCCTTTTCAAGAAAAATGAAAGAACAGACCAGAACTGAGCTGTTGACATAAATGGAAATTTTTAAGGCACCAATGGCTATTGAAGTTTTATCGTAGCTACGTCCCATTCTCTTAATTTCTATAAGCAGTACCTTACTGCTCTAGGGGACAAAATATGCTATTTTTTTCTATTTTTTCTCATACAGACTTTACAGTATCTCGCCCCCAATGTTACCTCAGTTTCTCGTCACCAGAAAAGACTGTGGTTTGTGTGTGTCCCTCAAGAGACTTCTGAGGATGGTGTGCAGGTCACTAGCTACTACCTGCGGCAGGATCAGGTTCACAGAGAGTGCTAGCCAAAGCAGAGGCACGCCGCAGCGTCTCCGGTTACTTGGTCCATCTGCTCTCAGCTCTGGTGGAGGTTTGATTATGAAGACTGCATTTTGTTTTGCAGACATACACTTGAGTCTTATTGAGATAATTTGCTGCAAAGAAACTCTGGCTACTGCTCAGGTGAAACAGCTTTCTTTCCATACGGTTTCACTTTACTGGAGGTGAGATCCAAGAACGGCTTTTTAATAGGAGAAGAAGGATTTCTCCAAGATGACTGCTAGGATTTCTTTGTTTAATCTACTTTCTTTTCGTTTCGAGTTGATTGGGGAGACATCAGATAGGATTCTTGTTTTACTCGACATGCTTCTTGTCAACTATCTTGCCTTTCACAGTCTGACTACACAGGGACATTTACAGCCTTCCAGTGGAGTCTGCCAGACTTAGGTGTTATGCGCCATACCTCCAGGGATCATTACCATATGGTATTTTAGGAGAGGACACAGTTCATTTCAATGCAATTCAAATGAGCAGATTTCTTTTCTTTATTGCACCACTGCATTTGGAGGCAATCCACCAGAGGCAGAGTCTAACTCTCAAAGGAATGCTCTGCCCACTCTGTCCATTTAACAGGACATTTGGCTCAAAAATCTAGTCGGTTGATCACACATGTGCAACAGATGTGTGAGCATGCGTAGCGAAAATAAAAAATAAAAAATCCCAGCAGTGTACTGTGGGAAATGTAGCAGAACTACTGGAAAACAGGACACAAAGAAGTCTGGTACGAAAACTTTGATTTTTGCTGTTGGAAGGGCAATGTTTCTTATTAATCTTTCCCTCCTTTCCTAGGAGGAAAAGGTGTAGGTTTCCACTATTATTTTGCAGTGATTATTCATGTAACACTGGTGAGGAAACTTTGTTCATTTTCACAGACCTCATCTTATAAAGATATAATTCTAAATATTTTGACCAGACTTTCTTGGGCCTCTGCTTCTCAGGAACTGAGTGTTGGCACACTTCCACCAAAAAAACCACCCATTTACAAGAGAGGATATCAGAAATATACATCCTTTCATCCATGCCCCACAGGCTTACATGGAAAGAGAGAGCACCAGCTGTTTTTCTCATGGTGAATAAGGGTTACTTGGGGAAATCTCTCTTCCTGTTTTTATATGGACAACTAAATTGTTGCATAGCCAGTTAATTTTGGTTAGGTCAACAGCACAAGGTTAATTATTGGAACCTTCCTCTTTTGCCTGTGTGAGAGTAAAAGATTAATAGGAACCAAAAGAAGAAAATGAAATATAGTGATTTATTCTAGAAGAGATGTTTATTTGGGAAATACTTGTTTTGTTTTTATTACATTTGAAAAGACTACACTTATTCATCTTGGTCTTCTAGGAAATAGTAGAAATTGGAAAACCTGAGAGATAAAAAATTAATCAAGTCCAGACAAGATTTAGTAATACGTTAAACTACATCACTTTTATAATAGCAACATAAAAAAAAAAAAACTAGAACAATTGACTAACTTATAAGTTAACTAACTTTGAAATAGTGTTTTCCTGCTGTCTGTTACACCTCAATTTGACTTAGATAATTCTACACTTTTTTTTAAAGCTCTGTTAGGATTTTACATTCTCTTTTTTATCATTGGATTTAATTAATGCATCAAAGGACACATAGACTGATTTCTTTCACTGTAATATATTTTGATCCAGCTGCATGTTATTATATAACCTCAGAATAAAGCAACCATATCACTGTTGATATATTCTTCTTACATCCTTTGGATTTGGTCAGCATTACATATGGAAGCAGAAACCCACCCTGTATTGTTATAAGGATGGTTTTTCATTCATATCCTTGTTACTCTTAATAAACGTCCCAAAGAAAAATATTCTCCAGCAGCTACTCATAAAGAAGCAGAAAATGGCAAAACCACAGCATAGAAGGAAACCTATGTGAAAACACTGGTTGTGTCTTCCTGGATACAGAAAACAAATAGAGCTTTTGAAAGAGCTTGCCAATATATGCCTGCCAAATAAAATATTGTTTTATGAAGTCAGGAAAAAACTAATTTTAAAGGTTATTGTAGGTTATTTGTGGTCACTTCTGGTGTGCATACAACATGATGTCATCCTGAACTCTTCTCTATTTTTATTTCAGTCTTAGAGGTCTTTTGTCTAAGACTCGATCTCAGCTACTAGAGACATCTAAAATACTCTTATTATTCAATACTCATAAAAATCTAGACTGAAAAAAATTAGAATAGATGGAAAAAAAGTCCCAGCCAAGTCTAGGCAAGAAATCATTCAGGCAGATCTATCTTCTGAAATCATACCTACACTGTAGACATCTTCTCAAGACACGTTTTCTGGAGAGCTTTTCAAATGACTGGAAAGTAGCCATATGTCTAAAGGGTTCTGCTGGAAAATTATTGCCCTTTGAGGGGGTAAATGGGACCCTTGCCAGAGACCTCTCATCTGAGGAAGGGGAGCAAGGGATTCCTTGGATAGTCCAATTTCTTTCTCTTTCTGAGTGGAGCAATGTCTATAATTCCCATGTTTACATGATCTCCCACAACAGATTGTCTTCTTCCCTGTATCAAAGTTGATTTCTTTGTGGGAATTTTTTTGCTTGGAAAACCCCTCTTTGTTGAGGTGGTCCTTGGTGAACTAGGAAATGTCAAATAAACACCGGGTGAAGACAAAGTGGAAGGCCAGAGAGATGTTACCAATTGAAAATGCTAACCTGAGATGTCTCTTGGGGAAAAAAAATAAAAGTAAATATATAGTATAATATAGGGATATGTGATGAGTTAGTAAACAAGATTTTTAGAAGTCAAAATTGGGACATTAATCATTCCTTTAATGTAAGTCCCTACTTTATGCTTGTTCACTAAATGGGGACAGTTTTAGAAAAGTGTGATTTGGGGTTTCCATATTCCTGGTTTGGGATATATTGGGAGTAGTTGAATGGAATGAAAATTGGAGGGAACACTGAATTAAAACTCGCAGTAGTAAGACAAGATTGGAACTTTTTTTTTTTTTCTCTTTCTCTCTCAGTAGTAGAAGAAAGAATATATTTGGCCCCTTTATGAGATCATATGCTTTCTTTAACAATGTTTAGAGAGCTGTGTCCTTTTGATGGTATAGTGGCAAACCACCCAGTCAGGCATCAGCTATTTCACTGGGGGACAGGTTTGCAACTTGTCATTCCTGTTTCTACATGGAGATGAGAAAAACAAGGTTCTATCCTGTAATATTTTCTTCAATTATGAAGCCTGAAAAATAAAATAAAAAGACCAAGAGAACTTCGTATCAGGTTAACTAGGGACATAATGGGACTGACTCAGAGGTGAGTCACATTGTCCACTAGCTGGTCCTGGGTCACTGCAGGATTCACTGAGTGAACCTCAGACCTAGAGCATCATTGTCTGTCTTTGGGCTTGGGCGTGTTCCAATTAAGGGGCGGGGCTGTTTAGATGACTGAGCTGTCAACTCTACATCCTTGAGGATCTCTAAATTCCAATTGTATTCTGGCTATAAATTAGCTGAAATGATTCCAGGAACTCTCACTTGCGTCTTTCTCTTCCTCTTCTATGATTGATAAGGCAACTCAACTCCCTTACGATGATGTCTATAAAATATTTTATAAGCTACTGAAAACATATCCTGCATTTAGCCCTGGGGTTTATTCAGGTTCTCTTCTTGCAAAGAAAAGTAGATATCATTATATCTCATGATATGGGATAGTATATCTTAACAAAGAAGTAAAAGTAGTATCAAGTGGAAAATGTCAGGCTGGGGCAACCATTAGTTATATGAATGATAAGTATTCTGAACAAGAATCATTGTACTTTGTTTTTTGTGTTATTTATCATTCATTATTTAGATGGAAGTGGTTCGTTTTTTTAATGTTTATTTATTTTTGAGAGAGAGCGAGAGAGAGAAAGAGAGAGAGAGTGTGCTCTCACATGTGCAGGGGGAGGGGCAGAGAGAGAGAGAGAGGGAGACACAGAATTCAAAACGGGCTTCAGGCTCCAAGCTGTCAGCACAGAGCCTGATGTAGGACTCGAACGCATGAATCGCAAGATCATGACCTGAGCTGAAGTCAGATGCTCAACTGACTGAGCCACCCAGGTGCTCTGGAAGCAGTTCATTTTAATAGGAAAAAGATCACCTAGTACAGGACAGCTTATAATGAGAAATAGGAATTCTCTATAACCCACAGTCCTGTTCCAAAGAGGTAGCTCCTTGTAATTTTTGATTTTGTGTTCTGCTACATGTTTATTTTTTTTAATCGAAAACATTCATTTTCTTCAGCCTTATCATAGTATCTATTTTATAGAATATATTCAGTACCCTAAAAGTCCTGTGTTCTATTCACCCTTTCCCCTCCTTCAACCATGGCAACCACTGATCTTTTCTCTGTCTCCAAAATTTTGTCTTTTTCAGAATGCCGTATAATTGGAATCATACAGTATGTAACCTTTTCACATTGGCTTCTTTGACTTAATAATATGAGTTTAAGGTTTCTCCAAGTCTTTATGTGACTTGATAGCTCATTTCTCTTCAGTGCTGAATAATATGCGTTGTTTGGATGTACCACGGTTTAGGTATCCATTCACCTACTGAAGTACATCTTGGTTGCTTTCCAAGTTTTGAAAAACAGTTATGAATAAGCTGCTGTGCAATGTGTGTGCAGGTTGTTGTGTAGATAAAAGTTTTCAGCTCCTTTTGGGTAAATATCAGGGAGAGCGATGGCTTGATTATATGGTAAAAATATGTTTAGTTTTGTAAGAAACTGTCAGATGGTCTTCCAAAGTAGCTGAACCATTTTACACTCCCACCAACAATATGTGAGAGTTCCTGTTGTTCCACATCCCTACATTCATTTGGTGTTGTGGGAATTCTGACCATTCTAATAGGTGTGCAGCAGTATCTCTATATTGTTTTAATTTATATTTCCCTGATGACACATGATGTGGAGCATCTCTTCATATGCTTATTGGACATCTGTGCATCTTTTTTGGTGAGGTGTCTCTAAGGCTCTGCCTACTTTTTAATTGGGTTTTTTTATTTTTTGTTGAGTTTTAGAAGTTCTTTGAATTTTTTTTTCTTTAGAGAGCATGCAAGTCAGGGAGAGGGGCAGAGGGAGACAAAGAGAAAATCTGAAGCAGGCTTCTCCCTCAGGATGGAGCCCAGTGTGAGGTTCAGTCCCATGATGTTGAGATCATGACCTGAGCGGAAATCGCGAGTTGGGCACTCAACCAACTGAGCCACTCAGATGCCCCAAAAATTCCTTGTATTTTTTAGATAACATTTCCTTATCATATTTGTCTTTTAGAAATATTTTTTTCAAGACTTTGGCTTGTCTTTTCATTCTCTTGACATAGCAGATGTGTTTTGTTTTGTTTTTGTTTTTGATTTTTTGTTGTTTTTTTTTTTTTTAGTTATTTCCTTTTAATGAAGTCTAGTTCATCAATTCTTTCTTTCATGGATCGTGCCTTTGGTGTTGTATCTGAAAAATTCTTGCCAACCCAAAGTCATCTAGGTTTTCTTCTGTTACCTTCTGGGAGTCTGATAGTTTTGGGTTTTGCAATTAGATAAGTGATCCATTTTTAGTTACTTTTTGTGAAAGGTGTAAGGTCTGTGTTTAGATTCAATTTTTTTTTTCAGTGTGGATATCAAGTAATTCCAGTACCATTTGTTGAAGAGACTATCTTTTTTTCTTGTACTGCCTTTACTGCTTTGTCAAAGACAAGTTATGTATATTCGTGTGGGTCTGTTTCTGAGCCCTATAGTCTATTCCATTGATCTATTTGTCTATTCTTTAGGCACCGTGTCTTGAAAACTGTGGCTTTATAATAAGTCTTATATTGAGTAGTGTCAGTCCTTCAACTTTGTTCTCCTTCAATATTGTGTTGGTTATTATGGGTCTTTTACCTTTTTATATAACCTTTAGAATCAGTTTGTTGATAATCCACAAAATAACTCCCTGAATTTTGGGTGGGATTGCATTGAATCTATGGTTTAAGTTGGGAAGAACTGATATCATAATAATATTGAGTCTTTCTATCCATCATGAATATAGGATTATGTGATTTGTTTTTATTTCATTCATCTGAGCTTTTTTTTTCCTTCCTTCCTTCCTTCCTTCCTTCCTTCCTTTCTTTCTTTTTTGAGTTGGCTCCATGCCCAATGTGGGGCTTGAACTCACAACCCTGAGATTAAGAGTCACATCCTCTACCGACTGAGCCAGCCATGTGCCCCTCATTCATTAGAGCTTTATAGTTTTCCTCATGTAGGTGTTGTACATTTCATCTTAGATTTGTACCTAAGGATTTCAATTTTCTGGTGCTAATGTGACTGGTACTGTGTTTTTAAGTTTAGATTCCACTTATTCATTATTAGTGTATATGAAAGTGATTAACTCTTGTATATTAACCTCATATCCTGCAACCTTGCTGTAATTGCTTATTATTCCCAGAAGTTTTTTGTTGTTTCTTTGAGATTTTATACATACCTGATTATGTTATCCACAAAGTTTTATTTCTTATTTTCTAATCCCTTTACTTTTACTTCTATACCTTTTTTTATCTTATACATTAGCTAGAACTCCCAGTGTGATGTCGACAAGGAGTGGTGAGAGGGGATATCATCGCCTTGTATCTGATCTTAATGGGGAAGCTTTGAGTTTCTCATCATTAAGTTTATTAGCTGTAGGTTTTTGTAGGTATTTATCAACTTGAGGATCCTCCTCTTTTATTGCTAGTTTACTAAGAGTTTTCATCATGAATGGGTGTTGGATTTTATGAAGTGCTTTCTATATATCTATTGATGTGATTTATGTATCTATTAATGTGATTTATTGTTGTGGTTTTTCCTCTTTCATTTGTTGATGAGTGATGCATTATATTTTTTTCATATTGAACCAGACTTGCTACCTGGAATAAATTCTACCTGGTTCTGGTATATAATTCATTCTATACGTTCTTGGATTTTATTTGCTGATATTTTGTCCAGGATTTTTGCATGTATATTCATGAGAAAAATTGGTCTGTAGTTTTTTTTTAATGTCTTTGTCTGCTTTTGGTATTAGGGTAATTCTGCCCTCATAAAATGAGTAAGGAAATATTCTCTCTCCTTTTATCTTCGAAAGAGATAGTGGTGAATTGGTATAGTTTCTTCCTTAAAGTTTTGATAGAATTCACCAGTGAACACATTAGGGCCTTCTGTTTTTGAAGGTTAATTACTGGTTCAATTTTTTTTTTTTAATATAATTTGGCTTATTCAGGTTGTCTCTTTATTCTTGTGTTAATTTTGGCAAATTGTGTCTTTCAAGGCACTGGTCCATTTTATCTAGGTTTTCAAATTTGTTGGCATAGAATTGACCATAACATTAATTTATCCTTTTAATGTCCGTGGAATCTGTAATGATATGCTTCCTTTTTCATTTCTGACAATAGTAATTTGTGTCTTCTCTCTTTTATTCCTAGTCTGGCTAGAGGCTTAGCAATTTTATTGAGATTTTCAAAGAACCAGCTTTTGCTTTCATTGATTTTTTTCTATTGACTTCTTATTTACAATTTCATTGATTTCTGCTCTCTAATGCTTACTATTTATTTTCTTCTGCATATTTTGGACTTAGTTTGCTCTTTCTTTTCTAGTTTGTTAAGTTGGAAACTTAGATGATTAATTTTAGATCTTCTTTCTAATGTATGCATTCATTGTTATACATTTTTATCTAAGCATTATTTTTGTTGTATGCCACACATTTTGATAAGTTGAGTCTTAATTTTTATTTTTTCAAAATATTTTTATGATTCCTCTCGAGGTTTCTTCTTTGATCCAAGTATTACAGGTGTATTATTTAAGCTTTTATTTCTAGTTTAATTCCATTGTGGTCTAGGAGAATCATGGTATGATTTCTATCCTTCTAAATTTGCTAACGTGTGCTTCATGGCCCAGAACATGGTCTTTTTTGGTGAATGTTTTTTTATGAGCTTGAGAAGAATGTGGATTCAGGTTTTGGATGAAGTAGCCTATAGATGTCAATTATGTCCAGTTGAATGATGGTACTATTGAGTTCAACTATGTCTTTACTGATTTTCTTCCTGCTGGATCTGTCCATTTCTGTTAGAGAAATGTTGCAGTCTCTATTAGTGACTTTATCTGTTTCTCTTTGGATTTCTATTAGTTTTTACCTTACATAGTTTAATGCTCTGTTGTTAGGTACATATATGTTAATGATTGTCATGTCTTCCTGAAGAATCATTATATAGTGTCATTCTTTACTCCTGAGAACTTTCTTTCCTTTGAAGTCTCCTGTCTGAAATATAACTACTTTTACTTTCTTTTAATTAGTGTTACAATGGTTTATTTTTGTCTATCCATTTACTTTTATCCATATTCATCATTGTCTTAAAAGTAGTTTTCTTGTACATAGCATATAGTTGGGTCTTGGTGGTGTGTGTGTGTTTGTTTGTTTGTGTGTGTGTTTGTTTTTTTTGTTTTTTTTTTGTTTGTTTGTTTTGATCCACTCTGACCGTCCCTGTCTTTTAATTGGTGCATTTAGACCTTTGACATTCAAAGTGATTATTGATGTGGTTGGATTAATATCTACTGTGTCCGTTACTGTTTTCTTTTTATTGCCCTTGATATTTGTTTCTATTTTTGTCTGATTCTGCTATTTCTTAATTCTTCTGGTTCTTCTTCATGGTGTTGTATTTCCTACATATTTGGTGACTTTTGACTATGACTTTATATTTCTTAGAAGTTTATCTGGCATTTCCTTAAGTCCTTGGTCTAAGTTTGGTATCCCTCAGGAAATAAATTGTTCCTGCCAGTGTCTATAATTACTACTAAGTAAGTAAGAATCTATTTGTATTTATGAAATCTTAAGAAAGTTAACTTTTTTCCTCTTCCAGTACCAAGTTTCAAGGCACATTTTTTTTCCCTTTTACCATTAGAAGAAAAGGTGTGGTTGGTGGTAAGAAATGGAGAGTTGGGGTGAGGGTAGGAATGTAAGAGATTGTAGGAAACAGAGTACACCTGTATATGAACCAAGAATATGACACTATGTCCTTTCCAGTTCATGTAGGAAAATCATCTATAAAGGTTTCCATGTTGGCTTGGCTCTAGGGTTTATTCATGTTTCTCATGATCTATGAAACTTTGAAAATGGAAGCTCCAGATTACCTAGGTTTGTCAGATATCTTCCAGGTAAAAGCGTTTTTCTTTTGCTTAGTTTCTTTCACTTTATTTTTAGCCTCGAATAGTCCTTACCTTTTTTTATAGCATACCCACAAATTTAACTGATGCTATGTACATTGCATTTTTAGTTACTTTTAGGGCAGGTTATGTTAAGGTATCTAGGCTTCCCAGCTGCCAGAAAATGAATTTGCCTCATCTACTTTTTGTTATTTTTGGCAAATTCTCTAGTATACTACTCATTTTCCTTCCATTTCTTTAACTGTTACGAATGTATTCTTTATTTTTGTTGTTGTTATTGTTACTGTCATTTTAAGTCATTGCAACAGGAAAGGAAAGCAAATATGTGTAGTCAAATTCCTTAAGTTACAAATTAGAAAAAGCCAAATTTAGTTACTTTGAAAATGTAAATTTTCAAAATAAAAGGCAGCAAGTAATTTTTAAAAATTCCTATGAATATTTATTTTTCATTATTTTTAAAGTGAGTTTTTAAAGTGGATTAGTGAAAAAGTGTTGTATATTGGACTGAATATAAGAAAGTTTAGATTAGAGATTTTTGTTTAATTACGTACTTAATTTGTCCTATAAGTAAATTTAATAATCTTTTTTGAGCATGAACTAATTGCCAAATCCCAGATAAAAATATTCACAAAAAGTACATTACTTAATTCTAGACAGAGAATGTTTTCTTTTGAAATGTATTTAAAGAATAATAATATTCTTCTATTTTTTAATATTATGCATATTTTGGATATTATTTGAGGCTACTTATATAACTAAATTTTTAAAATGCTTTAAATCATAATATCTGGATATAATATGGAACTTTTTATTTTGCTTTTCTTTTAAAAACACTCACATGGCAGAAATTTCCGGTTTCTGATCAGGACACATATATTAACATTTCATGAAGGAAGGGAAATTTGGATCATATTTAGGATATGCCAAATAGTAAAATAAATATACACTAGATAAGAATATTTCCCTGTGGTTTGGCCCTCATAGACACATTCCCTGGCCAGTTGACAACTACTCTCTTGGGAATTGTAAACATGAAAAAAATTGTATATGTATATATTTGGTATTATCTGCTCTAGAGTAGGCTTGGCTATAGCTGCAGTAATAGCAGCTGTCAGAATTGGTAGTCTTCTAGGAGATAAGACTAGATGGAGAAATTAGGAAGTATTTCTTTGGGACTGATATAAACCTGAGTTTGGCAAACATTTGCATGGATTCTATGGTTTTGGGGTACCATAATCCCTGTCAGTTTCATGGATCTCTATAGTTAAATTTGCAGTATTTGTCAAGTAGACATGTATTATATTAGAGAGACAAG
The DNA here is from genome assembly GCF_023721935.1 of Panthera uncia. Classification (NCBI taxonomy): domain Eukaryota; kingdom Metazoa; phylum Chordata; class Mammalia; order Carnivora; family Felidae; genus Panthera; species Panthera uncia. Next base: position 104,671,707 of record NC_064816.1, on the reverse strand, counting down.
GAAGAAATAAGTATTCAACAAAGTATTCATCTATTAAATTAGTACTACAATAACTCTTGTCTGACCCCAGACTAAAATTCAGTAGACATGACTCTAACTATTGAAATGTATAGGCATTTCAAATTCTAAAAAACCTTGAAAATCCAGCTGGCTAATCTTTGAGCATCTATTATCATCTGTTTCAGTTGTTGGCTATCTTAATGATGAGAATGAAGTTCCTGTGGAAAATTTTTCTAAACTAGCTGATAGCAGTAAAGATCCCTGAACAGAAATAAATGTTCCTGTTCGTTCATTTTGATTGTTGTTGTTTTTCAAGATATGAACTCAGAGTTAGGATTTTTGTAGTTGGAGGTTTAAGGATCCTATCACAAGTTTTTTTCTCTGGAAGGATATTATAAGATCAGTGTGGAATGATGAGAAGGGTTTCTTAGTTATTTCTCATAGAAACACTCAGTATATTTAGTGAGTTATAGAAAGTAATTTGTAACATACTCTACTTCATTATTACTTTTTGAGTATTAACATCAGTTGTGGGCCATCACAATTAGCTTCTTAACAATAAATTTAGTTGAGCAATTTGAAAATGTGGTATCTTTTCAGTGCTAAAGCACTGACAATATTATAGAATAATAAAATTTATTTATTACATTTAATATAGATGAACATTAGCTGTTGCTGTCTCCTACCATTAAATTTTGGTTGGCTTTATTTGGTTGGTAGGGTATTTAAAATTATACCCTAAGTGCATTCAGTTTAACACATGGAACAATGAAGGTAAAGTTGTACTGTTAGAAACATTTATTAGCATGAAAGATGATGTCTTTTGATTTTAGTCTCAGCTAATGTTTAAAATAATCTCTTTATATGTTAGGATGACATCAGAAGCATAGTATTACAACACACAAAACTGTAATTAATAAAATTTTAAAAAGTAATGTATTTAAGAATAGTCTAAATTTTTCTCTACACTTTAACAAGCTCAAGGTTATCCTTATAATAATATCAGTCTTATTTTTTCCCTACATCCTTTAAGAGCAAAAGAAAGTTAGAGTTGTGTTAAACCTGTTGTACAGTGAGTCATATTTAATCTTAGTCATGCCCACGGGAATGTTTTGATTCAAATTATCTTAGAGACTCTCATATGTCTGCTGTTGTAGCAGTTATGTTTAATTTTATTTTTACTTTGTACATTTCCATCAGACTGTAAGCTTCATGATGGCAAGACCATACTCGTCTGGTGCACATTATATCACGGGAATTTCATACTTTCTCTCAGAATAAACTTTGAATAGATATTCACTGAACCAATAATTGAGGTAACAAATTACTTCTTTGTTTAAGAAAAGGTTTAATATTTTTTTCTTTAATGTATAAACTCAGAATACTTCTTTCCCATTAAAGATGGCTAAGAAAAACAGAAAAGTAATCAAGAGAAATCACAAGTATACCTTATTCTTAAGCTAGTAGCCACTTACACCCTCACATACAAAGTTTGTATTTCTTTGGGCTCTGGGTGTGCTTACTCAACCTTATTTTTGTAGTTATAGTAGGCTGATTCTCATGGCTATAGATGGAGCTAAAATTAAGTAGCAATTGGAAGAACAGAGAGAAGAACTGGATTTTTGCCACCAATCTTCATTCTTTGCTAACCCTGTAGACCATTTTCCAAGACTGTGGCAACATAGGTCTCCTTAGAAATAACTGATGAGACAGAGGAACAAAGAATGCAAGCCAAATGTCCTGTAAATCTAGAAGCAAAAGCCCTCTGATCCAAGCAAACGTTATGACATCCTGTACCTGGCTTCATAAAATTCCCTAAGGTAAACACATAATTCAGGCAAAAGATACCTCTGAAAACATTTGTCATTTGGTCAGCTTTTAAGAATGGTCTTTGTGTTCCATTTGCAATGAATGGCATTGAATGTTGTAGTTTTGTAAATGACCTAATTGTAGAGAGTAATATAATACAAATTGCTTATTTCAAACAGACATTTTTCTTTACCTTATTTAGGACCTTCATAAACTTTTGCCAACAATAATAATTAAATTTGGAGACATGTCTAACTGGGAGAGAATTCTATCTCTCATGAGTCACTTCAATCACCGTCCTGTTGATGGGGCAAAAATACCCATTTCACAAGTGAGAGTAGAAGTGAAGTACACTACAGTGAATGAAGTAGAAAGCTGAAGAATGGATTCTAGTCTTGGCTCCATCACTTAGTGTATATGTGATCCTAGCTGAGTGATAAATACTTATACTGGCCCTCACTGTCCAACTTTGTATTTATGAGTCCCCCTACCTGCCCTACCTCATCAGAAATAAGATAATGCATACGAAATCTCATTTTGCTCAAAGGTGCCATAGACATTTGAAATATTACACTTATATATCAAGGTTAAGCTTCAAAGAGCTCAAGAATGTTGTCATTTCAGAACAGGTTTTGGAAGGATAACAGTGATGGAAATAAAAAGAAAGGAATGGTTGGAAGTGGGGGAAAGCACTTAAAATAGTAGCAGAATCAAAAGTCTTAAAATGAAAATCTTTAGATGGAGGAAGAGATGGAAGAGAATGGTAGAAACACTTAAGACTTTTGTTTCTTTGGCCAAGAATTATAGTTCTTAAATGAAGTCTGGTGTAGTTTAAGATTGTCATTCACTGACTGACAGTCCTGGAATGTTCTATCCCAAAAAGTTTTGGTGGCTAACTTTTCTAGAATGGTAATAAATTGAAAATATTTTTTTTCTTATGCCCCTGACACAGTTTTGCTAAGTTTGGTTGTAGCCAAAAAGAAAAACCAAACCATTTGGAGCATGTCACATACTTGCTCATCATCGGTAACTTGTTTTTTCATGTGGAAAATGATACCCACGAAGAAACAATACCAAGTAATTGAACTAATTGAATTGGACTGACTTAAGTGAAATAATACAATTTTTAGGGAAACTGCTGAAAAAAGTACAGGTTTTTAATAAGGCTTTTAACTAGGAAAGCATGGGGAAATTCCTTAAAATATCACCTTGTTTTTTTTAAGAGACATTTTGACCATGCACTTCTAATTTTATGACATTAAAGATGATATATACTTAGGCAATGTTTTAGCCTCAGTTTATAAGAAATTTTGAGGATAGTCTCCTTTTTCCCCGTCTATTTCCTTCCATTTTTCTTTGAATGGAGGAAGGAAACAGAAATTATTAAAAGCAAAGAGTAGCTTGTATTTATTCTCTTGTCTATAAAACTATGGGGGAAAAAAAGTTTCCTGGTAGATCCCCAGTTAAGTGGTTCTGTGGTATATCTTAAAGTGTTTTCCATATGTATATTTTTAAGGAGAGTGTGTGCACACGTGCATGTCAGCCAGGGTGGGGCAGAGAGAGAGGAAGAGAGAGAATTCCAAGCAGGCTTCACACCATCAGCACAGAGTCCAATGTGGGGCTTGAACTCACAAAACCATAAGATTATAACCTGAGCTGAAAGCAAGAGTTGGATGCTTAAAAAACTGAGCCACCTAGGCACCCCAGTTAAAGTGTTTTCCATAGTAAAACTACCTAACCTCTCAGAATTTTGCCCTAGACATTCATTGTATTTTGAAGGAGTAGCTAATATATCCATGGAGTAAAGGGTCTCTCAAGTGCTTCCTTTTTAAGTTTCCACTTTCTCCACTCCTGGACTAGTGAAACTATTTGGAGAAGTCTTAATGAATCAGTGCTTAACCATTGCCAGCCTTCATCTGTTTTAGCAACCTATAAAATTTAAAACTCTCAAGCTCATAATAAACAAAGGAACAAACTCTCAAGCTCGCATCACATAATTAGGTCTTATCCATTTTGTAGCTGTTGAAAAATGATTACTTTTCTGGCTAATGAAAAACTGAAAGTGAGTCAAATAGTTTTGTTTTGGTTTTGTTTTTAATTTCTGAACTAGTTGCCCGATAAAATAAGAATAGACCACAAAATAAAACCATGTTTATTGTGGCTTTCTTAGAACTATATTTCTTAAAATGTACATTAATGCCCTCACAGTCAAATATTTATTTCAGTTTCAAAAATGAGGAATGTTAGTGTGTTGATCTGCATTTTAAAATATGACAAAGTTGGATTAAGCTACATAGGGACTTTTAAACCAAAGGTGTGTCTGCTGAATGGATAGGTGTTTACATAAGTTAAGAATTGTATTTGGCTACCAATGAGAGACTGCTAAATAATTTAAATATATATGGTTTTATTTTTGTCAATCAATAAAAAAGTATGTAGACAGGCAGTTACTGATATCTATTCAATAGCATGGGAATGTCAGGGAAACTTGGACGAATTTGTAAGCCATCCACTCATGGTCCCCAAATGGCTGCTGGACCTCAATTTACAACTAGGTTTTGGGAAAGAAAAGAAAGAAGGGGGAAATGTAAAGTAAAGTAGCACCTACCTGTCAGCTTAATAAAACTTCTCCAGACATCTCATCCAGTACTTTATTACAACTATGTAATAATATAAAGGAAGGAATAGAAACATGGAGGTCTTACTGCTACATACGTTGAATTTCAGTACCCACTTAGCCTCCTCTTCTGAGTTAATCATGCAAAGCCAAAGTTAGAAAACTTCTTCCACTGACCACCTTTGTTATAGAAACCTGAGTTTTCATCTCCCATTATTGATGGACCAATAATTAGACTAAACTCTCCTGGGGGTTGGGGGGCAGTATGGACAGGATTGTACCCGGAAGCTCTACCCCTTGGCATTCAACATATGAAAGAAATTTTCATTGTCAAAGAGCAACCTTGAAGTTTCATCACATATATTCTGTCCTATCTATTTTAGCCTTCTTCACACAAGAGTTGTAAAATTTTCTTATACCAAAAGGTATTTTAGTTTTCTAGGCCTGCCATGGCAAATTACCACAGATGAGGTAGCTTAAACAATAGAAATTTATTGTCTCACATATCTGGAGCCTAGAAATCCAAGATCAGGGCAGGTCTCTCACAACCAAACTGTGAGAGAAAATGTGTTCCGTGCCTGTCTTCTAGTTTCTAGTGGTTTTCTGGCAGTCTTTGGTTTTCTTGGATTGTAGAAGCATCATCCTGATCTCAGCCCTTATTTCTACATGGTGTTCTGTCATCATCTTCATGCAGTATTTGTATCTATCCAAATTTCCTCTTTTTATGAGGACACGCATCATACAGGATTAGTGCTCTAATGACATCACCTTAACTTGACTACATCTGCAAAGACCCTATTTCCAAATAAGATTGCATTCTGAGGTACTAGGGGTTAGAACATAAACATATCTTTTTGAGAGAACATAACTCATAATACAGATTATATGCAAATTACTTATCAAATGATCCTGTGGCATCCACATTATGACTTTTTTTTCTCTTCCTCCATTTCATGGGGAAATTTTAGGCTGTAGGGATATTAAGATTTTTAAAAAATTTATAGTACATTTTAAAATCTTGAATTTATTATTTTTTTAACTTAATTTGATTTTAATTCCAGTGTAGTTAACATACAGTGTTAAATTAGTTTTTAGGTGTACAATATATAGTGATTCAACAATTCTATGTATTACTCAGTGCTGTTCAAGATACGTATACTTGGAATAGGGATATTTAAGACTTCTTAAGGGCCTCCTCAATAGCATACATTGGAAATAGTGCTAGTACATTATCGTGAAAATATATAATGTATCTAGGTCACAGTTGGATTGTTCTTGAATCTGAAATATAGATACTTCACATTATGTCTCTGTAACCATTATATCTGTGTCTTTTCACCACAACAGTTCATCTTTCTCAACACTTTTTTGGGGAATAAAACAACTTTTTTTTTTTTATCTTAAATTTCTGAAAACAATACATTAAATCAGTATAGCTTCAGGAAAAGACACACCACTTACTTAACACAGTAGTTTCTTTATTTGTCACAGTCTTAAGGAAAAGGAAGCGCATATCCAGGGGGTTGCATTGTGTCCACCAAAAAGATAGGTTCAAGTTCTAAACCCTGGTACCTGTAAATAGGAGCTGATTTGGAATTAGAGTCTTTGCTGGTATAATCAAGTTATGAGGGGAATCATAATGGAGAGTGAATGCTTATCCAATGATTAATATCCTCATAAGAAGAGGGAAATTTGGATACAGAGACACAGAGAGAGACCATGTGAAGACAAATAGAGACTGGAATGAAGCATCTATGAGCCAAAGAATGCCAAACCTTGCCAGTAATCACCAGAAACTATGAGAGAGGCATGGAACAGACTCTCCCTCAGAGACTGCAGACAGCTTGCCAAGCCTTTTGGACTTGATTTTGGACTTTGAGCTTTCAGAGCTATGAGAGAATAAATTTGTGTCAAGCCACCCAGCTTGTGATAATTTGTTGTGGCAGCCCTAGGAAATTAATATATCCAGCATATCCCTTTTTGATAGCAAATGCCTGTCTAAAGATAAGCACCAACCGCCACCCCTTATCCAATTTTTTCCTTTCTTGGTGAGTAAAATAAACTTCATTATGATTTATATTCAAACTTTACATTCACACTATTGTTTATTATCTCTCTAAACTTGTTTTTATTGTTTTATATATATGGATATATACATATATATGTATAAACATACACTCCAATCTATGAAAATTATTTTGGTTTGAGATAATATACTTCATAATTACCATTTAAAATTAATTTTGTTTTCAGTTGATGGCTTTTCACTTTAGGGCAAAATTTTCAGGAGCAAAATGAAAATTATTAAATGAGACGTAGACTTTGCTTTGATTTTCATGGTCACAACATGAGCAAAGAGTTTCCAGCAAGGATAAAGTAAGTGGATATATTGGTTTCCTGGGAAATAATACAGTATACTCCCCTTATTCATGGTTTTGTTTTCTGCACTTTCAGTTACCCAAAGTCACCTGCAGTCCAAAACACACGATCCTCCTTCTGAGGATACATAGCCTGACAAACGTCACTTAGCACTATATCACAGCGTGCACATCATTGACCTCATTTGTCTCATCACATAGGCGTTTTATTATCTCACATAATCACAAGAAGAAGGGTGAGAACAGCACAAGATATTCTGAGAGGAAGCATATTTGCATAACTTTTATTACAGTATATTATAATTGTTCTCGTGTATTACTGTTAATCTCTTACTGTGCCTAGTTTATAAATTAAATTTTATCAGATGTATGTATGTATGTATGTATAGAAAAAGACAGTATGGGGAGCCTGGGTGGCTCAGTCAGTTGAGCGTCTGATTTCAACTCAGGTCATGATCTCACGGTTTGTGGGTTTGAGCCCTGCGTTGGGCTGTGTGCTGACATCTCAGAGCCTTGGTGCCTGCTGCGGATTCTGTGCCTCCTTCTCTCTCTGCCCCTCCCCCACTCATCCTCGCTCACTCTCTCTCTCTCTCTCTCAAAAGTAAATGAAATATTTAAAGATTAAAAAGAAAAAAAAAAGAAAAAGACAGTATATGTGGGGTTCAGTATTATCCATGGTTTCAGGTATCCTCGGGGGTCTTGGAATGTATCCCCCATGGATAAGGGGGGACAAGTACTGTATTATTGGAAAAAATATATAGTTATTCATATAGTTTTTAATAATACATATAAAGAGGGAGAGTAAGTACATGAATTATTCAGGGGAAGAGAAGGGGAGCAAAGCAGGAAATGAGGGAAAAGGGAGTTAGGCAAAACTGGTGGGAAGATCAAAGTGAGAAGTACCTGAGTAGAGTGTATTTTTTCCATCACTCTTGCTTTTTGATACTGTACTACTAGTCTTCAGCTCTATTTATCAGATTTGTGTGCATTTTTTCAGATTAATTCTTTAGACTTCCATTTTTAATAATTTATCATTAAAATATAATTTCTTTTCCCCAACTATCCTTCAGCTGTTTGTTCACATATTGCTTTGTCAGACAGTATCCTGACTATCCAAATTCTGTCACCTGATAGTCACTATACTTCGGAGCTTCCTTATACTGCTCCACCTGTTCATCTTTTTACTGCACTTTTCACCTTTTAGCAAAATTTGCAATTTACTTATTTATTAATCTTTGTTTTAGTCTGCTGTTGCCACTCCCCGCCCCCCCCATCCCCAGTAACAGAAGCTTCTTGAAGTCGGGCACCTTAGTCACTGATGAATCCCATGAATCTAAGGCAGTCCTTGACATACCATAGGTGCTCAATGGTTATTCATTTAAAAAAAAATGAATGAGTATATTTTCTTCAAAATAATGATCTGTTGTGACATTTTCAGGACTTTTTTGGTAATCACTCACCCTTTATTATGTGTACATTTGTGAAAGTTGGATATTGGACAAGGCTCGTGTGTTCTCATTTTATCATTGGACGTGGAATTATATATGTATGAAGGGGAGTTGTTGCTTGACTAATTGTTTGCCTCCTAAAATATGTCTATAACATAGTGTAGTAAGATGTTAACAAATCTCAATTGAAACACATCTGCTCTACTGTTGTCTCCAACTCCTGGTCTCTTCAAACTTTTAAAACTGTCATAGATTACTGGAAACAAGACTGCATTTGAAATTAGTTCAATAAAACAGTAGTTGCAGATGCTCCATTAAGAGTTTAAAAACAAAATTGTCAGCCAAAGAAAATGGCTTGTAAATGTCTGGCCATCACTTCAGTGCTGCAGGAGTAAGTTGTCTGGCAAAGAGGGAAGTGGGGCTCCCTGCTTGCTGACACATAAATGACTAAATTGGAGAGGTTTCTTTGTCTGTCTGCTAACCAGTGGTGTGGATATGTAACTGGATGCTGGCATTACAGTGCAGTTGTAGGTAAAAATCCAGAAGGTGATGAAAGACAATCTACGGTAATAGAATTGGAAGAACTCAGGGGATTGGACTAACCAGGTACAGTCTTGCTGCTCCTTCTTTCTCAGTTGTATGAGCATTTTTCTACGATCTAGAAAGTACAGGGCGATGCTTTCCAATTTAATTGATGGCTTAGTCTGGCATAAGTGATTCCACATGGTGGTTGATGAATGGCTCTTGGGTTAACCCCTCCTCTTTTTTAAGAAATAGACAAATCCAGCAGAACTTTCCCTTTTCTCTCTAGAACTATCACCCACATATCAATTTATCTATTTTAGATGAATTTTAAAATATTTCAAAAGCTGATGAAACTTCTTGTTCTTGGCTTTGCGAGAAATTGGAACATCATAAACAGAATTTTCTTACATTCTCAGCCTTTGGGTTGATGAATGGTTGAAGGAAAAGCAGCATCCTGGGTTTTTCAAAGGCATGTCTATGCTTAGGTCAGATTATATGGTGACTTGTAGTGTTACTATACTAGTATCCCTTTACACAAGAAAAATTTCTTTTAAATAACAATATCAATTTGGGCTTGCTCAGGGATTTAACAGAAAGGTTTGGAATATGGCAATGGTAATATATACTCAAAAGGTCAAAAATTCTCAGCTAGAGACTAGTTCAATATGCTCATTCATCACATTCCATTTTTGCTCATGTGAAACAAAGACATAGAACTAATGTAAGTTAAACCATGGAACTGCATAATCAGGCTTTAAAATAAAAGTACCAAATCTCAACCTACTAGTGTCATTTCACAGGATTAATCTTGATATAGTCTTTGTTTAATAGATACTTTGGATTGTGTTTTTTCCAAAATTCATAGCTAGAAATAAACTGAATGACAGACTATGTCAATAGCCTTCATGTATATGACACATTTCATCTAAAAACTGCAAGGTACTACATATTTAACCTGTTAATAATTTTATATTAAATCTTGATTAAAATATTTTGAACTTATCAAGAATAAAACAAAGACAATTGAGCAGTAACAAAGGTTGAGGTTTCTTTAATCTTTTGAGTAAGCTATATTGGAGAGATGGCTTTTACCATAATTTTGGGATAATGCAGTTTAGAATTTACACGTTGTGATCTTCAGATGAAGATAGCTGATGCTTATACACATCACTGATGCCAAGTGGTGGCTTAATACACTGCATCCAAGCTGCTTCCATGAGTAAGTGGGCTCTAGACTTTCTCTCGTTTACTCAGTATTGGAGGAGACATTGCAACAAGGGTGGAAGTTGGTTTCAAACCAGAACTCCACAAGATATCCTGTTCTGCCTCTGTGTGGTCCTTTGGTGACCTCGTTTCACTTGTAGAAACTCTGGGAAATAGATGTGGCTATTAGATACTAATAATAGCCATAGATACTAATAATAGATATGGCTAATAGATACTTCTGGGTGGTCCTTAGCAGTTAATAGAGATGAATTCTGGGGCCATCATAAGAGATTCACAAAAGTCCAAGAAACTAGGCCTGGACAAGACCCAGTCTCTTAAGATTGGTGATTACTCCTAAGTATCTCAGTATATAAATTGAAAGGACTAGAGATCCCATCAAACACACATCACCAACTCTGATGCCAACCTTGGTTGGCATCTTTTAAGGCCAAACTCAAGGCACCATGTTTTCAGATTGAGCAATAACTGGGTTGTACCACAGTAGGTGGTCAGAACTTTCTAGGAATTTCCCTATGCCCAGGAATACACAAGGAAATTTGCTTTAATATACTTAAGTCCAATGACTTCTCTAAATAACATCAATATTAATTGTATATGCATAAATAGGGGAGCTGAGGTATGGTTAATATAAAAATACACTGTAGTACAGTGGAAGGAGCATGTGCTTTGGAGACCGCCAGTTCTGGGTTTTAGTACCCACTCTGCCATTTCAATCTCTGACACTTGAGTGGCTGAGGGACTTGAAACATTATCATCCCAAGAGATAGTATATACAGAAAGTATCAAGAAATATTCAAAAAGTATTCAGACATGTTTGCATATATTGATCTTTTCAGAAAAGTTAACAATAGTTCAAAGGTAAAAAGAGTTCAGTAGCAAAATCATGGGGTTTGGGTCAGAAAGTTTTGGATTGACACTGAGTGACTTTGAGCAATTTCTTACCTGAACCTGAGATAGAGGTCTTCATATATAAACGTGGTCAATATTATCTACTTTGTAGAATATATACAAGGACTAGATGTTAAGTACCTAGCAGGGTGTGTGACACATTTTAGGTACTAAATCAGTGCTAGCTTATATTTCCTCCATTTTCCACTTTATGGCCTCCCATAGCTACTTGGGGTCTCTATTGGCAATAAAATATTGAGCATATAAAGTGTGGGTCTGGACAATTTTGACAATTTTTTTTCCATTTTATTTAACTCTAATTTAGTTGACATGCAGCATAATAATGATTTCAGGAGTAGAATTTAATGATTTGTCACAAATAACATGCAGTGCTCATCCCAACAAGTTCCCTTAATGCTCTTTACCCATTTAGCCCATCCTCAACCCAACACCACCCAGCAACCCTCACTTTTTCTCTGAATTTAAGAGTCTCTTATGGTTTGCCTCTCTCTCTGTTTTTATCTTACTTTTCCTTCCCTTCCCCTTTGTTCATTTGATTTGTTTTTTAAATCCCACATATGAGTGACATAATAGATTTGCCTTTCTCTGACTGACTTATTTCACTTAGCATTATTAATACATTCAAGTTCCACCCACGTTATTGCAAATGGCAATATTTCATTCTTTTTGATCGCCAAGTAATGTGGTATACACATACCACATCTTCTTTTCCATTCATCAGTCAATGGGCATTTGGGCTCTTTTCATAATTTGGCTATTGTCATATGGTCATATGGTATTTCTATTTTTAATTTTTTGAGAAACCTCCATACTGGGTTCTCTATTCTGTTCCATTGATCTATGTGCCTGTTTTTGTGCCAGTCCCTTACTGTCTTCATGATTACGGCTTTGTAATACAAATTGCAGTCTGGAATTGTGATACCTCCAGCTTTAGTTTTCTTTTTCAACATTACTTTGGTGTTTGCATTTACAAAAGGACATTAGGAGGTGTGGTGATGGAATTGTTCTTTTTTAAAAAATTTTATTTAAATCCAAGTGATTTCACATATAGTGTAATAATGGTTTCAGGAATAGAATTTAGTGATTCATCACTTACATATAACACCCAGTGCTCATCCCAAGAGGTGCCCTCCTTAATGCCATCACCCATTTAGTTCATTCCCCCACCCAACACCCCTCCAGCAACCCTCAGTTTGTTCTCTGTGTTTGTCTCTTATGGTTTGTCTCCCTCTCTGTTTTTATCTTATATTTCCTTCCCTTCCCTTTGTTCATCTGTTTTCTTTCTTAAATTCTGCATAAGAATAAAATCGTATGATATTTATCTTTCTCTGACTTATTTCACTTAGCATAATAAATTCTAGTACCATCCATGTTGCTGCAAAAGGCAAGATTTTATTCTTTTTGATCACTGAGTAATATTCCATTGTATATGTATACCATGTCTTCTTTATTCATCAGTCGATGGACATTTGGGCTCTTTCTATAGTTTGACTATTGTTGACAGTTCTGCTGTAAACGTTGGGGTGCCTGTGTCCCTTCGAATCAACACTCCTGTATCCTTTTGATAAGTACCTAGTAGTGCAATTGCTGAGTCCCAGGGTAGTTCTATGTTTAATTTCTTGAGAAACCTCCATACTGTTTTCCAGGGTGAGTGCTGCACCAGTTTGCATTCCCACCAGCAGTACAAAAGGATTTCCCTTTCTCAGCATCCTCACCAACATCTGTCGTTTTCTGCACTGTTAATTTTAGTTTTATAAGTTCTTTATAGATTTTGGATACTAACCCTTCATACAATATGTCCTTTGCAAATATCTTCTCCCATTCCATCATTGCCTTTTAGTTTTGTTGATTGTTTCCTTCACTCTGCAGAAGCTTTTTCTCTTGATGAGATCCCAATAGTTCATTTTTGCTTTTGTTTCTGTTGCCTCTGGAGACATGCCTAGTAAGAAGTTGCTGCAGCTGAAGTCAAAGAGTTTGCTGTGTGTTTTCTCCTCCAGGATTTTGATGATTTCCTGTCTTACATTTAGGTCTTTCATCCATTTTGAGCTTATTTTTATGTATGGTGTAAGAACGTGGTCCAGGTTCATTCTTCTGCATGTCACTGTCCAGTTTTCACAGCACCATATGCTAAAGAGACTATCTTCTTTCCATTGGATATTTTTTCTGCTTTGTTGAAGATTAGTTGGTCATACATTAGGTCCATTTCTGAGTTCTCTATTCTGTTCCATTGATCTATGTGCCTGTTTTTATGCCAGTACCATACTGTCTTGATGATTACAGTTTTGTAATACAGCTTGAAGACTGGAATTGTGATGCCTCCAGCTTTGATTTTCTTTTTCAGGATTGCTTTGGCTATGCAGGATCTTTTCTGGTTCCATACAAATTTGAGAATTGTTTGTTCTATCTCTGTGAACAATGCTGGTGTTATTTTGATAGGGGTTGCCTTAAATGCATAGATTGATTTAGGTAGTATAGACATTTAACAACATTTGTTCTTCCAATCCACGAGCATGGAACATTTTTAATTTTCTTTGCGTATTCTTGAGGTTCTTTCATAAGCTCTCTTTAGTTTTCAGCGTACAGATCTTTTACTTCTTTGGTTATGTTTATTCCTAGGTATCTTATGGTGTTTGGTGCAGTTGTGAATGGAATTAATTCCTTGATTTCTTTTTCTACTGCCTCATTATTGGTGTATGAAAGTGTAATCAATTTCTGTACATTGATTTTACATCCTGCAACTTTGCTGAATTCATGTATCAGTTCTAGCAGTTTTTTTGTGTGTGGAGTTTTTTGGGTTTTCCATGTAAAATATCATGTCATCTGCAAGGAGTGAAAGTTTGACTTCTTCCTTGTTGATTTGTATGACTTTTATTTCTTTTGTTATCTGATTGCTAAGGCTAGGACTTCCAACATTGTTAAACAACAGTGGTGAGAGGGGACATCCCTGTCTTGTTCCTGATATTAGGGGGAACGCTCTTAGTTTTTCTCCATTGATGATGATCTTAGTGGTGGGTCTTTCATATATGACCTTTATGATATTGAGGTATGTTCCTTCTATTCCTACTTTCTTGAAGGTTTTTTTTTTTTTTTAACAAGAAAAGATGCTGTATTTTGTCACATGGTTTTTCTGCATCTTTTGAGAGGATCATGTGGGTCTTACTCTCTTTTATTATGTGATGTATCACATCAATAGATTTTAGGCTATTGAGCCACCCCTGCAGCCCAGGAATAAATCCCACTTCATTGTGGTGAATAATTCTTTTACTGTATTGCTGGATTCAATTTGCTAGTATCTTGTTGAGAATTTTTGCATCCATGTTCACCATGGAAATTGGTCTGTAATTTTTCTTTTTAGTGGGGTCTTTGTGTGGTTTTGGAATTAAGGTAATGCTCATTCATAGAATGAGTTTGGAAGTTTTCCTTCCATTTCTAGTTTTTGGAACACATTCAAAAGAATAGGTATTAACTCTTACATATAAACTACCAAAACTGAAACATGTTTCAAATAGAAAATTTGGACAAACCCGTAACTAGTAAAGAAATTGAATCAGTAATGAAAAATCTCCCAACAAACAAGAGTCCAGAGTGGTTTTCCAGGGGAATTCTCCTGACATTTTTTTTTTTTACATCAAAAAAGAGCAAATGGAAACTTTATGCTCTTGGTATGGCATCCAGAATATAGAAGTCCAAAACAGGAATCAGGAAACAGAGGATTCCAAGTAGATACTGCATTTCTTGTGACACTGGCAATATAGGCTCTAGTGAAGGTGCTTGGTTTTTACAACCCCCATGGACTGAGTCCTCAGAATAGGTCTGGGAGCAGGCACTCTTTTTTCTGGTACCTTTATAATAATTTGACTGTCTTCCAGAGGCCTCTTTCCTGGTCCCAGAGCCCAAACCACTTGAGCTTTTCCCTATTCAGGAGTATGACACGATAGGAAGTATATCCCACGGTGGTACTTGAGCTTCAGTTAGTACGAGGAACAATATGACTTCTTTAGGCAGGTAAAGAGTAGAGATCCTGTAGGAGAAGGGACCATTTAAATTAACACAGTAAGAATACTAAGAACATATTGGGGCATTCATGATGCAGTGCCTGTGTGCATATATATACACCTTTTTCTTGAATTACAGACATGATTTTAAATTAAAGATCAATTGAAATGAGGTCGAGGATAAGCCTTATTAAGATATGAAGATCAAGTGGAAGAAATACCTGAAAGCTTAGAGCAAACACAGGTGAAAATATGAAAGAAAAAAAGACTTCAAGGAAAGTGTAGGAAATGACTGAAGGGATAAAAGGTTTTCGTAGGAAAGCTAGGTGGCATCTTGTTTCCACATCTCAGCAGAAAAATCTGTGTTTGGGCTGTCCATAAAATTCCAGACTCATATTTTTGTTTGACACTCAACTTGAATGGGTAGCAATCATTTCAAACTTAACAGGTCCAAAACTGAACTTCTGATCTTCCCCCACCAAATTTTACTTTCATAGCCTTCTACATCTTTGTTAATGGAAACTCCATCCTTGAAGTTGCTCATAAAAAATCTTGGGTTACCTTTGACTCCCCACTTTGTTTCACACAAGTATCTGATTGATCAACACATTTTGTCATCTGTACCTATGCTGAATTTGCTCCTAACACATCCACTGATGGCATCATGATGGGAATCATCATTGTCTCTCACTCAGCTGACTTCAGTAGTCTTCCAACAAGCCTCCCTTTCCCTTTTCTCAACCCAGGGGAATCCTCTTAAAAAATAGGTTAGATCATGTCATTCCAACAATAAACCATTCAATAGCTCTCCACCTCACTGAGTAAGAACAAAAATCATGGTCATGACCCATAGGACCTTATGTACACTGCCCCTTATGCCTATCCCCAACTTCTCATCTTACCTATAACCTTGTGGTCGCAACATATTATGATTCAACTCTTTGCTCACTCAGTTTTAACCCCATTTGTCTCCTTGGTTCTTAAAAATGCCAGGTATTCTCCCTCCTGGAACTTTTTTCCATCAGTTATCAACATGCCTTCCTCCCTCCCCTCATTAACCTATTTAAAATTTCAGACCTCCTTTGCTTTGTGTGTCTCCATCCCAATTATCAGCATCTAACATAATATCTATTTTACATATTTACCTTGCTTGCTTTCCTATCTTGCCTCTCTCATCCCTACCTTGCCCCCAGAAGTGAGACTTTATTACTGCAGGAATTTATTGTCTGATTTGTTCACTGTTATATCCTCAGGAACTATAGTACAACCTGTTACATAGTGTTGGTTGAAGTTTACTGATTGTGATAGGAGGAGTCAGTGCTGACGGATCTTTTCTTCAGCGGTGTTCTGGAAGTCAGTCATGCAGGCCCACTTGAAGGCTGCACTACTGTGTTGCCAAAAGTTGGTAAGCACTAACAGTTGTCCTTACCCACTTTGCTATTTTGTTTGCCTTCTTTCCTCTCTTACCCATAGTAGGCCCTAAATAGGGCATTGAGTTTTGATTACTGAATGTGATCTTCTAATTGAGCTCTATTTGGAGACTCAAGCTATTAGAAGAATTTCTTATTCATAAGAAATGTCATAAGTGTCAATTGTTTTATAACAAACTAGAAATATCATGTAAAAATTTGACCTAAAACTGTACCCATTTGGTCTTTAGAGATTACACTTTTGATAATTATTGAACCATACTGAAAGTCAAGTGAGATTTGAAAAGCTAGACAAATAAGCCTGTTTAAGACAAAAGAAAGGAGCAAAATACACAAGAATGGGCATGAGATATGAGACATTACTGGAGGTGTGATTAAATTAGTAATAAAAAAATAAAGTATTTCTACAGACAATTTTGTGGCAACAAACCTAAAAACCTTAGAGATAACAGAGATGCCTCTGTAACATAATTTAAATTTCTAAAATTATCTCAAGAGAAAGTAAAAACTTAATTCAATAATAACAAAAGTGATGGAGAAGTTTAAAAATCTGCCATTAATAAAATCCACCGAGAACACAGATTTTCACAACTGAATTCTCTCAAACCTTTGGAAAACAAAACAGATAATCTCCATGTTATTTAAAATAGTAAAATCCACTATAAAAAATCCTTAATATAAAACTCCATGAATTTAGCATAAAAAACAAAACTGTAGCCTAATCTCATATACAAATGCAGATGTAAAAATCTTCCCTTCCCCCATAGTCTTCTGTTAAGTTTCTCAAATAGTTACAGAGAGGGAGGCAAACCATAAGAGACTCTTAAATACAGAAAACAAACTGAGTGTTGATGGGGTGGGGGTGTCGGTGGGTGAGGAGGGCACTTGTTGGGATGAGTACTGGGTGTTGTATGTAAGTGATGAATCATGGGAATCTACTCCCTAAGCCAAGAGTACACTGTATACACTGTTTGTTAGCTAACTTGACGATAAATTATATATATATATGAAATACATATATATGAAACTTTATTCATATTTAATATTTATTCATATATATTCATATTTATTCATATATAAATATATATATGAAACTTTATATGAAATTTATATATATATATCTTTCATATAAAACTAAAAAAACTTTATAAAATATTTTTATTTTTAATATCTACAAACCAACTAGTATAATTATTTATGTCAGTCTATAAAAGATCACAATCTTATGGTAATATCAATACATCCTAGAAAAATATGTATGTTAAATAGGAATAAAAGTAAACTACACAATATGACAAAATAACTTCCCTCAAACCAAAAGTAATTATAGTTCTAAATTATAAAATTCTCATTGTGATTAATATAAAAAATGAGAGGGGTGCCTGGGTGTCTCAGTCAGTTAAGCATCTGACTCTTGATTTCCACTCAGGTCATGATCTCACAGTTTGTGAGTTTGAGCCCTGCATCAGGTTCTGCACTGACAGTGCAGAGCCTGCTTGGGATTCTCTCTCTCCCCTCTCTCTACCCCCACCCTGCTCGCATACACTCTCTTTCTCAAAATAAATAAATATTAAAAATGAGATGGAAATTTCTACTGCTATCATCGTTGTGGGGTAGTGAGTTAAAAAAAAGTTGAAGTCAGTATAAACACTGGAAAATAAGATTTTTTTTCTAATGACAATATTGTATGCCTAGAAATCTCAAGATTCTAATTAAAATCAAAATCCAGGAAAAAATTGAATAAGAATTTGTTAAGGTATAAATAAGGTAATATGTAAGGTAAATAAGGTAAATATGTAATGATCAACAGCTTTGTCCATGTTATCTGTAAGCAAATGTCAATAAAAATTGAATATCTATTTACAATAAACAATAATATTACAGATAATTTTAAGATGAAAATATCAGATCTATGTAAAAATATTTATAAATCTTACTGAAGGACATAAACTAATATTTAAACTATGGAAAATATGCACTTATATGGGAAGAATTAATTCAGTAAAAATGTCAATTCTTTGAAATATTCTATAAATTTGAGCCACTTCTAAATAGAACTTCATCAAGGTTGATTTTAGAATGGATACAGTGACCTAAAAGTCTTCTTGGAAGAATATATGTCTGAGAACAGCCAAGAAAAGTTTCATATAGAAGAATGAAAAGCTGGGAAATTTGCTTTACACATTATTCATCAGACTATAAAGTCACTATAATCACATCAATATGGTATTAGCCATATGGAGCCATAAAAAAATAGAGAATCTATAAAATAGATGTCTGTGTGTGAAAATTTCATATATGGTATAGTCAGTGGGAAAAATAATTATTTAGCAAATGGGGCTACCAATTAGCTATTTATGCAGAAGGAAGCTGTTGTGCCCATTTTCACTACATTTGCTGATCAATACTGTAGCCACAAGCTACAAGTGCCATTTAAATATAAATTAATTAAAAATAAATATTGAAATTGTGTTCTTCAGCTGCATTAATCATGTTTTAAAGTGTGGCCCATGTTCACTTTATTGGCAAGTGTAGATTATTGGAAGATTTCCATCTTTGTAAAATGTTATATTGGACAGTACTGATCTTCCCTTCCTCCGTTTCCTTATACATATAAGGAAACTTATATATGAAACACTTAGAAGAAAATCATCAAGGCTACGTATGCAATGTAGGGTTTTGGGGGAAATGATAACGTTACCAGAAACCCAGAAAAAAATAAAAAGAGATATATTTGACATAAGAAATTATAACTTTTGTACATGCCTAGAAACCAATATCCATTGGAGTTCTTGACTGAAAGCAACAGCATCTATTTTAGATATATGTTGCGGAAAACAGTTAGGCAGGCAGCTGTGCTCACTGGTATACCAACAATACTGCATAGCCAGAAAAACAAATTGGAAGAGAAAACAGCTAAGTGTCACTGAGAGACTACTTTGGGAATATACCACTGCTACCTCTGTAGGGCATCAGTACTATAGCTACTGTCCTGCCTTGCTCATTTCCTAGCTGAAGTTACGTGCAGGAGAATCCGATAGGAAGAGACTGGGGCATATTCTTGTGTCTTAGCTGCAAGATAGCATGTGAAATCACATTTCTAGTTTAGAGGGACAGGACTCATAAGTGGTAAATTCTCACATATAGAAAAGATGTTCATTATTTCCTCTAGCAACCACAAGTATGACAAATGTCCACTACATTAACATAAAGTCAGCAAATGATAGAATGGCCGGGGGAGTATTGCAACCCAGATGAAGATGGATGTTTAATGTTTCTCTGATAGAGAACATGTCCTTACAAATTGTAAAGAAAAAGACAAACTACCTAATAGAAAAATAGATCAAGGATATGAAGAGGGAGTTCACAGAAGAGTAAATTCAAATTTCTTATACTTAAAATCACAAGGAGATAGCACTGACTGAACAGACTGACAAAATTTAAAAGTTTTAATAAATTTGCCAGCAGGCTGTGAAGGAAATGGTATAGAAACTATCCCCACCTTTTTAGAAAGCAATTTAATAATGTCTGTATAATTTAAAATAACCATAGTCTTAGAAGCAACCCCATTCCTTTGAAGTAAAAGAACCACTATATAAAAATATATATACAAGGATGCTTATGTTCTTTTTTATTTTTTGTAGTGGCAAAGACTGAAAGTGTGAATGGACTTCAGTTGAAAAAAAAATATGATACACTCACATTATGAGGTATTAAAAAAGCAATTGTAAGGAATGAGTAAGATCTATGTTGTTTGTCTTGGATTTATTTTGACAATGAGCTTTGAATGAGAAAAGCAAGATGCAGAGAAGCAAATAGAATAGCATACAAAACACACTGTGAGAAAGGAAAGACACTGAGTTGTTAACAAGAATCACATTGGGTTGTGAACATGAAAGAGGTAAGTTGATGCAGGTGGAGAAGAAGAACAGAGACGTTGGGAAACAGAAAAACAAAACAAGAGTTGAAAGTTAAAAACATATTCAAAACTCTCATTAATATAAAACTATTCACATGAGTTATATGTATACCTATTTCAAGAGAAATTATAAAAGCATTTAGGGTTCTACACTTTAGACATGTCTAAAACATATTATTAGGTGAAAAATTTTTTTAATATTCCAAAATAATATGTAAATAATTCCATTAAAAAGCAAGTAAACAAACAAGTTTGTGTGTGTGTGTGTGTGTGTGTGTGTGTGTGTGTGTGTGTGTGTGTTTGTACCAGCAAGATGACAGGATACACACTGATTGATATTCTGGTTTCCTCAGGATAGAATTGGAGAGCAAAGGGTAATTTTACTTAATATAGTAATACTAACAAATCTTAAAATTCACAAATATATATTTTAATTAAAAATATGTTACTACACAAGAATGTATTATAAAGGGAATAAACTATATGAGTCACGGAATAATTGGAGAACATCAAGTCAGAGAGAGTGGTTTGAGATAGCCTCTCTGAGGAGAGTAAGCTGAGACTTGAAGGATAACAATAAGTTTTATTGATGGGAGCTGGACAAAGAATGTTTTCAGCTGAGTCCATGGACCTGATATCTCATTTGAAGGGCAGAAAGGAAGCCAGGGCACCTGCTGTGTTGGGAGAAACTGGCTGGATTGTGTGGGTTAAGGTCAGAGATCCAGGGCCTTGTAGACCACTGCTAATAAACGTTTGGGTTTGTAGACTGCTTGTGGTCAGTAAACAAGGTCAGCACTTAAACTTCAGAATCTTTGCAGCAACTTCACATTGCTGAGACTCCAGCACGTGATCACTGGATCATCTCAGTTCACATATTTTCAGACTTTCATCATGCATCTCGTTGCAAATTGCTTCTGGTCATGTGCAGTAGGACCATGTGTCAGTCCATAATGGATTAGAAAAAAGCAAAAGCAAAAATGAAAACAAACTCATCCTCTCCACAGGTTGGTAGAGAAGCACTGTTGTAAACCCTGGAGAAATGTTTTGTTGCTATTCTTAGAGTAGTGGGCAACCACTGAAATGTTTTTAAAAGAAATGAGTGTATATATTTTATGAAAAAGAAGTTCCCTAGTTTAGAAGTAGAGTTATCCCAGCTTTCATTGTGCAGAACATATTGGAAAGGATCAAGGATTAAAAGAAGGAGAGTACTTAGGAGAAAATTATGGTGGTGCAGGTGGGGGATGATGCTGCCTGGACCCAGTAGTGGCAGCTGTATGTGGGAATGGAAAAGGAAAAGTCATGAGGAACCTTAAATGATTTCTGATTTCTTCTGCCTTAGGAACCAGTATGTTATGATAACATGTATGGAGATAAGGGATAATTAGAGAAGAAGAATGTGAAGGTAAAACTCTATAGTTCCGTTTCATATAGATTTAAGTTTGAAGCGTATTTTACAAGCCAAGTGAAAATACAGCTCATCAGAGAGATCTGGACTTACATGGCTTGAGGCGTTATAACATATACAGAGTGAACAACCATCTTGGTTTGCCCAAGACTGTCCCCATTATATTACTGAAAATCCCAAGAGCTGGGAATCCTCTTAGTCCTTGGCAGACAGGGGCAGTGGCTTACCCTATGCAGATGATATTTACACCATGGGATCAGATAAAAGCAACCAAGGAGATCACATTCAAGGATTGAATCAGTTAAATATTAAGAGAGAAAGTAAATTTAGAAGGTTATAACCAGTGAGATGGATAAGAGGAAGACAGAAAAGTGTCAGATATTTGGTACCAAGGGAAAAGAGGATGTCAACCAAAGAATGCTGGTGAATGTCAAGTAAGAATAGGATAGAAGAATAGACTTGGCAAGATGGTGGTGACCAGTGACCTTAACAAGAAAATATTTTTGAGAATGATGGGGGAAAAAAAATTCAGTGTTGTAAGTTGAAGACTGAATGGCAGCAAATATGATTAGCAAGTGCTAGAAAATCATCCCAGCAGCTTTGCATTGAAGGGGAACAGAGAAACAGGTAGTTCTTAGAAGAGGCTGGAGAGACTATAAAGTGTCATTTATGATTCACTTTTAGGAAGTTAAACTGCTACAGGAGTGCAGGAAGTCTGGTAGTCAGTATTGGGTATCCATATAAAAATGTTAGCCTTAATTTGAAGTGGTTTTCTTCTTCCTCATTCGTGATCTTTTACAATTATAGTCAGCAAATATGTCAGAAGTTGGCATGAAAAAGTTTTAAAATGGATTCAACTAGTGTATGCATTTTTCCACTGGAGGAGGCTAGAGAAAGGGGAAAGCAAGTTAAAATAATTAAAACGGGAATAATTTCAAGTAGAAAACATAGACTCAAGGCCAGGTGAAAGAGGGAACAGGACACAGAAGTAGATAGAAAGAGGGCAAAAAGTGGAGTCATTGTCATAGATGTTTCCCTGAAGTTGAAGAGTGAAAGCTGAAAGAGCAGCAGGTGGCAAGCAGAGAAAAGAGTGATTGATATTAAAATTTCAGGTTTAATGAGTTGCTGCTGGTGCAAGGTCAGTATCACTGGCTGGGAAGGGGTGGGAAAACAGGTGATTAGAGGTGAAGAAGGGAAGGATCTGACAGCTAGGCAAAATGGTTCATCTGCATGAATTCTGAAGCCACCAAATATGATGGAATGAATAGGAATGGAGAAGAAGAGGAAGAGAATGAGTCCAGAGTAAATTTGAAGGAGTAACTGAGTCAGTACATGAGTCTAAGAAGATATAGTGAGTGATTATAGTCTGATAGTGCAAGCTTCAAACAGGAGGGAGTGACACACACTAACTCCTTACCTTCTAGTGCTATTGGGTATATGGTGCATGATAGAAAAAAATCCTTTGCTTCAGACCGTTGCAAGGAAAATCATGTCCTCAGGACTTAAGAAGTTGAAGATAATATTCAGAGGAGAGTTTGAAGTGTTAAGGGAGTCTCAGGATGACATATTGACTGCATAATTTGCAGGATCCAGTACAATGTAGACATGTAGGAAATCATGTCCCCAAATCAGTAAGAATGTCAACATGGCAACACTACACTTTTAAATGCAGAGCCCTTTATGACTGTACCCGTTGCACGTCTATGAAGCCTCCCCTACCTATTCTGGGTTTTCACAGGGCTAGGAAAAAGATTTGGGAGGGAGGGCAGCATTTGGTTAGATTAGGGGATATACTGTATTTCTTAGTTTGGAACTGCTATGTGCCTAAATGCTCAAACACTATTATCATTTAATCTTTCTAAAAGATGAGATAAGTATCATTTCCTCATTTTACAGATAAAGAATATGAAGCACTGGAAATTTAAGTGATTTGCCCAAGGTCCCAGTACATATTGAAATATGAATTGATTAATGTTCTCTGTCTAAACTTTGCTTTTGTTTTAACCGACCAATTATACATACAAGTTTTGGTTAGTTTGATATAATCCAAGGTAGCAAACAAAGAACAACTAAAGAGTAGGCCTCCTATTGTTTTTAAGGCATTTCCTGAAGTCTACCATTTCCTTTCAAACCTGCATTTGAGACGAATGTACCTTTTTAGTACAGGTATATATGTGACACCTTGTAATGGCACAGCTAGGTTAAAAATGAAGGGATGGCATTCAGCTTTTTCCATTTTCAGCATTAGTGAAAGAAGGAATTTTCAATTAATTGTGTTTCTTAGTTAATAAAGTTATGGGTAAGTTTAATTCTATTTTAACTTACAAAGTATGTTTTAGTGGATGTTTGGACTCATTTGTGCTCCCTTAAAAATTCCTATGTTGAAGCCCTAACCTCAGTGTGACCATATTTGTAGATAGGGCCTTTGAAGAGGTAATTAAGGTTAAGAGGTCACAAGGGTGAGGTCCTAATGCAATAGGACTGGTGTGCTTACAAGGTGAGGAAGGGTCACCAGGGCTGTCTGTGCACAGAGGAAAGGCCGTGTGAGAACATAGTGAGTAAACCAAGCAGCTCCGCCAGCACCTTGACCATGAACTTTGAGTCTTCAGAACTATGAGAAAATTAATTTGTGTTTTGTCTCCAAGTCTGGTATTTTTTTATGGCCACCCTAGCAAACTAATACAGTTGGAAATGTTTTTATTTTTTAGAATTTAGTATAAAAAATAATTCATATTCATCTTTTTTTAAAACTGGCATGCATGATTTTGCATAAATGTCAATTGGAGACTTAAAAAAAATTCTGTTGGGATGAAATTAGATATGATTTCCTTACTCTGAACTTAACATATTACTTTACATGAAAGCAGGAAAGATTTTCACCTTTAAAAATAATTTAATTTTATTCTTATCACAAATGTTTATTACAAAATATTTAGAAAACATGGAAGGATAAGAACAAAAGTAAAACATAATTTTTATCCTACTATGCAAGGATAATTACTAAAAATATTCTGATTGTGGTATAACAATATATCCATTTAAAAAAGTGTAGGGATTAATGATACACTCTAATTTGTTTCATGAATTTAAAACTTAATACATCTATGTATAATATAATATCTATATTTCTGTGTCATTAAATATACTTTACATGTACACACCCTTTTTTTTAAACCGTGGCATCAAATTTCACTGCATGAATTTAACATAATTAATTTAATCAATCTATTGTTTTTGAATAATCAGATTTTTAAGTGTTTATGATAAATGACAAGCATGATAATTATGACAGATATTTTCAAAAATTAACATAATTCTCAGCTGGTTCTTTTTCTAAAGTGTCTCTTCTACCTTTTTTTTTTTAATTTTTTTTTTTTTTTTTTAACCTTTTTTTTTTTTTTTTTTTTTGAGACAGGGAGAGACAGAGCATGAACAGGGGAGGGTCAGAGAGAGGGAGACATAGAATCTGAAATAGGCTCCAGGCTCTGAGCTGTCAGCACAGAGCCTGATGCGGGGCTTGAACTCACAGACCGTGAGATCATGACCTGACCCGAAGTCGGCTGCTTAACCGTCTGAGCCACCCAGGCGCCCCTCTTCTACCTTTTAAAGAGGAAGAAAACTCTATTGCTTAGGCAGTTTCAGGCATTGGTTTTTGCTGTGTTGGTCCAGGAAATTGATGAATTAGAGCACTGTATATGTCTAAGAGGCTATATTAACTCATGTGAGGACATTTGAGAGAAGGAAAAAGATTGAGCTGAAAAGATGGAGAAAAGAGGTTAGAGAGAAGAAATGGCCAGCACTCAGTTGTAGAAGAAAGTTTTGGAGAGTTTTAATAGAGAATCAGAGATATTGGGACCAGCTGCCGAATTGTGATGAGTACGATTTTAGGAAAGATAAATGGGGGAAGAGGATTTTTGGAACTTCTGCAATGTAATATGCCTAGAATTAGTCAGAAGTCCCTTTGAGAAATACTAAAAATTACTATGTACTACATTGTACACCTGAAACTAATATAACTTTGTATGTCAAATGATACTTCAAAAATAAATATTTTTTAAAAGTCCTTTTGAGAAATAGTAAAAATTTGATTTTAAATAGTTTTTGAATACTTGTATATTTTGAATGTGACTTTTTCTTTAAAATGAAAACCAATGGTAAAAACGACTTAATTTGCAATACATAAATAATAGAGATGAATATATTTGCAGCCCAATTCTTGAATACATCATAAGTTATTATAACATGCTTGATAAAAAGAATGGGAAAATTTTGAAGGTTTTAATCTATATTTTCAAATTCCAACTAAGAAACTATCTTTTTATCTCTACAAGCACTATTTAAAATATTTCTTCAACTTTGCCAATCTGATAGTGATATCAAATTATTATTTTAATTTGTATTTTTATTAAATGTATATGGATATTTTCTCATTTTATCTCTCACAGTATTGTGAATGGTGGGCCTATAAATATCTTTTTTTTTTATTAAAGATTGGATAATATCTTATAAATTGTATATTTTCCATGATTTACTTTCTAAGATCTAGAGAACAATATTTTCACTTTAAAGTGAAATGCAAAGCTTATATGTTAAATAAAAATGTATTTCAGGTAATGGTGCACATCTAACATTTCTAAAACTACAAAAATTTATAGTTAGACCTCCCATGAAATATTTTTCTTCTTACATTTTTTCTGTGAATATGAATTATTTCTTCAGGAGGACTGACTTTCAGATTCATTCTTAAATTTTTTT
Source organism: Panthera uncia (assembly GCF_023721935.1). Taxonomy (NCBI): domain Eukaryota; kingdom Metazoa; phylum Chordata; class Mammalia; order Carnivora; family Felidae; genus Panthera; species Panthera uncia. The sequence goes on along the minus strand of NC_064816.1, from coordinate 104,645,290 downwards.
CTTAACATTTATTCACTTTTGAGAGTGAGAGAGACAGCATGAGCAGGGGAGGGGCAGAGAGAGAGAGGGAGACACAGAGTCGGAAGGAGGCTCCAGGCTCTGAGCTGTCGGCACCGAACCCAACGTGGGGCTGGAACTCACGGAGTGTGAGATCATGGACGTGAGCTGAAGTCCGATGCTCAACAAACTGAGCCACCCAGATGCCCCTAGATTCATTCTTATTAGGTGCAATCTTTGTAAAAAAAATCTTTCTTTTAGATAGATTTTGCCAGCCAGATTCTAAAATTCTATCTAGTTTAAGAAAAAATTGATGAATACAAATTCATTGGTATTTTACTTTTTCTTACCTACTCTGTAATTTCAGATATAAAATTTCCTACCTTCAATTTAAGCCTTGATCTAATTACTTTTTCTGTGCTGCTTATTACAGGTAATAAAATCTATCCACCAATAACTCACTCAAGATAGGAACTTCAGCCTCATATTTGACACAAGCGTTTTCTCTGCCTTTCCCACATGAAGTCCTATTGACTTTATTTCTGAATATTTTCACTATATTTATTTTTCCTGTTCATGACAAATAGTACTTAGCATAAGTCCTCATTATCTCATCATGAGATACTTTTTCACAAAATTTTTAAATGTATCTTCATTATCTCATAACTTCCAAACTCTGTAATCTGGTATATAAAGCCCTCCTTCCCAGACTACTCTTCCACCTTTTCTTTCATCTCTCTATCCCTTGAATTTTGTTTTTGTTCTTTAAATTTCTAAATGTTTATTTATTTTTGAGAGAGGAAGAGGGAGAGCATGAGTTGGAGAGGGGGAGAGAGAGAGTGGGAGACACAGAATACAAGGCAGGCTCCAGGCTCTGAGCTGTCAGCACAGAGCTTGACATGGGACTTGAACCCACAAACGTTAACATCATGCCCTGAACCGAAGTCAAACACTCAGCCAACTGAGCCACCCAGGTGCCCCTATCCATTGAATTTTGCATTTTCCCCTAAAATTTAACATATTTTATATCTCTGTTCCTTTTAGAAGGTGTTTCTTTGGAAGGAAAGTCTGTTTCATTCCTGTTTCTTCGATTTCCTTAACTTTGGTTTTCTTTTAAGAATTAGTATGCCTTCTGTTTGAGATCTTATCTGTTATGTGTCAGGTACTCAACCTGTATATTTTTTATGATGTTTTTGATTCTTACAATCTAGCTATATCATGATTAAGGTCTTGGCTTGTTTTATACTTTGCCAGTGATTAGAGGTAACTTGACATATAAGACTGTCTTATTTTGTTTTCATAATATCTCATTTAAAGGACATAGATAGATGATAGATAGAAGATAGATACATATGCTCAGTAATGGATTTTTGAACTGAATTAAATATCAACATCTCTATTTCTCATCTGTTATAAGATATCTAAGACCTGGGCTGCTCTAATTAAAAAACAAAAACAAAAACCAAAAAAAAAAAACAAACTTTAAACTACAATTTCAAGAAATTTTTATCATTTTTTTAAAATTAGAATAAAGAACAGGAAATATTTAATTCTTAGCTCTAGGAAATGTATGTGTGTGTGTGTATATATACATATATACATATATATATGTATATATATATATATATCAAAAAGGGATCTGTCTTGTGGGTCTGCTTGGTCAGATAGAAGTTCACATTTAAATCCAGATTTTTTTTTAAAAAAATTGATTTTAATCTTTGTTAACTTTATTTTAAAAAACAAACAAACAAACCCTCTTTTATAGACCATGACCTGCCTTCAAATAGTAGCACAGAATTAACCAATGGAGAAGAGAAAAAAGAAAAAAAAGGCCTAAAATATAGGAAGAAAAATTAGGACTCCAGTAGGCTTAGGACTTAGCCTAACAGTTAGGAGCCCAGTGGAATTCACTGTTCTTAACCAAACTTGCAACAAGGTTACCGGCTCCATGTAGCAGAGTGAATTTGCACTCCACCTCTGGATTCCACACAGTCCTTTCAATGCTTTATCTTGTGGATAGAGGGGACCCTTCTCAAAAACCATAAAGTAGAACCATATCATGTGACATGAGGAGGATCTAAACTAATTAAACCTTCCTTGACAGTTCTAAACTAAGAGCTCTCTTATATCTAAAACTCATCATTCTTATTTTTTATATCAATTGTGTAAATGTATATACACATACATACTGCAATTCATTGCATTCTGGTTTTTTTAATTGTCATAATATTGTCTCCCTGACTTAGTTGTAAATTCCTGGAAGATAATATGTATAATTTATACTATGTTTTTTTTTTTTTTTAATTTCATGCGTGTAGTACATTGGTAATACTCTGGATATCTACCTGATAATTTGTAATTAATTTTTTTCTCACTGAACATTAGGAAGAAGTTAATAAGTCACCAGCATACTGGTAATATACATATCTCAGGAGTTTGCACTTATCTCACCCAGTTGGTAAAACAGCTAGAAAGAACTAATGGCACTTTTTCTCTCACTTGTTTGATTCATGACACCACAGGACTGGAGGATGAATGGAAGGAAAAGAAAAAAAAAATCTTTCCTCTTACATTTGGCAGATTCTATGGCTTTGAAACCTAACTTCCTTGCATGCAGGGACTGCAACTCGTTAATATCTTATCCCTTGTGCCTTGCACATAGTAGGTGCTTAAGATCTATTTGAATGAGTTAATGAAGTAGAAAAATCTAGGTCACTGTTAAGGAACATCTGAACAATTTAATAAAACAAGCAGAATCTGGGGCAGGTATTCAAATCAGTCAACACAGGCAGGGACAAACCAAATTTTAGATTAGTTAGAAATAGAAACAATTCCCCATGTGTGGGGTCAAATTTGGTTAGATCTAAGAAGGTTTCAGATCACATCTGCCTCTTGATTTTGGATTTTGACAAAGTGACAAAGAAGTGACATTCACTGATATAATACAGAAAAGGATTTCTTCACTATTTATTTTTGGTATAGTTGTTTATTTCCTCATCTTCTTCCTGTTTATAAATAGTTCCAGGTAGCAAGAAGGAGCATAATCAGCATAATGTCTCATTGTCATAACTGGACATAGGGTTGACCATTGTAATACCAACCAAAATACTTTTAGGGCATTTTCAAAGCTCTCTGTGAGATGAACTCGACCTGGCAGCTTTGGCTGTTGCAAACAGTTGTGGTATGATGTATTTGCACATACATAACCACTGAGTTAGCCTCTTGGCTGGGAGAAATTCAGACAATGGTACGGTGTTTAAGTCCAGGCACATTGTGAATAAATACCTAATGCTGACATTAATGCTATGCCAAAATCAGGAATTTGTTTGAATTATTGAACATGACTCTTATTCTCTTACTGCTGAGTGAAAGAAGTTGTGAAGAAATGCTTTCCTGAGCTGGACCTATTATTTTGAAATTTAGCCCCACTCATCCCATGCAGGAAAAGGAGAATGCTGGAATCTTACAAAGACTATTCCTTAAAATAAAGGAAATGTAGTTTATAATGTTCAGAAGCCAGAGAATTCAGTGAGGCCCCTCATTTGTTTTTCAAGTTTTGCTTAAATTGGCTTACAGATTTATCTACAATGCATTGCACATGGATATTTTTGTCACCGCATATTTTACAACAGCTGTGATCCTGATGGGGATTTAGTTAACCAAACGCCCCTCTGCATGCAAGCGGTCACCAGGCAGCTAATGGATTGAGGGCTGAAACGACAATAAAGTGAGCAGAACCATGCAGCTGTGGACCAAATGTAGGATAATAACTAGCAGTTGGCCATTACGGGGTTAACTGCTGGGGTTCTGTTAAGTGTAAAAAAGGGTTGATGCCCTGCTTAAAAACACAGCCCAAATCTGAGCATTTCCATTGGGTCAAAGTAAAAAATGCTTCTGCTTCCTTTTAAACTGCTGATTATTTTTAGGACACCAATCTTGTTGGAGTGTCTAACGTATATATTATTATAATTATATATTTTTGATAATTGTGTTGTACTTTTCCAATATGCTTTTAATCTAAATAAGGATCCTTGCAGAATATCAGCTTCTTCGTCTCTGGGGCTTCAGCCACTAGTGCCTGTGACTTTATAATTTCCAGACTTGTTCAATTTACTCTGGGAAGAATTTTTACCTACATTTGTTGAATTAAAGAGCCATCCATTCTGTTGTTTTAAACAAATGAAATTGTATCACTGCAGTGTCAGTCCAAACATGTGTAATTAACATGGAAAATATGTCTAAGCCATATTGGTCAAGATAGATGACTTCCTTACATGACTTATAAACAGTAAGAGGCATAAAGCCAGGATGTCAAAACCAAGTTGTATATCGCAAAGGTTTATCTGGGAGGACTTTGAAATTACAAAGGAAAAAGAAAGAATCAGCCTGCCATACTTTCTTAACAAGGAGAGCAGCTTTCTGTTATCTGTATAAAAATAAGCCTCCTGTCCTTCTTTTCGACATATATTACTCACACTGCAAAGGTCAAAACAGACATTTCATTCTTCTGCAAATGCTCATCAAACAATCTAATGGTACATGTCAGAGCTTTCAAATTATTCTGGCTGAAAATGGGTCTCTAATCTTCTTTTAAATTTTAACAGCGACAGTGCATAGAATTCTCTTTGGAATTCTTTGATTAGTGACATAGGCTCTAAAAGAAAGAGTTTCTACTCTGTCTCCTATGTGTTTTTCTGAGTATGATGAAAGCCACCAACTCTGACCCTTTTTCCTATTATGTTTTACCAGGTAATGATTCAGTGACACTACCAGCTAGGTAGTAGACGTATAGCCCATAGGAACTTATCTGTTTCTTTCCTGTATAATAGTGTACCTGAGCATACCTGAAGATGCTTTGTATCTTCAAGTATATCCCATTCCTGGTTTTATGTCAGCAGAGGCATCAGTTAAAAAGTTAAAATTAGGGGCACCTGGGTGGCTCATTTGGTTAAGCATCTGACTTTGGCTCAGGTCATGATCTCGTGGTTTGGGGGTTCAAGCCCCACATCAGGCTCACTGCTGTCAGTGCAGAGCCTGCTTCAGATCCTCTGTCCTGCGTCTTTGCCCCTTCCCCACTTGCATTATCTCTCTCTGAAAAATAAATAAACATTTTTGAAAAAGTTAAAATTAGGTGTACCAAGAACCTCTGAGAAAATCTATCTGTGACTGAGTCATATCCAAGGAGGTTTAGTTACTGAGGCACAGTAAGTAGCTCAGGACAAGGAAAAGCCAGTTAGCTATAGCCCTACAGCAAGACCTCTTATTCCAGAAAGTATAATGAATTGCCAGTGTAGAGGTTAGTGGACTTATTAAAAATAATGTCATTAGAAGTTTTTCCTTTGAGAAAAATCCCCTGGTTCCATTCTGACACTACCCTGAGAAAGCTCTTGACCACTTGGTTCATGAAAGCTTGCAGTTAATGAATTAAACCCATCTCTCTTCTAATTGTAAAGGTCTTAAGATACGTAATTCATTCCTTAGTTATCAAACAGCCTGGGCTCATGTGGTCTTTGCACACATGAGAGGGAAGGAGAGGGAGATGGAAAGAGATATCTAGGAATGTGTTGCACTGTTATAAAGGAAAACTAACTGTCCAGTCTCCTGAGGGTACTCACAAAACTGCTGTAGAGGTCAATTTCACTGTGGATTGCAGGAGAGTTTGGATGGAATTTTATTTGTCAAGGAATAGGAGTTAAAGTTGTGCCACCTTGATCAACTCATGGATAGAAAAGATAGACATACTGATATGTGCATGGGCTTCACAGGAATTCACCAACACCAGGAAGGCTTCACGTGTCCTTGGGAATGTAGTAAAACAATGAAAGCAGAAACATATCTCCATTGCTCTTTCTTCACTTTAGTCACATGTCAGCCTTCTAGAAAACCTTAACTATATGTCTTACCTTCCATTCTACACTTCCGCTGAGATCTGACAAGATTGGTAGGATAGAGTTGAAAAAAATCATTGAAAAGGGATATATTCTTTTCTGCCTTTATCTTTCTGGTTACCTCAGTAGGATTCAAGGAAAGACGGTATTATGCTAAGCCCCATTTCTCAATTACATCCAAGGGAAAGCCTATCTTTAGGATGCTGATTGTTGTGCCTTACATGAAAACTGTCTAGTGTCCCTTGAGTCTTAGAGTCAACTGGCCGAACCCCAGCAGCTGGGTAGTTTCACCCTATTTTTCTAAGGTTAGCTCAACTCCGGATACCATAGCTTACCAATACTTACTTTCATCTGGATTGAAGACCTAACAGAAGAGTGGGAAATGCAACAGGAATCCTTAGGGAAAGTAAAGAAGTTAACAAAGCAGAAGAAGGATCCTATCTTACAGCCATAAACCCTATTTTGTTTTTGGTTTTGTTTTTGTTTTTTTGGCACAGCCTGATGCCATCTTTCATGTAAGCAGTGCCAACAAATCAATACGTGTCAAGAGATTTATTATTGACTTTTAAAAGTTGAGGATGTAAGGTAGTAAATTACTGGAAGATATATTCTCAGCCAACACTAACTCCAGGGATGTGGTATATAAACAGGGTGTATACTCAGGGGCATATGGTCTCATATGCATATATCAAGGGATGAATCTGTCATCCCGACTATATTCAATCTCTTATGAAATACCAGGCATTGGAAGTTGGTAGCTACAGCAACTGCAGCATATGCTATAAGCATTTCAACTATTAAAGTATTTGCCTCTTGGCAGGTGTATGCAAGAATGACAACCCTTGGCAAGTTCATCTTATCCTTGCACACAAAAAATAAAGAGAAAGGAATACTTTCAATCTGGCAGAAATAAGCAACAGGTGCTGAAGGCCCTGTGATGTCGTTTAACAGGACGGAGTATATTAAACAGTGTGAAATAAGCAAACATAATTATAACATACTTATAATGAAAATGATGGCTCCTAGTTAATTCTGGTCTAGACTGGTTCAAAGACCCCAGGGCCAACACACCTTAGGAGGGATTACACCCTTTAAAAATAACAGAATGCATAAAATATTTAATAGTGTACCCTTCAATAGTAAAAATCCTTTACGGATTCTAAAGTTTAAGGGCTATTTTTTTCAGACGTGGAGCTTTAAGGGTTATCCCATATGTTGAGGACTATAGAGCCTCCTGTCCCTATCTAGAATCTGTTCTTTCTTTAATCTAAAGAACTCAATCCAGTAAGAATTTTAGTCCCATCCTTTATTTATTCTGACTCTTGAAAGTGATTATATTTGGTGTATCTAAACTGCTAGTCACCATTCATTTAAGATTTCTAATGTCAGGAGCAGTTATTCTTGAATAAATCCTGTTCTAGAAGCTAATGATGATACACCCCAAAATTTATACAAAATTGTATCCCTATCCTTTGTAACATTACTAATAATGCAATAGAACAGTCTTGATCATTGTCGTAACATTGATGAAAATATTTAGGCTCTGGAGTCAGGGCTACCATATTCAGAATTCTGTTTCTGAATGCTGCTTGTATGGGCTTGACTTGATTAATTAAATTCCCCAAGCCTGTTTATTTTTAGTGTAAAGTGAAGATAATAAAAGTATTTGCCTCATAGACTCTTTTGAGGGTTAAATTAAATAATTCATTTATTTACCTTAATATAAAAATGTCACATTGTGATTATTTAAAAGCATTAGCCACTTGTATTTCTATTTCCTGGAATGGATTCCGTTGAAAATAAGAGTGGTGGCACAAGTTGGTGAGACAGATAACTTGATATTCAGACTTCTCTAGGTGCAATTTCTAAGATAAGCCCTAAACTTTCTTTGTCATGATCAGGGCTTTGCTACTCAGAGTATGATCCTTAGGCTAACAGCCTCAGCATGGCCTGGAGGCTTGCAAGAAATGCAGAATCTTGGGTCCCATCCCAAATCTACTGATTCACAAATCTGTTTTTTACACTCTTTAAAATTTGATGAGCCTTGGTCTATACCTCAAAGTCCCTTACATATACTTTCATGTATTCCTGATCTATTAATTTAATAATGTCTGTCATCATATCTGTGTATTTTTGTTAGCCCAAATACTTGCTTTTTTAATTCTTGGGTCACTACATAAGTCCTTCAAAGTAAGTGATACTTCACTAATGCACATTATTTTAATATTTTTTGATACACACTAGGACCCAAGTAGCCAATATTAATACCACATCCTCCTTCTCTTACCCTGAAACACCTTACTATTCTCACCATCTGATCCCTAGATTTTGATTTGCATGTTTCTAGAGAAACTACCAAGATATATTTCTCATCTCCTGTTTCTGATGTTGAGGCTGAAATAATATCGACGTCAGTTTTTATTAGAGACATGTAAAAGAGGTATGGATCGCTGCATGCTTCTATAAATTATTTTCTTTTATCTTTATTAATCATTGATAAATTTATTGTACCTTGAATAGAATGTTTAGTTAAAAAAAACCTTCAAGACAAAGATTGATCATGCTTAGTAGAAGACAAATACATTCAAGTAAGTTGGAATTAATTCAAATTAATAATTTAAAAGATTCGTTAGGAAAATATTTGTGAAAAACAAGATGATGGCAAGTTTCTCCCAAATTTGCACTTTTTTCTATTAAATATGCTTTAGATTTACATATTGTCCTTTTTTCATACTTAAAGACTATCCTGATTTCAATTGATAGTGGTATTGTCCATACTGATTTTTTTCACTTGTGGTATAAACGCTCTCAGACAAAGACAGCTTGAGAGTGCGTGTTAACAAATTCAAACACTACAAATGAGTGTTACAGTACTCTGCACTGTTCATTCTCACCTCATGAATCCGGAAGTGTCTGTGAATTTGAAAGATTGTTGTTGGTGGATGATCTCATCTTCCACACTCACATAGTCTCTGGTTACGTTTTTTTCTCCTGTAAAGGGCTCCCTGTACATGAAGCTACGGTGCCAAACTTCCTAGACAGGCGTAAATTATTGCAACCTCTTGCTTACTTTTCTTTCTTTACTTTTTATACTGGATGACAAACTAAAATGCAGAGTGATAGATAGTGCTAAGGGACAGTGACTATTGTGTTTCTTCATCCTTGGGGTATTTTATATGTCTCAATAACAAATTGGATGATATTAGAAATCAAACATGAGGACTTTGAAATTTTCATTTGTAGGAGAGAAGTGTTGGTTTTGTAAAAGCAGCTGCAAATTTGACTTTAATTGCTAACCGAAAGGAATGGTTGCAATATGTAGCCAGACAAAATATGAAAAATATAGAAAGGTCAAAGTAGTAAAGTATCCATTTCCTTTTACATAGAGCATAGACTCATTCACTGAGCTGACATTCCTGCAATAAATTCTCACTTTCATGAAAAATAAATTTTCCGTTTTGAGAGAAAGGAAGATGACTGTGTTACGCCAGCCATAGTACCTAACCCATCTTAATCAGGAGGGCAACACAGCAAATACCTTTCTCCTACTTGGTTTATTTTTAATTTATAGACTCTAAAACTGTGTATCAACTAAATTCTTTCCGCCTTTCTTTCTTTCTAGTTTTCCCCTCAATATTCTTGAAACTTCTCTCAAGGGGAGCATTTTTTTTTTCTTCACGGTTTGTGTGGTACATGCTCTCTGTGAGTTCTTTATTTTTACCCTAAAGATAGAAGTTGTCTTTTAACTCTGAGATAGACCGGATGCCAATTAAAAAAAAAAAAGTTTAAAAATAGCTGATAGTGGTAAAACTCTATAATTACTTTGCTAAACTTTTTTTTTTCTAGAATTAAGTCTTAACATTATATTGGAACTGAATTGCTCAAGTTAAAAGCAGGAAGGAAATGAACATTCATTGAGTGTCTACTATATGCCAGAAATTTTCTGTACATGACTTCTTTTTATCTTTGTGGCAACATTGTGTGAGACCTGTTATTCTAATTTGCTGTTTAACAACTGAAATTCAGACATTTAGTAACTTGCCTAATATCATATAGCTTCTAAGTCTGTATGACCCCAAAGTGTTCTTTCCCACTTTACACCACTGTCCTCTCTCTTAATTTTGCCAATGAGACGCATGAGGTGTAAAGACACTGAGGGGATCAACTGGCGTCTCAGTTTAGATTGGGAAATAGGTCCTCTGACTCAGTTCATCCCACTATGTCATTAAGAATACAAAGGTGGGAAAAATACCTGTGAAAAATTGGCCCTAAAATTAAAACTCACGTTAACAAATTTTTAAGAAAATTTACCACGTTCATCTTTGGGGAATGGAGTATAGTAAGTTTTTCTGTTACTAAAAATAAAGTCTTGTGTGATTCCTTGTGATTCTCTTTTCCTTTATTCAATGCCATGAGTTGTTCTGACCCCAGAAGTGATGACTGTTATCCTTAAAGAATTTTGTATGTGATTGTAGGCAAAATAGCTTTCTCGTCTCCATGGAACTGGAGCATAGGTCAGATTATGCTGGGCCAAACTCCAAATCTATGGCACGGATTTTCTATTTTCCAACTGTTAAGGCAGGCTATCCTAATAAATTTATACAACTGTTCAGAGAATGAGTCTTATCGTATTCATATTTCTCTACTTTCTCCCTCCTGGTTCCACAAGGCCCAATTCCGTGCATTGCAATGAATATTTTTGCATGTTTATGTTAGTCCTTCGTTCCTTCCACCAGAGTTTACATGGAGCAGGCACTCCATAGATGTTAAACAGATAGAGAGAGATGTTTTACTTAGCTATTAGTATATTTACAGATGAAAAGACAAAATCTGATAGCTGAGAGATTGGCGGGGTGTGGGCATGGGATGGCAAATTAAGTAAGTTTCATTATTATGTTCTCAGACCCATTGTTTCTGGAGATTTGATACACACACACACACACACACACACACATATACACACACACGTGCACATACAGCAAAATTTGAATATCTTTTGGCACAGGAAACCTGCCTCAGACATTTATAAAAAACATCTTGTACTCCCCAGCTACCTTGGACTACTCACTATTCCTCAAATATACATTGTGCTCCCTTCTCAGGACTCCTTTTTAAGAGTTTCCCTCTAATATAAATGTCTCCTCTTCCTCTTTCTGTGAGTCAGGTTTCTATCCATCTCTCAACATTGGGTTTAAAATCTTTTGCAGCATTTACCACTTTGTATGCTAAATGTTGAATATTTTTTATATCCTTTTAACTTCATTATAAGCTAGAAAATTATTTGTATTTACCACAAGGTAAATGTTATTTATTTACTTTTTTTTTTCAGTAGGTTTCTAGGACATCGTGCTTTCTCAATTTTCTCCCTCCCTCAATGGCCATTTATTTTTACTGTTTTGTTTTATTTTGTTTTGTTTTGTTTTGTTTTGAGTCACTGGTCCGGACTCTTAACAGAACACAAGCAGTTAACCTTGTAATGGCTAACTGCTAGTAATTATCCTACATTTGGTTCACAGCTGCATGCCTCTGCTCACTTTATTGTCATTTCAGCCTTGAATCCCTTAGTTGCTGATGGTCCTGTATATATGTATGAATCATCTGATGACTCACAAATATATACACATATATCCATCTACCCTCAACTCCAGATGGTTATCTCCACCTTCATGTGGAATCATCTTCACTTGTATCTTTACCTGGTATCTCAAATGTAATGTGTCCCAGACAGAAATCCCCATTTGCTGCCCCTCAAATCTGCTTTACCTCCCATCTTAGCAAATGGCAACCACTATCTTAGAATCATCATTGATTCATCTTTTTCACTTCATTCATGCAACCTTTCTTTTTTTTAATGTTTATTTATTTTTGAGAGAGACAGAGCGTGAGTGGGGGAGGGGCAGAGAGAGAGGGAGACAGAATCTGAAACAGGCTCCACGCTCTGAGCTGTCAGCACAGAGCCCAATGCAGGGCTTGAACTCACAGACTGTGAGATCATGACCTGAGCTGAAGTCGAACGCTTGACCGACTGAGCCACCCAGGTGCCCCTCATGCAACCTTTCAATGAATTCTGCTCATTTTATCTGCCAAATATATTGAGAATTTGACCACTTCTCACCATTCCATATCTATGACCTTGATCAAAGCTATAATCATCTCTTGTCTGAGGTACCCAGTGGCTTGCTAACTGGCTTCTCTTCTTCTGCACTTGCATCGTGTAGTGTACACATATTCAATAGAACAGCCATATTGATTGAGGTATTATATAAAATCGGATACTGTGTCCCTTCGCTCAACTCTTCTAAAATATCCCATGCTACCACGGTAAAACTCCAAGTCTTACAAGACCCTGAATAATTTGGTGCCCTGTCCTTCCAGGCTCTCATCTCTTACTGCTTCCCACCTCAGGTGTTTACTTGTGATGTCATCGGCCTCCTTTCTTTTTTTAGAATGTTCGGTATTCTACCTCGAGGCCCTTGGTGCTCCCTCTGTTGGGAAAGGTCTTCCCCCCAAAACTAACATTGCTTAAACCTTCGCTTCCTTCAATCTTCAGATTTCCCCATTATAATATTATTTTCCCCCATAAAGAGGACCCTGGTCATCCTATTTAAAAGTCCTCCTATCCCCAGAACTCTCTACTCACTTTCTTCCTGCTTATTGTTGTTTTTGTTTCTGTTTTTGTTTGTTTTCATAGCCCACCTTTTAGATTGTGTGAGACAGCATGACCCAGATTGGGTGCTCAATAAGCATTTTCAGATTTGTTGAATTCTATGGCAGCTTCCTTGCACACAGTAGGTGTTTCCTATTTTTTTTTTCTTTTAATCAACAATGTGAAGCTCCAAATTTATATTTTACACCAGCAAGGAGAACACAGATTTTTTCCATTTCATGAATTTTTCACAGCTAACAAGAATTGAAAGTGGTTGTATATCAGAAACAGGTGTGTTTCATCTGTGTCTAGTAAAAACACTAGGTTTCAAAGAATGGAAAATTTTGGTCGTCCATAGCAAAAGAAACTATTGAACCAACAACAGGGACATTGAGCCAATGGCCATGTTTAAAGAATATAGACAGTGCCACATAACTAGGAAAGTGCTGGTTCAAATGCTTTAAAGGCACCTTTGATCATGTTTAATTAAAGAAATTATAAAATACACTTTTTACTTAAAGTCTTGCCACACTATTATTAGGCAATTTTTTTTTTCTTTTCAAGAATAGGAGCCAGGAAAAGATAAGGCATGGTGGCTTTCTGCTCTAAGCCCCATAAACAATTTTATACCCCCAAAATGAAACAGTTAACAATAAAACTTTTTTTTTTTTTTTTTAGTGAAAGGAAAAGAGTTTTAAGAGCCATTCATACCATAAAAGGTGTTCTGTCTTGCATTGGCTTTATTCTTTATTTTTTTTTCCTGTAATCTTTCCTCTCATTGAGAACCCTATGGCATGAAATTTCATTTCACAGATTTAAAATAGGACATAGAATCCTAAGCAGACTTAAGAGCAATTGCACAGAACAATCTATCATGGATTCTGTGACTGTTACACACCATGCATAATTTCCCTGGGACCAGGATATTTTTGCTCTCAAGCTGGCCCAATGCTCCTGCACAAGATCATTCTCCTTGCCTGGGGAGTAATGGCATAATTGAAATGGATACCGCTCAAATCAGAAGAGTCCGTCAATTCTAATCCAGTAAAAACCATTAGCAATTCTCAGAGGTTGTTGACTACAGGATCTAGAGGTAGAAATTTTCAACTTCACTTGTCAGAACACTGATCTGCCAAAAGCTCCAGATACAATTTTGAACTATCCAAGCAATTTTCAGCACCTCCAGTATAAGCACATGGAGGATTTATTGACAAAAGCATGCTGTGCATGTATTTTTTTAAGTAGATTGGCAAAAATACCCAGGATATTTGAGCATAGGCTTCTTTGTCTCTTTCCCTTAACCCTGCCAGACCTCCCTAAGATATATGCCAAAGAGAAGCTCCCATCCTTCCCTGTCCCTGATGAATGATTTGGGAATAGTCCAAGCAGTAAGGGAGGGATTTAGCCCAGTTTCCTTGACTCTAGCCCCATTTATTTATGAGAAGGTTGTGAGAAGATTTGCAGGGAAAGTGAAATATTCCATAGTGTGGCTTTTCATTCAAATGTGTACTTAGGAATAATCATTGCTGTCACCGCTTCAGTGTTCAAAGAGGAAAAAAAAACAAACCAAAAAACAAAAAAAACCCCAAATCTCCAAACCACACAGTGAAAAAAAAAAAAAAAAAAAAAAAGCAAGGAAGGAAAAACTAGGAATTGTGTAGTTCAATACTTTCTAGCTCCTTATTTTATCATTAGATCCTTTGTTCAAAAACTTTTCTTTAAATTCCATCAAAGTTAATTTCTTTTCCATTCTCTCTTCTCCATGTGTGAGTGTGTGTGTGATAATAATTGTTAGTACCCATAGTACTTTATTATTCCTTAGAATGACCCTCAATGGTACATGCCCCTGAAATTTTATTTCAGGAGCAATAAAAATGAAGAAAGAAAGGAAAAATGATCTACCTTATTTTTTTCTAGTATTATGATTTCTAAACATAAAGGAAGCTGAAGTTTTACATGGGGAATACCATTATCACATTCTATAATTTTGCCGACTTCAGTTTTCACCTATCTATCCATCAATATCTCTGTCCATCCATTCTTCTAATTTTTTTATGCATTTTAAAATTGATTGAAGATAATCAGTATTCTTCACCTCAAAACACTTAATACACATCTCATCAGCTAGAGTTCATTATTCATTAACTATTTTGATGAGGTAAATTTTATATGAGGTAAAATGCACAAATCGTGTGTATTGTTTGATGATTTTTTAAAACTGAAATATAGTTGACATGTAATATTAAAGGTGTAAAACAGTGATATAAGAATTAGAAAAATTATGAAATGCTCATCATGATAAGAGTATTACAATATTATTGGCTATATTCTCTTTACTGTACTTTTCATCCCTGTGGCTTATTTTATAACTGGAAGGAAGTTTGCACCTCTTAATCTCCTTCACTCATTTTGTGCCCCTGTCTCCTTTGGAGCCCAGTCCTCTATATTTATGAGCCTGTTTCTTTGTTATTGTTGTTTATTTGTTCATTTGTTTTATTTTTTTATATTCCACATATAAGTGAAATCATGTGGTATTTGTCTTTGGCTAAATTCACTTGACAAAATACCCTATAGGTCCATCCATGTTGTCTTGAATTGAAAGATTTCATTCTTTTCACGGCTGAGTGCTATTCCATTGTGTATATCTAGCATATCTTCTTTATCCATTCATCTATCAATAGACACATAGGTAACTTCCATATCTTTGTTATTATAAATGATGCTGTGTTAAATATAGAGGTGCATATATCTTTTTGAATTAGTGGTTTTTTCTGATAATATGCAGAAGTGGAATTATTGTATGATACGGTACTTCTTTTTCTCTTTGTTTTTCAGTTAGTTTATTATTTTTATTTATTTATTTATTTATTTATTTATTTATTTATTTATTTATTTATTTATCTTGAGAGAGACAGAGACAGTGTGAGCAGGGCAGCATCAGAGAGAGAGGGAGACAGAGGATCCCAAGCAGGCTCCATGCTGCCAGCACAGAGCCTGAAAATGAGATCATGACCTGAGCCAAAAACGAGAGTCTGATGTTTAAGTGACTGAGCCACTTGGGAACCCCTATCATATGGTACTTCTATTTTCAGTTTTTTGAGGAACCTCTATCCTGTTTTCAACAGTGGCTGTATCATTTTACATCCCCACCAACAGTGCACAGGGGTTTCTTTTTCTCTACATTCTCACCAACACAAGTTATTTCTTATGTTTTATGATACTAGCCATTCTAATTCTTGTAAAGTGATAACTCATTGTTGTCTTGATTTGCATTTCCCTGATGGTAAGTGATGATGAACATGTTTTCATGTGTCTGTCTGTTGGCGATCTGTATGTCTTCTTTAAAAAAAAAACAAAACAAAACCTGTTTAAGTCTTCTCATTTTTTATTTTTTTATGTTTCAAGTTTGTATTTAAATTCTAGTTAATTGGGGCGCCTGGGTGGCTCAGTCAGTTAAGGGTCCGACTTCGGCTCAGGTCATGATCTCCCGGTCCGTGAGTTTGAGCCCTGTGTCAGGCTCTGTGCTGACAGCTCAGAGCCTGGAGCCTGCTTCAGATTCTGTGTCTCCCTCTCTCTCTGACCCTCCCCCGTTCATGCTCTGTCTCTCTCTGTCTCAAAAATAAATAAACATTAAAAAAATTAAAAAAAATAAATTCTAGTTAATTAACATAGGGTAATATTAGTTTCAGGTTAAATTTAGTGATTCATCACTTACATACAACACTCAATGCTCATCACAACAAGTGCCCTCCTTAAACCCATCACCCATTTAGCCCAACCCCCTGCCCACCTCCCCTCCAGCAACCCTCAGTTTGTTCTCTTTAGTTAAGAGTCTTATTTTTAATTGGGTTATTTGCATGTGTGTGTGGGGTGGGGGGAGGGGGAGTTGTTTGTTTTGCTGTTTAGTTGTATGGGTTCTTTACATGTTTTGGATATTAACTCTTCATCAGATTTATCATTTGCAAATATTTTCTCCTATTCAGTAGGTTGCCGTTTCATCTTATTGATGGGTTGTTGCTGTACAATTATTTTGGTATAGTCCCAATTGTTTTTTTGTTTTTGTTTCTCTTGCCTGAGGAGACAGATTAAGAAAAAAATATTACTAAGGTTGCTGTATAAGTGATTACCGCCTATCTTTTATTTTAGTTTTAAGGTTTCAGGTCTTAGATTTAGGTGTTTAATCCCCTTTGAGTTTATTTTTGTATATGATGTAACAAAATGGTCTGGTTTCATTCTTTAGCTGTAGCTGCCCAATTTTTTTCAGCATCATTTATTGAAGAGTTTCCCATTATATCTTCTTGCCTTCTTTGTCATAGATTAATTTACCATGTATGTATGGCTTTATTTCTGGGCTCTCAATTTTTTCCATGGATCTATGTATCTGTTTTTGTGTCAGTACTATAGTGGGACTGTGACACTTCCAGCTTTATTTTTCTTTTTCAAGATTTCTTTGGCTCTTTGGGGACTTTTGTGCTTACATATGAATTTTAGAATTTTCTGTTGGATCTCTGTGCAACTCAACTCAAAAACTGGGTATTTTTTGAGAGACTGCATTAAATCTGTAGATAGCTTTGGGTAGTATGGACATTTTAACATTAATTCAGTCTGTGAGCATTGTATATCTTTGCATCTTTCAATATATTTGTGTCATCTTTGTTTTTTGGGTTTTGTTTTGTTTTTCATCGGTGTTTTTAGAGTCCAGTTTTTTTACCTCTTTGGTTAAATTTATTCCAGGTACTTTATTCTCTTTCATACAATTGTAAATGAGATTGTTTATTTTCCTTTCTGCTATTTTATTATTAGTGTATAGAAATGCAACAGATTTCTATATATTCATTTCGTGTCTCCCAACTTTACTGAATTCATTTCTTAGATCTATTAGGTTTGATTTTCATGTGGTCTTTAGGGTTTTCTATATATAGTATAAGTCATCTGCAAATATTGACAGTTTTACATCTTCCTTACTAATTTGGATGCCTTTTATTTCTTTCTGTTGTCTAATAGCTAGCTAGCTAGGACTTCCAGTACCATGTTAAATAAAAAAATGAGAATGGATATCCTTGCCTTGTTCCTGACGTTAGGGGAAAAGCTTTCAGTTTTTCACTATTAAATGATGCTAGCTATGTGTTTGTCATGTATGTTTGTCTTTATTAAGTTGACATGTGTTTCCTCTAAACCTACTTTATTGGGAGTTTCTAATTATGAATGCATGTTGAAAATTGCCAGATGTTTTTTCTGTACCTATTGAGATGATCATATGGTTTTTATCCTTTATCTTGTTAATGTCATGTACCACACATTTATTGATTTGTATGTACTGAACCATCCTTGAATCCATGGAATAAATCTGATTCAATTGTGGTGAACAATCATTTTAGAGTATTTTTGAATTCAGTTTGATAATATTTTGTTGAGAATTTTTCCATCTGTGTTCAGGAGAAATGTTGGTCTATTAATTTTATTTTTGTGGTGTCTTTGTCTGATTTTAGTATCAGAGTAATGCTGACCTCATAGATTATATTTAGAAGCATTCTTTCTGTTTTTTGGAAGCCATCTGATACTTGACTTTTGTTTGTTGGAAGTTTTCTGATAAACAGTTCAATTTTGTTACTAGTTATTGATCTATTCAGATTCTCTATTTCTTCCTGATTCAGTCTAGGAAAATTGTATGTTTCTAAGAATGTACCCATTTCTTATAGATTGTCCAGTTTGTTGGCATATAATTTTTATATGAATTTTTAAAAATCCTTTGTATTTATTTTTTAAAGTTTATTTGTGTGAGAGAGAGGGATCTTTTTTTTTTTTTATTGATCTGGCTAAAGGTTTACCAATTTTGTTTATTGTTTCAAAGAACCAACTCTTAGTCTCATTGATCTTTTCTATCGTTTCTGTTTCATTTCATTCTGTGACTTTTTTATTATTTTGTTCTTTCTACTGACTTTGGGCTTTGCTTGTTCTTCTTTTTCTAGTTTTTTTTGGGGTTTAGGTGAAATTGTTGGATATTTTTCTTATTTCTTCAAGTGGACCTGTGTTGCTATGAAGTTCCCTCTTAGAACTTCTTTTGCTGGATCCCAAAGATTTTGGAACATTGTGTTTTCATTTCCATTTGTCTTCAGGTATTTCTTGATTTTTCTCTTTGATTTTTTTGTTGATCCATGTGTTGTTTAGTAATATATTGTCTCCATATTTTATGTTTCAGTTTTTTTTTGTTTTTAACCCCTTATAATTAAATCCTAATTTCACTCTGTTGCAGTAGAAAAAGATACATAATATAATTTCATTCTTTTTAAATTTATTGAGACGTGCTTTGTGTCCTATCATGTGATCTACCCTGGAGAATATTTTGTGTGCACTTAAAAAAAATGTGTATTCTGCTGTTTTAGAAGGGAATGTTGTATACACATCTGTTAGGTCTATCTAGTCTAATGTGACATTCAGACCACTGTTTCCCTATTGATTTTCTGTCTGGATGATCTGTCCATTAATGTAGTGGGGTGTTAAAGCCTCCTACTCTTATTGTATTGCTGTCAGTTTCTCCTTTTATGTGTGTTGATATAAGCGTTATATATTTAAGTGCCTCTACATTGGGTTCATAGATATTTACAATTATTATACCCTCTTATTTGATTGATCCCTTTATTATATAATGACCTTTCTTTTTTTGTCTCTTGTTCATGTCTTTGTTTTAATGTCTATTTTGTCTGATATGATTATTGCTACCCCTGCTTTTTTATTCTTCCATTTGTATGGAGTATTTTTTTTTCCATACCTTCCCTATTAGTCTATATGTGTCTTTATGTTTGAAGTGAGTCTCTTGTAGACAGCATATAGATAGGTCTTACTTTTTCATCCATTAAGTCATCCTATATCTTTTGATTGGAGAATTTAGTCCTTTTACATGATAAGTATGTACTTATTTCCATTTTGCTAATTATTTTCTGGTTGTTTTATAGTTCTTCTCTGTTCCTTATTTTTCCTCATAGCTCTCTTCCCTGTGGTTAAAAGGTCTTCTTTAGTGCTAAGATTGGATTTCTGTCTCTTCATATTTTGTTTTTCTATTATAGATTTTTGGTTTGTGGTTACCATGGGGTTCATATACAACATCATATGCGTGTGACACTCTAATTTAAGTTGATGGTCACTTAAGTTCAAGCACACTATAAAAGCCCTAAATTTTTACTCCTTCCTCTCTCCACGTTTTATATATATATCATATTTTACATCTTTTCATTTTTATATCACTTGACTAGTTTTTGTAGATATTTTTGATTTTACTACTTCTGAGTTTTAACTTTGTACTGGCTTTCTTAGTGATCACTCTACTACCTTTACCATATGTTTGTTGTTTCTTGTGAAATTCTTGTATTTCATAATTTTCTTCTAGTTGTGACCTTTTCTTTCTACTTGAAGATGTCCTTGTAACATTTCTTGTAAACCTGGTTTGCTAGTGATGAGTTCTTTTAGCTTTTGATTGTCTGGGAAATTTTTTATTTCTCCTTAAATTCTGAATGACAACCTTGCTGGGTAGAATATTCTTGGTTGTAGGTTTTTCCCTTTCAGCATTTTGAATATATCATGTTAGTTCCTTCTGACTTGAAATGTTTCTGCTGAAAAATCAACTGATAGTCTTCTGGGGTTTCGCTTTTGTGTAACTTTATTTGCTCTGGGTGCTTTTAAGACTCTCTATGTTTAATCTTTGTTATTTAACTTATTATCTTGGTGAGAACCTCCTTGGGTTAATCTTGTTTGGGGCTCTCTGTGATTCCTGGACCTGAATGTCTGTTTCCTTCTCCAGATTAGTGAAATTTTCAGCTATTATTTCTTCCGATAAGTTTCTGGCCCCTTTGTTTCTCTCTTCTGTTTCTGGGGTCCCCATAATATAAATGTTATTATGCTTATGTTATAGAGCTCTCTTAACCTGTCCTGATTTTTTAATATGATTTTTTTTCTTTTTGTTGCTTAGATTAGTTGCTTTCCATGACCCTGTCTACCAGGTTGCTGATCTATTCTTCTGCATCCTCTAATCTGCTGTTTATTCCCTGTAGTGTATTTTTCATTTCACTTATTGTCCTTCACTTCTGTTTTTTAATACTTCCTCTTTGTTGAAATTCTCACTGAGTTCATTCACTCTTTTATCTAGTCCAGTGAGTATCTTTATGCAATTACTTTGAACTCTTTATCCATATCCACCCTATTTCTTATCTACATTCCTTTTAGCTCTTTTCTCTCTGCCTTTTTCTTGTTCCTTCATTTGAGACATATTTCTCTGCCTCCTCATGTTTTCTAACTCTCTATTTCCTGGTATTACGTAGGTCACCTTCATCTGCTGATCTTAAACAAGGTGGCCTTGTGTAGAAGGGGTCCTGTGGTGCCCTGTACCACAATCCTCACTGGTAACCAGGACCAGGCTTCCAAGAGTGTCCTCTGTGTGGGATGCATGCACTTGGTCCCTTTTTTGCCAACTAAGAAGCTCAACTCCAGGACCTGTGGGCACAGTGGTATGTGGAGTTAACTTCCTCCCTCCTCAGGGTAGGGCTGATTTGGAGGATATGGGTCCCAGCTGGGGCTGCCTCCCAGGTATAGAGGGGGTGGGAGTTGCTTTGGAGTGGTGTCTGCCAGTGTGAGCAGGTCAGGTGTGGCACATCTACAGAAGATGCTGCAATGGATCACACAGTGCTAGCCCCATAGATGGAGAATGTTAGCACAGACTCCCACAAGTGTCTGGCTAGGGTGGGGAAGGGCAAGAAAAATGGTGCTTACCTGCTCCTTCATTGCCAGAGAAAATTTCTGTAGATATCTGTTACACTGGTACATGTCTTAAAATTAGTCAATAAATCTCCTTTATGTATGCCCCAGGCACTTTCAAACTGCTGCTTCTGTGCTGGGTCTTGGGCTCAGTTATTTGGTATGTTGGCTTTTTAAGTGTGGGGACTTAGTTTTACATTGCCCTTCAGTTCTCCTGGAGTAAAGCACACTGGTTTTTAAAGACTCTGGAATGAAGCCCCACTGATTTTCAAAGACTGACACCCATCTTCCTAGTGTGAGTCCCCAGGGCCAAGGGTGCCTAGTAAGGAGTCTGATGTCCTTGCTCCCCCATGCTTATTATATCTCTCCCATTTGTGGTTAGTCACACTGGAGGCTTGGGTCCTAATCACATCTCCATCCCACCTATTATTTCCAAAGTGGTCTTCTCTCTATGACTAGCTCTGGAAGATTTATTCTGCCAGTCTTTTGATTGTTTTCAGGGAGAGTTGTAATGCATGTACTTGTTGTCTCAGTGTGTCCATGGGAGGAGGTGAGCTCAGGATCTTCCTTCTCCACAATATTCCTTCCTAGCAACCACTCATTTCATGATTTTTAATGAGTATGTACATCTATGGAACTAAAATCTCTTTAAAGGTGTAGACCATTACTATGTCAAATCCAACATAATCCTCACCTTTTAGCCCTCGGCTAAGAGAGTCATTGTTCCAGTTTTTATAGCATAGATTAATCTACTGATATTAGACTTCATTGTCATTCCAATGAATTGTATAATATCTACTCATTTGTGCAATGGTTCTTTTATTCAGCATAATGATTTTGAGATTCATCCATGTTGTAATGAATGGTTTATTCCTCTCTGTTTCTGGGTAATATCCCAGGGCATGAACATACTATATTTTATTTATTCATTCATTCTCCCCTCGATGGAAGCTTGGAGTAGTTTTTACTTCAAGCTTTTGGTGATAGAGCTGCTGTGAATATTCTTGTGCAAGTCTTTTTGGTGTACACATGTTTTCATTTTTCTTAGGTAAATACTTAAGAGTAGCATTGCTGGATTATAGGGTAGACATTTGTTTAGTTTTATAAAGGAATATTTTCCCAAAGTGGTTGTACCATTTTACATTCTCATTGACAATGTATGAATATTCTGGTGACTCTCTAAGCTCGCCAACATCTGGTATTCTCAGTCTTTTAAATTTTAGATTTTCTTTAGAGGTATCTCATTGTGGTTTTAAATTACATTTTCCTGATGATTCATGATATTGAACACTTTTTCATGTGTTTTTCAATCATTTGATTATCTTCCTGTATAAACTGTTCATTATTTTTTCCCATTAAAAAAATTGATTGTTTTTCTTTCTCCTTGCCCCATTTTGAAAACTGAGAGTATTGAATCCAAGTGAAATCACTGTGTTATTTAATCAGGTTTTTTTAAACCTCAGTTATATGAAACTATCCAAATTGTAAAGCAAATGTAGATAAATCAAGTAAAGGAATATTAGGCACAGTCTCCAATTTTAAAGAAGAAAATAATTTATGTTTTCATTGTAGTTTTCCCAGTGCTGATAATGGCTTATCTTATCTGGAGCAGAATATGACAGCACAAACTAGCCTAAGATCTCTCAAGCTATCTTTAATTTTCATTTTAACTCTCAGAAGTTGTAAGATAACCATCTGATTTAGTTAATACTTTTCTGAACTTGTCCCTCAAACTTGGAAATCTCTCTCCACCATTTATTATTTCCTTGTGAAACTCAAGTGGCCATCTCACTCATTACCCTCCATATTATTTAATAATTCTATATTATCGATAGCCAACTGCTAAACTTAACAGTGGGGGATCAACTTGAGAAGGAGCAGAGGGGTGATAAATGCATTCCCCTTATTATCATAAAGTTGGAAAATTATGACCATATGCATGGACTGAGCCAGAAGGGCAGAAAATTCCCTTTGACTCCTTATTATTCACCCATTGTGCTGTTCTAAGTTCCTTTAGTGGTCAAAGGGTGACAGAAGCAATACATCAGGCTTTTGCTGTAAAATGTTATCTAAAGGCAAAAAGTGGACCTGTAGGACAGATAGAATTCTACACTGAGCCATGGGATTTATGACAAAATTCTATAACCATATAAAAAATATCTGTGACTACATTTATGTGAAGCAATGGTGCCATTCTTTGGCTGGTTTAGGTAATCACAGGTGCACATTCTTAGTCATACTAGAGATATATCCCAGTAGACATTTTGGGATCTGTTTTGAATTTAAAGTGGAAGTTCCAAGACAGATTTGTCAATTCTTTTCAAATTCTCTTTTTCAGAGGAAAATACACGTTATGGGAAAACACTGGAAAAATTTAGGTTGTGGTTAAAAAATAGTATGCTACATGTATATATGCAAAAACACACTCTTTTGGTTTGATATATTATTTTTTTGTGACACCTCTGGATGTGCATTTGGTCATGTGAAAGGAAACATGTAAATAAATAAATTTCCATGAATATGAGAGAGGAAGCTTAGCAATGAGCACAAACAGCAAGCAAAGCAAGGACTGAAGGCCAGAGGGATCCAGATTCTAATTCAATATTGGATCAGTTACTCTGTGATAAAATGTTTGCAATATTATTTTTAAATATGCAAGTTGATCATCTGGGGAACATCAGCTATTATGTTTCAAATAGAAGGATTAAGGTCTTTTGAGAAAAATTGAGAAATACTAATTTTTCTTTCTGTATCACTTCAGTTAATAAACTTGCTTCTCTGTCATTATAAATTAAATATTATTACCTAAGGCAAACAATGAACCTGTGCTGCCTTATTTTTTCCACGTCTAAAAGGTAGGGAAGAAATAAATAATCTGGAGCATTTTTGTGGTTTTTTTTTTTTTTTTTTTTTTTTTCAGAAAGAGGCCAGCATACGCTATGTTGTAAATATTAGCCAGAAATATATATTAATGAGAATATGCAACAGTCCTCTTGGAAAACTAGTCATTTATTTTTTGTCCTTCATTCCACTTCTCCCCCCTTTCCCTTTGGCTTATTGGGATGAGTGTATCAAAGAGAAATTTCAGTTTATGCCTCTTTTGGGCCATGACTGGGCCTATTTGTTCTACAGGCTGGTGTGTATGTAGTGAGGTAGCTTCCTGGTCCAGTGACTGTTTTGTAAAGTATAACTTTCCAGCACATAGCCTAAACAATGAATTGCAGATGTATAGCAAGTTATTCTCTCAGGCCTAGAAAGTCCAGATAGGGCCAGAGGTGGCTGATATCCGTGTTTAGTAGCCTCCAACTATGAGCAACATTGAAATGATCCCTGGCTAATAGTTACAAAACAGTATGTTCGAAGGAAGGTCCAATAATATCTGCAGCCATCTGACAATCTGAATAGTCTTCACTCATGCTAATAATTGTTCTATCCATGGGTATCTCTCTATTCAGGACTCGGGTTCAGGTTGTACTAGTTGTGGGACCCTACCAGTTTATAGCTGAGTTCAGGTCTCACATACCTAAAGACCATGATATACAGCCTGTAGTGGCAGCAGAGTTTTACAAGGATTCTTTTTTTTTTTTTTTTTAAATTTTTTCTTAACGTTTATTCATTTTTGAGAGAGAGAGACAGAGTATGAATGGGGGAAGGTCAGAGAGAGAGGGAGGCACAGAATCTGAAACAGGCTCCAGGCTCTGAGCTGTCAGCACAGAGCCCGATGCGGGGCTCAAACTCACGGACCGCGAGATCGTGACCTGAGCCGAAGTCAGCCGCTTAACCGACTGAGCCACCCAGACGCCCCATTACAAGGATTCTTAATAGGCTTAATTGTGAGTGGCAGTCTCAATCCCTGTATTCACTCATATGGGATACTTATATAATTTTTTGGCATTTGCGTTCTCTTAGTGACATTTGAGCTTGTCCATGCTCTGACAATGCATACACTTTCTGAGTCTTAGTTTGAGATAGCTTATGTGAAAAAGTTTAATTGGATTAACAATCACTTTGCCCTCAGAAATGCCAACTTCAATTACATTTGTCAGTGAAAGACCTGATTGAGCTTTCCAAATGCAAGAAGTTTAAAGATGAAAGGGGTAGCTGGCTGGCTCAGTTGGAAAAGCATGTTCCTTTTAATCTGGGGTTTGTGAGTTCGAGCCTCATGTTGGGGATAGGGTTTACTTAAAAAATAAAATAATAAACATGAAAGTTAACCAGTTTTTCAAAGAAAATTTGAAAAGATTTTATTTGTAAGTATGGTGCAAATTCAACATTTAATATTTTCCATAATGCTTTGTGTCTTTGTAATTATTTAATGTCAAGAAAATGTGATGCTTTTTTTCATCTCCAAAAAGATATTTATAGACACTCTTAAATCCCTTCTAGTTTCCTCAAGTGAACTATACAAACATCATCCTTTTTTTTCTGTATGCGATGGCAAGAAAGGACTAAGGAATCCCCGCTGCAAGACATACTGATTATTGGTCTTCCTTTTAGTGGTATCAGCTATTGATAACTTATAGACCATTGTTGTTTATACTAATGAATTAAGTCTGGTTATAAAACACACAAGAGTTCATCAACACTGATCTGTACTCTATGGTAAACTATATGTGGTTCACAAAACAATTATATATCACCAGCAATTATAAATGAAATACAGGCATGACTATCTAGTAGTATCTACCAACTGCTCCTCTCACGACCCTGGCCCTGGGCTTGACTAGGAGAGCAGACTTTTGAATTTCTGTTACAGACAGTCCCTTAAACAGCCTCTGATCTTTTTGGTCTGCTCTTTTCCTTGCTCATACCTTCTTTCTTTGATCTGATACTGATTGCAGAAAGTCTCCAGACACTGTTTCCAAACGTTTTAAGCTAAGGGGTGCCTGGGTGGCTTTGTCAGTTATGTGTCCGACTTCGGCTCAGGTCAGGATCTCATGGTTCATGGGATAGAGCCCCACATTGGGCTCTGTGCTGAATGCTTGCTCAGAGCCTGGTGTCTGCTTCAGATTCTTTGTCTCCTTCTCTCTCTGCCCCTCCTCCCCTTGAACTCTGTCTCACTCTGTCTCTCAAAAATAAATAAATGTAAAAAAAAAAGTTTTAAACTAATTTTAAAATAAAGTTTTTTCAAGGTGTCTGGGTGGCTCGGTCGGTTAAGTGACTGACTTCGGCTCAGGTCATGATCTCACAGTTTGTGAGTTCGAGCCCCGAATTGGGCTCTGTGCTGTTAGCCTGTTTCGGATTCTGTGTCTCCCTCTCTCTCTCTGCCCTACCACCCTTGCTCGCTCTTTGTTTGTCTCTCTCCAAAAATAAATAAACGTTAAAATTTTTTTTAAATAAGCTTTTCATTTATGCAAAATAGCCATTGATGCATGCTATTTTTAAAAATAATACGCAAAAATGTGTAGAAGAGAACTGAGTCATTTTTTTCTAAACCCCTCCCCAATCTCACACCCATTTCTCTAATAACCAGCCAACTTCCCATTCTTCCTACCTCCCCCACAAAAATAAGAACTTCACCTCAGTGACTCAGATTTAATCAGCTGCAATTTATTGACCAATGGATATATAACCCTACCTCATGCCACAGAGATTTGAAACCACTTTTAAAACAGACATTGTGGAAGTAATTTGTATGTGTCACTGAGTTCTGTAGTTTGCTCATTAAATAGGTAGAAACACACACACACACACACACACACACACACACACACACACACAATACTTCACCAATTTATGTACTTTTCCCACCAAGGAAATGTTAGTGGGAGAACCAAAATTTCTGATTGAGGGTAGAGTGTCGTTCATTGAAACACTGGAACCAGAAGGTTCGGCTGCTATATCACATGGACTGGAAGGCTGAGAGCCTTTCAGGATTTCTCTGGGGACTTGATGGGTGTGAGTCATGTTGCTTTCATTTCTGTTCACTTCCACTGCCACCATTCTAACCTGAACCACTATCATCCTTCACTTGGGCAACTCTGTGCTGACCTAGCTGGTCTTCTTGATTCAGTTCTTTCTCACAGATCCGGTGTTCTCCCCAGAATAGCCAGTTCCAATGTGTTGCTTCTCCTTACTCTGACTCACAGACTTAGATTATCTGATCTCGTCATTTTCTGTTTTCTTCCCTGCTTACTATGGTTCAGCCACATTGTGTTTCTTGCTCTTTATCAACACTTTTGGCCCTTCACATACTTTGGGTCTTTATGCTTGTTTCTCTTTCCATGTGTCGTATCTTGTCCATCTAGCCAATTCTTCACTAGCCTAGCTTTTTCATATTAATCATATCCCAACTTTTAGATTACTTCATCAGAGAGTCTTTCCTGATCATTCTACCTCAAATAGCAGTCTTATTCAAAAGCCCTCTCAGGCTTGTGCTTATATTCTTTATAACACTGTTATAATCTGTACTTTGTTTATTCATGTGAATGTCTCTATATATTTCCATTTCCCATAAAGATAGGTATGGTATCTCTCTTATCTCTATTTTCAATATGAGAGGAAGTAACACTAATTGATGGTTAATTGTTACAAAAGCAAACTAAACTCTTCTTAAAAAGAATCACAGTGGTTTATGTAAGAACCCACATCTAGCACACACAGTTGAAATGATTTTCAATTTCAAGCATATCGGCCATTATCAAATATAAAGGATCCAAGTTTTTTGCAACTATCTCTCTTTTCCAACTGTCAACCTTGTCTGCCTCTATCCCTTTACCCACCCAGGCACCAGAGGTATTTTTGCATCATTGCAAAATCTAGCTTGGCAATACTTCAGCCAAATCTGTATTATAAAATGTCTCATCATCCAAAGTTCCTCCACCCCCGGGCTATTTACCTAGAATTAAACAGTCCATTTATTTGATACATACTATCTCCTGCAAGGAGGCGAGCGCAAAGTCTGATTAAAGTGACCAGGAGACTTCACCCTTCCTGGGCATTACACATCTTTTTGAAAGAAACTTATTGATACAGATATTTTCCCTAATAGGAACAATATTTGGCGGTGCAATATTTGGAGGGACTTCCACATGCCTGAGTCTTGAGCTAGAAGAAAAGGATTTAGGAACTTGACCTCTTGCATCTGAAAGATTGCCAAGATCTTGCTTAAAGCATACCAACCTACATTAATCCCTGCTGAAAGTATCATGCAAGATTTCATCTTCCTTTTAAATTAAGCATATCTTACCAGTCATCTCTTTCTGTAAGTACGATATTAGTGGGTTTGGTTTGTAAAATGCATATACTATATTAAATAATGGACTAGATGCAATATTGGATGCATATTAACATTTTATTCATATGCATTATACTTGTACAACCTTGGTGTATTTGTATCAAAATTCCACTGGCAGTGTTTTGCTTTTGATCTGTGAGCTATTAGAAAGCCTGTTACTACAGATGAAAGGAGTTAGAAAGTTCTATATCATAATGCAGTGCGATCAGTAATTCACAGAGCAGGTAATTTGCAATGACTTGCCAAGCCTTTGATTGCACCGGGTTTATGGCTATTAGCAGTTTCCCCTTTCAAATTTGTATGGTTCCATACTTCCTTTTTGACCTCTTTTTCATCATTTATGGTCCAATTTGGTAGTGAAAAAACATAACTGCTTGCTTAGTGCATGGCTGTCATTCAAACCCCAGTGACTTACCGAGCACTTTGACATTTGTGATGATGAAAAAAACATTAAGCAGGTGTACAGAACACTAACCAGGTTCCTGCAACAATGCTTTATGGGATTCACAATGTACCTCTGGGCTGTAAACTGATTCAGACTTGATTTTCTCTATCAATTTAATCTCAGTGTTCAAACTCCCATTCAAAGAAGGAGGCATAGTTTTCACTAAAATTGAAGTTAAATAAAATCTCCAATAATGATGTTAATATAGGACCTCATAGGAACAATTGGAAGGGCCATGACTGCTTGCCACTAAAATAATATGAAAGTAGGGCTCACGTGTCTACTTTGAAGTCATGCAATTAGGAGTACTACTTGATACTGGACTATATAAAATTTAAGCCCTATAAAATGTCTTTAGCAATGAAAACTTACAGCTCAATGGCATGCTTTAGCCCCTTAGCTGTCTGAATTGTATGTACACCACGTGAAGGAAACATCGTATTATTTTGTGGAGGTTTTTCTTTGCACATTTCAAATTGGTCATCTGTTGTACAGGTGTGCCGCCCATCTTGGTGAGGGTTAGTCTGCCCTCATGTGCAGTGTGTCTGGGGGACATGGAAACCTGCAAGACTCAAAATAGTCCAGGTCTCCAATTAGTGTGTTTGGGGAAGCATTCAAAGTCAGGACCACTGAGTACACGGGACAAGTGGTCAGTGATTTCCCAACTGAGGACTGGTTAGGCGTCGCAGAATCTCTCATTCAGGCCCAGAATAATTTTCAGTTTAAAGCTGCTAAAATGTCACACACAGACTCGAACACACCTGACAACAAAAGAAAGACTGTCGTCAAGATCATGCATTTGTTGTCATCATTCTGACATGAAAAGAAATTATTTGTTTCAGTAATATGGAACAGACAGGCATTGCACTTTGACTTTCTGGGTGTTTAACTTATTCGGAAAAATTATTTGAAAAAATTTAAATCTAGAATAGGGAGTTTTCAATTGTTTTCTATTTGTGACTGGTGTTTTCTAGTAGAAAACATAAAAGTTGCATCCATTTATATACAATGCAGAAATACCTTATTGCCACGGAAGCCCCGGGAACAGTAATTAGAAGTAAATTGGGAAGACACGACTGCAGATTCATGCTTACTTGTGGATTCTGAAAATTTTTCACATAGAATATATGCAACTGAAGCTCGAAAGTCTATGCAAGCAGTCAGTGCATGGAAGTGACTCATAGTCCTCCAAGCATTTTGTATAGAAAGTTATGTGTTTCTTTTAGCCACAATCAAGCACATGGAAGGCAACAACATTAGTTGCTTCTTTGAATATTAAATAGCCATAGCCATGATATTGTAGTAAAATACAACGATATGATATTGACCGCTTCATTTGCCCTTACCATCTTGATATTATATTGCAACATTTTTACCTTGTTTCTGTACATAACTTCTTCATAGGCCATGCAATGGCTATGTACTCCTATTTGAGACCTTCCTCCTGACTGAATGTGTGAGTTAGATAGCAATGATATGAATGGGCCTAAGACGGGAAGTTCAATTAAAACACAAGGTGGTGGTGATGCTTTATGAGTTTTACAGAGATGGCAAGAAATTTTATATCTGCTGTGTCCTTCAAGTTGGCTGTATTTTCAGTGTAGAGTGGAAATGTTCCTGTGAAATTATTGATCTTGACTTTTACCAGGCCTGCAGTAAAGTAAAGGTAACAAATAATGTCATGCTTGAAGTTGGTGAAAAAATATTTGCAGTCATGGTTGTAAGTTGGGGTCAAACTCAGGAGCACTGAACCCAAATCCAAGAGCACCCTGAATTTTTCCAGCCTCACATAATATTTTTATTTGTTTAGTTTTACTGAGGAGATTTTTAGGTTAGTTAACTAGTACTTCCTGCTAACCTGTCTTGATGTTTTACCAGGTCTAATCTAAAAACACATGCTTGTTTTGAGTACATGTGCTGACAACTGCTTAAATACATCAGCCCTTATTTATTGCAAGCTTTGCCTGTGCTTTCATCTTTTCAAAGATTTTGCATGATCCTTTGGTGTAGTTTACTTAAAAAAGTGAATAAATTGATGAGGTATAACCTTCCAGGGGAAAAAAAAGGATAAGGATCCCATTTAAAAAGTGCAAAATATAAACCAAACCGAGAATAGGCAGAAACAGTTTACCCACATATAGAAAACTAGTACAGTTTATTTCCTTAAGAGTGCATTCAACTGTGGCTACAGTTATGTATCTGCATTATAATGTTAAATCTTAATGAATTCCTTCCTAAATTGGAAATACCAAGGAAAATTGTCTCAGTTTATGAAATTACACTTAGCAGGTTTATTTGTTCTCTCTCAACTTGAAACCCACAAGTTTTTATTAAGGCTATGGTTCATATTTCAAATAGCAAGAAATCTTCAGGTGTCTCCCTTTTCTTTCCCTTCAAAATAAATCTACAAAGCACCTGGATTTAGAAGAACAACATAGATATATTGCCCATTAACTCTGAAAACTAGCAAGCACTTCCATGATAAAAATAAACAGTGTGTACCATAATCGATGAGGAGGCAACATCCCACATTGTTTATTGATTCATAAGGTTAAGATTAAAGTGGGATTCTTGCCTGTGTTTATCAACAGATTTTTTTTTAAGCAGTGAGTGAACCTGGAATCCCACAAACCAATCAATAAAGTTTAAAAGCTTCAGTGAATCTAACCCATAACAGGTCCTTGTTTGGAGAACACGCTCAAGAAACACATGTGTCTTTAAGAGGTCTTGAAAGACTTTACACCCATGGACCATTACCATTTCCAAACACCCTGCAGCATTACCAGCCCAACATATGCTGACTGTATATCACCGTGACCCTCTCACTAAAGCTCTTTTGACTGGAGTGCTTTTAATACCCACTTTCTCAGCTGAGCTCAGGAGTGATTTGTTTTACATGCCACATTAATCCTTTCCACATTTTCTGGATGAGGCAACCACAATTCCACTTGTGAGGTGTTTCTAAAACACAGTTATAGGAATAAAGCAGCAGGGTCCCAGACTTGACAACGTCCCTCTAGGCAGCTGACAAAGTGGGCTATCGTGCCTCGGTTTAACTCTTCAAATGAGCATTTGTGCCCAGCCACTAGGGTGGGCCAGTTTTCTAGGCCAGTAGGAGGCCCCATTTATTGAAGGCAATTTACTCTCAATTAAAACGCTGTAGGAATCTTTGTAGACGTGATGCCTGATTGATACTAATGCATATTAGTAAAATTAAAATTAAGAATAAATGGAAAAGAGCGGTAGAACTGAAAATATATAAAACACACCTCAGTAAAACCAGAGAAAGTTTATACATCACACCATAATTATAGGAAAAGAGATTTAAAAAAATAAGTAAATGGGCAATTAGTGTTCAAAGCACAGCCTTTTATTATGTGGTAATTTTATAGTTTTAACTTTAAAGGCAAGTTCCCCACCCCCCAAAAGTATTCCAAGACCAATGAACTTCTGTTGCATACATCCATGAACTTTCCTACATTTTTAATGTTCATCGAATATAAGTAACGTAGGTTTTCAAAATTTCAAGTTGTCAACAAGGCTAACTGATTGGACCAACCAATTGTTAAAAAAAAATTGTTTTTACATGTCAGCACTTGGCTGATTTTATTAACTTGTTAGTATTATGCTCCCAATTTTATGTGCTAAAATCTAACTGTACAAGCAACTTGAGGCCTAAAATTGTGCCTTTATCCAATCCTAATTTATTGTTCTTCCCTCATAAATTTTATTTGTAGCTTCAATGGTCTGAAAAAGCAATAAATCAGAGTGAGGTGAGTTTTACATAGTTTAGATTGAGTTCCTTATTTTCACTTGAAATTAATCCAATCCGTTCCTTCTGGTCTCATTGTCATGTCGCTCCTAGTGTGCCTCCAAGCAGCAGACGACTAGCGTCAAAGGCATCCCTTCTAAGTTGGTGGATATCAGTTACACATGCATAGATGATAAATCATTTACATAAATCATCAGATTGGGGCACTCTCCATAAACCAGAGTTCTGTGAATAAAAAAAAAAAATACTCTCCTACTTTTTTCTAATCTCAAATTGTTTTCCTTAGATGATCAGGAATGTGCTTCTAAGTTTTCGTAAGAAGCGTTCTAGAGGAAGGTTTTACTGAAACTTCATTGCCACTGTTGAAATCTTGGTTGCCAGAATGTGGCTGGCATAATATAGGAGCTCATTAAATATTTGTAAAATGGATGATGGATTCAAACACACCTCTTCACGTTCCAAACAGCAACCCGGTTATTAATAATAACAATATTATCCAACATTTACTTTAACACTAGAATACCTACCAAAAAAAGTTAGATATTCCCCATTGACTTTTAAAACAAAATATGATCAAGTAGAAGAAAAAGACACTGATTATAATCTCACTGTCTTTTTCTCTCTACACATACTCACATAGACATGCACATATACCACACTTCCCACAGACTCTACTTAAAAAAAAGTAATGTATATTCAGATGTAGAAAGCAGAATTAATACTTAACAGAGTATTGATGCTCTGTATTAAGTACTCTGTTGCAGACAGTTAAGTACTCTACATTTAGAATATGTATATTTCTTTAAATTTTAAAATAATATATATTTTTAGAACTTTGAAAAGTTGAGTTTAAATTAATTGGCCGACAATTGAAAAAGAACTGTGAATTTCCTCTATCTGTGTTTTAAAATTGATTGTTAAAAATGGCGTTTAGCTTTTGGGCCTCTTGTCTCAATGTCTAGAATAAATTCAAACTGAGAGACTTTCAAAGGAAAAAAATGCCTGAGTAAAAAATGAACTTGCTTTACTTGCTTACTTGCTTGCTTAAAGTTCAAAAAATGAACTTTCTTGCACAGGCTCTGCTTCCAGTATTTTTAAAGGACACCTTCTAGATTGCGTTCTTTCTCTAAATTTATGTTTAACAGGATCTAGAAATCCTTGGCCAGCTTAGAAACATAAAAACATTGTTTTTTCTCTGCTTGGACATTTGCTCATTTGAATTTGGGTTCATATTTAGTTATATCCACTGGAATTGCCCATTCCTCTTTTGCCATTGGGCATTTTTTCAATCTTAACAAAACCAAGTCCATATTATAGGCCTGCTGGCCAACATTCCAGGTAAATGAATGGTTTTAAAGAAAAATGGTGCTATTTTTCAAAAGCCTGACATTTAAAAAATACAAGTCCAGAATTGAAGCCTTCAATAATTTTTCCATGCCTATATGCTACAAGAAGCAAATGGTTACACAAATGAATACATCTGGGATTATTTTCAAGCTGTTATTCCCCACCAGGGAAAATATTTAGAAATAAGTCTCAGTCTTTGTGCTGGAACTACAAAGAGGCCAGCCATCTTGATGCTTTTCCAGATCATTTAATGATTTTCCTCATATTGTGTGGTGGCTTTACTGCCCTGTTTCGTATGCCTTCCCATTCACTGTTGGTAACCATTTATGTTGGGTGTGTTCCAATTTCCAAATCTGTTTTGTGGCATTTATAGCTTGCAGCTAATAAGGCCATTCAGTATTTTTTATATGAAATATTAAAAAATATACTTTACCATGGAAAGCTAGAGGAAATGATTCAAAATTAAAAAACAGCCCTAAAGTATGGAGTAGCCATGCCTTTAAACTGCTCAGTGAGCATGGGTGTGGTTGAGAGGTGGCATTCTGCTTCTAGAGTCCAGGAGATGCAGTGTTAGGTGTGTGTGTTGTGTATATGTATTATATACGTATGTGTGCGTCTACATATGTATGTGTAGTTCAGTAAATGTGTGTACATAAGATATGGGCAGAAGGAAGGGTATCTGTTTATCTTACCCTGCAACCTCTGACTTTATAACTTAGAGCTACATGTTTCTACATGTATGTGTTTATCTATCTGTCTACCTATCTTTCCATCTATTTGTTTATTTCTTGGTGTTATTTTCATTATCAGCTTGAATTTTAGAGGGTTTTTTTTTATTTTTTTGAGTTTTGCCCTCCTGTGACTTTACGTAAAATGAAAATTATTTAGAGTTTCTAAGATGCATAAATACTGTATGCGTAGGAAACTAAAATCTACATACTTAACTCCAAATTGAATGGTAAGGAATTATTATTATTAAAATAGTCTTTTGGTCAATATATGTTTAAGAAAATCATGTTACTCATGCTTTTATTACCTCTTTCAATCCAATCTAAATGAGATATTTAACATAGACTTCCTTACTTGTATATATTAGATTCAGTTCATAAGTTACTTTGAGTTCCTATTGAATTAATATATTTACATATAGATTAAGTTTCATTTGCCTTTTTGCGAAGAAGACAGTATATTTAATTTCACCAAGACATGCTTCATATTAACAATTCGTGTAGACATCTAAAAACTTAGGTAGTTTTGAATTATAAATAATATATTCTTATTTTTAATTTTAAGAGTACTAAGTGATCATTTGAAAGGATTTATCAATAGGAGAACAGAAATTTAGAAAACTTCCTTAATCTTACCCTTAAAATATATATCCAAGTTTATATCAATATTTTTATATGCGGCATATATGTGTTAACAGATTCATGTTATTTCTGATTTTTTACATGTGTACACCAATAGGCTATACACTAATAGTTCATATTATTGTTATGTAAATGGTATTATTAATTTACAAAAACTGATGGAATTTTAGGTCCTGTCCTACAACCTCTTTGTTTTGCTTAATAATTCATGGATCACTTTCTCTGCCAGTACACAGAGATATGCACCAATATTTTTAATATTGTACTGTACTCTCTTAATAAATCATAATTCATTTAACTAATTCATTATTGATAAAATATTTAGATTGTTTCCAGATTTTAACTGTTAGGGACAGTTCTTCAATAGGCATCCACTCATAAACAGTTAAGCGTAATTGGGCTTATATATAATATAATACTGTGTCTATGTATATGTATACACACACACATACATACAGAGAGAGATTGTATGTATGTAATTAAACTTATGATGGTTCCAAAAAATTCTCATAATTTACATTGCCAAAAAATTGTCCAGAGGATGCACGTTTTAACCCTTCTATACGAACATGAATATTAGCACGATTTCTTTCTTCTTTCTTTTCCTTAAAAAAAATAATACAAGTAGTATGTGCTAATGTACAAATCTCTTAGCCATACAGGACTATATATAATATTAAAAAGCAATTTTTACTGTCTTCTCCAGTGGTCTTTATGTCCTCTCTCCTCCTGGTCACATACCAATCTCACTCCCCTATCTATTGCTATAGTCTCTCCGTATTTCTAAAAAATCTCAGTGTGGGCATGTGTTCTTAACATAAATACTACTTGTTGGTCACAAGTAGGATCTTACTTTATATTTGACTCTACAATACCCTTTTCTTCACCTGCAAATATATCATGCATGTCTATTTTTTTAATGACTTCATATTATGTAGTTTGTATGCTAATTTATTCTTGCCCTTTTGAAAATATTTATGCTGTTTTCAGGTTTTCCCTACTACAAAAACTACTCATATCAACCTCACACAGAAATCTTTGCCACTTGTGTATTTGTGAAGAATTGATATGTAGAATTGGAATTATGGAATCAAAAATAGGCAAAACTAAAATTTTGATAAATACTGCCAATTGCCTTTTCATCATTTAAAAATATTTGTCAGCCATATGGTAATAATATTTCACTGTTTCTAGTCATAATTTTCTTGTATTATTGAGGTGAAGAAACTGATTGTATGTTTTTAGGGCATTGGATACCTTTGACTCTAAAATGTCAGTTGGGGAAATTTGCTAAATTTTCTTTTGTGTTGATCTTTGCTTATTTTATGATTCATAGGACTTTATTTTATACATTGGAATTATCACTCATTTGACTCTCATATTTTTGTCTTTCTGTTCTGTTAAGGGTTTTCCTTTTTTTCCTTACAGTTTTTGATTTTATATTTTAAAACTTACTAAATTTTTCCTTTTGTGACTTTTGAATTTTGCAACATACTTAGAAAAGCTTCCCGACCTCAAAATGAAAGATATTTATAAATGATTTCTTACAATATGTTGGTTGTTTTTTACATGCATAACACTTTGAAGTCCATTTGGAATTTATTTTAGTGCAAGTAAAGTAGCTGTCCAGGTTTATTTTCCACGTGTTTTTTTTTTTTCCAAGTTATAAGCTATTTGGCCCAATACTACTTGATGAATGATCTAGACTATGTAGATATGCCAACTTTTACATATATTATTTTCCCATGCACATTCGCATCTATTTTTAGATTCTCTCTTTTGTGCCATTGATATGTTTGTTTCCACATCAATATCAAATGTTTCTAATCACTTTAACTTTGTAATAAAATTTAATGCTGTGTAGGACTAGGTCACTCACATTATTTGTATTTCAAAGAATTTTCTTAGCTTTATTCATGTTTGATTTGAGACCAAAGAAAAAGAAATGTTGCTTTCATTGGTAATGTGCTGAATTTTCACATTAATTTAGGAAGTGTCACTATTTTAAAATAGTTTGAAAATTACTATCCAGTAATATGATATATACTCCATTAATTTTTTTTTAAGTTTTTTTTCTTTTAAGTTTAGAGAGAGCAAAAGTGTGAGTAATGAAGGGGCAGAGACAGAGAGAATCCCAAGGAGGCTCTGAGCTGTCAGCACAGAGCTCCATGCGGGGCTTGATCCCATAAGCCCCAAGATCAGGACGTGAGCTGAAATCAAGAGTTGGAGGCTTAACCGACTGAGCCACTTAGGCACCCTAATGCCCCTTAGTAAGTTTTATAATCATATTCATCTTGATATTAACCATTACTTTTAAAGTTTTCTTACAGACATGTTGTGTTCCTATTGATTTGTAAATGGGATATACATTTTATATGTGATACTTTTGGTAAAGAAAAATAATTTATCTGCAAAGAAATATGTTAAAATTTTTAATAATTTATGCAGTAGTTATTTTGCTTTTCTGAAGACATGTCATATAATCTACAAAAAATTAAAATTTTGTTTCTTATATACGTATACATATGTGTATATATATATA
Source organism: Panthera uncia (assembly GCF_023721935.1). NCBI lineage: Eukaryota > Metazoa > Chordata > Mammalia > Carnivora > Felidae > Panthera > Panthera uncia. The sequence goes on along the minus strand of NC_064816.1, from coordinate 104,607,301 downwards.
TATATGTATATATTTACTAATGTGTTGACTACTTATGGAATAATTAAATAATAGTGGTGATAACTGATACCCTTATCTTAATTCTAACTATGATGCTTACTTTTGTGTGTCAGCTTAACTATGATAATGGATACCCAGATAGCTGGCAAAGCATTATTTCTTGGAGGGTCTCTGACAGTGTTTCTGGAAAAAAAGTAGCATTTGAATTGTAGACTTAGTAAAGAAGATCTGCCCTCAACAATATAGGCAGCAGCATCCAATGCATTGAAGGCTTGAATAGAACAAAAAGTCAGAGGAAAGGTGAATTCTCTTTCTCTTATTGACCTGGGATGTTCATCTTCTTGTGCTGTTGGGCATTTTAGCTCCTGGTTCTTAGGCTTTTGGACTCTGGGACTTATACTGTTTGTTTATACCTGATTTTCAGGCCTTCAGCCTTGGCCTGAATTATATCTCTGGCGCTCCTGGTTCTCCAGTTGGCAGAAGGCAGATTGTGAGACTTGACCTCCATAACCTCGTGAGTTAATTCTTATAATAAATCTCCTCCTATATGCCTATATATATTCTATTGGTTCTGTTTATCTAGAGAACCCTATGAAAACACTAATTTTAATACAAATTAAATAATGTTTTATTCTAAAGTATATTCTTCTTATTGGTTTATCATAGAAAAAAATTTAATATTATTACAGAACTATCCATATATTGCTGACATATTCATGAATATTGAATTTTATTAGGTGATTACCCATTTATATTGAGATAGATGTGCCATTTTCATCATTTAATCTATTAATTGGTGAGTTTAATTTCCTAATACTAAATATAATTGTTTAGATTATATTTCCTAATACTAAATATAATTGTTTTTCATTAAAGAAAAGTAAGTATAAATTAAAAGTTTTAAATTGTTGGATTTTTATATGCATTACTTTATTGTCCTCATATTGCAAATTAGATTGGAATGTGATATTTTTGTCATACACTGTTAGTTTGAATAGCCTAAGTTAGATTAGAATGAAATTTTCTTTTTTTATGCTATTTTTAAAAATGACAATATGTACTTATTTTGTGTTTTGATCTGTTTTCTTGGCAAAGTATTTTGTTTTATTGTTTTTCCTGAGAATTTCTACAAATTTACCAATGAAATTGTACCTGGCCTCCTTGTGAAATAATTCTTGACATGGGATCAAGAGCAAGAAGATTCAACTCAAAGAGGTATTACTGAGAAGTGAGAGAAAGAAAGAAAGAAAGAAAGAAAGAAAGAAAGAAAGAAAATGATGTTGGATTATACACAGTATTGCTTGAATAGCAGATGGAGAGCAAATTATGGAAGTTTATGCCACAATAATAGTTTTGAACATCTTACAGATAGCGTAGAGTCATTTAAAAGTTTTAACATTAGCAGGGCGCCTGGGTGGCTCAGTTGGTTGAGCGACTGACTTCAGCTCAGGTCATGATCTTGAAGTTTGTGAGTTCAAGCCCAATGTCGGGCTCTGTGCTGACATCTCAGAGCCTGGAGCCTACTTCAGATTCTGTGTCTCCCCCTCTCTCTACCCCTCCCCTGCTCACTCTCTGTGTCTCTCAATAATTAATAAATGTTATAAAAAATTAAAAAAAAATTTAACATTAGCATTTAACAATTAAAGCATTCATTTAGATTGATAATGGACTATATAGAAAGTGACTTGACAGAGAAACAGTGGACAGTATCTCCGGACATTGGGTGGCTTCATGAGGGCACATAGTAGTGGCATGAAGGATAGAGGTGAGAAGATGGATTCAAAAGGCATGACTGATAGGTACAGAGGTTAAAGAGAAAGATGAGAGGGAGAATAAAGGAACTCAGCTTAAGTGACAGACACAATAGACAACACAAAGCCAGGCACTGTGTTGCATTATGGGAAAATGACATGCCTCCCTCACTTATGGAGCTCCTCATCTAGTAGTGAGAGAAATACTAGAAGGTGCATTTCTGTAATTTAATATGGTTAGGATTTCAGCAATAATTATTCAGTCATAAGTGTCCCAGATGGTATTTATGAATCCTGCTTTGTTACTGTCCAGGGCCAGAGGTGTGGAACAGTAAGGTGCATGCAGGAACCTGGTCAGACATGGTCAAACACTGGATGTCCTTAGGGAGATGAGTGGCAATGTGACTGGCATATAGGAGAGGAAGGAAATTGTGTTGAGTTTGGGGGATGTTCAGAAGACAGTTGAATCCTTCTCTAAATATGGGCTAGCAATATGAATATCATCTCTTGATCTCTTTTCAGTTTCACAGTTTTTCAGACTTTGAAAGTAAAAGACAGGTTACAGAATGGGAGAAGATATTTATAACAGCATATTTGATAAAGGGTTGGTATCCAAAATCTCTTAAGAACTTATTAAATGCAACACCCAAAAAACAAATAACCCAGTGAATAAATGGGCAAAAGACATGAATAGACACTTTTACAAAGAAGATATCCAGATGGCTAACAGACACATGAAAAGATGCTCAACTTCACTTATCATCAGGGAAATACAAATCAAAACCACAGTGAGATACACCTGTCAGAATGGCTAAAATTAACAACTCAGGAAACAACAGGTATTGGCAAGGATGTGGAGAAAGGAAAATCCTCTTGTACTATTGGTGAGAATGTAAACTAGTGTAGCCACTCTGGAGAACAGTATGGAAGTTCCTCAAAAACTAAAAATAGAACTGCCCTACCTTACAGCAATTGCATTATTAGATATTTACCCAAAGATTACAAAAATACAGATTTGAAGGGGTACATGCACCCCAGTGTTTATAGAAGCATTATCAACAATAGCCAAACTGTGGGGAGAGCCCAAATTGTCCATCAACTGATAAATGAATAAATAAAGTTTGGTGTACACACACACACACACACACACACACACATATACACATACATACATACATACATACATACATACAAACAATGAATATTAGCCATCCAAAAGAATGAAATCTTGCTGTTTGCAATGACATGGATACAGTTAGAATGTATTATGCTAAGCAAAATAAGTAAATCAGAGAAAGACAAATACCATGTGATCTCACTCATTTGTGGAATTTAAGAAACAAAACAGATGAACATATGGAAAGTTGGGTGGGGGGAAGAGAAAAAAGGAAACATACCACCAGAGACCCTTATTTTTTTTTAATTTTTTTAAATGTTTATTTATTTTTGAGAGAGACAGAGACAGAGCGTGAGTGGGAAAGGGACAGAGAGAGGGGGAGACACAGAATCCGAAGCAGACTCCAGGCTCTGAGCTGTCAGCACAGAGCCCTACGTGGGGCCCAAACTCACGGACGGGGAGATCATGACCTGAGCCAAAGTCAGACGCTCAACCGACTGAGCCACCCAGGTGCCCCGAGAGACTCTTAATGATAGAGAACAAACTCTGATTTGACATAGGGAGGTAGGTGAGAGATGGACTAGGTGAACGATGGGTCCTAAGGAGGGCACTTGTGGTTGAGCACTGGGTGTTGTATGTGAGTGATGAATCACTGAATTTTACTCTTAAAACCAAAATTGCCCTGTATGTTAACTCAAATTTATTTTTTTTCAATTTTTTAAAGTTTATTTCTTTTTGAGAGAGAGAGAGAGTATGTGTGTGAATGAGTGGGGGAAGGGCAGAGAAAGAGAGAGAGAGAATCTCAAGCAGGCTCCATGCTGTCAGCGCAGAACCCATTCAAGGCTTGATCTCAGGGACTGTGAGATCACGATCTGATCAGAAACCAAGAGTTGGATGTTTAAATGACTGAGACACCCAAGCACCCCAACTAACTGTAATTTAAATGAAAAAAGGTAATAGTTTACTCCCATCCTTTGAAAGGTAGTATTCTTAGCAGGATCCTGGCTGCACCATGTAATAAACCATAATACAAATTCTATTGGTGAAATGTATGAATATTCATAGGACCTGAGGTAAGTATAGGCTATTTTGTAATTTCAGGTAATGTTTTGCTACCAGTGACTTTTGTAGAGAAAAAGGAGGTTTAGGGATTTCAGGATGACACATAAGGGATTATGGACTTGTATATCCCCTTGGGAATAATACATTTTAATGATGTTTGGACTAGTGTCAATGGATGAAGTTATCCACATAGGAAAATGAATTAGAGAATAAAGAAGTGTTAGTGGACAAAAACTAAGGAAAATTATCTTTCAAAGGAAGTTTATCCATTGAAGAAAGTCTAGAGGGATAAGCCTGACATGTTAAAGTGGGACATTTTAAGAAGGAAATGTCAACCAGATCAAGTGTGAGCCAACAACAGCCAGCCATATGAACGAGGAAATATAGGCATTTATAAACATGGTGATGAAAAGAAATCTAAAAAACAGGATGTTGTAAAAAGCACCCAGGAGGCTGCTTTAGGGTGGATGACCTGAATGTCATAGAGGCGTACTCACCAGAGAGAGAGGCTTGGTCTAGGTAGGGGTTCTAGATGTTTTTATGTTATAAACTGGACTTCTGTGGCATTCTGTAGAAGTTTACAGAGTAAAAATATTTGTAAATAAATGAAAAAATGTATAGAATTGTAAGTTAAATCTATTATATTGAAATATTATGTCAAATATGTTGAACATGCATTTTTAATGTAATATATATATATTAATTAAATTATTAAATATTAAGAGAGGCAGGTCTTATACCTCAAAATATTAAAATTATGTATAAAAATATTAGTTCAAGATATATATAATAACTATAACATAATATGAAAATATCTATGATTTCTATTCATGACACAGTAATAGGTATTGCCTAATACAACTGTGGAACGTAATTGATGGAAATGGTAAATAGAGAGGTAAAAATGTTCCTATCCAAGTTCATATACTACCAGTCCAAAGAAAAATTTGGTGATTGTGGAGATTTAAATAAGTTTTCTAAGAAAGAAGCACAAAACTCGCTATTCTGTAACAAAACTCTGAATTCTCTAGCTAGCATCTTCAGCACTTAAGACTGATGTTCTAATACATCTTCTAGGTGACATGGAAGGCTATCGTGATTTTTAGTGGGGCTCAAAGCAGGAAAGGGAATAATATGGTGTAATCACAGTGTCTCTTGAGCCATATTGTACTGTGATACCAGGATTATGTGCATTGGGAGAATGAAAACATAACCCCTGTGGTAATATGACACCAGAGGCATCACTGGTGGAAATATTAAAACATAGACCCCCGGGTTTCTGGAACAAGGCCGCATTATTTATTGTAATGAACTGCATACCTACTGAAAGCCAGCTCCTGGTATGCAGCTGGGCCCTGGCAGGAATTGAGCTTCTGACCTAGTGACACCCAGTGATTAAATAGCCAGAGATGGCCACCATGTACTGAGTCCTCTAAGATTATTTAAGTAATACGGTCAGATGGAACCCAACAGTTGTAAGATGGAAATGATACATCCAGGGTCAGGAGTAAGCAGAGATAATAAATTGCATAAGCTAGTAGCCCAGACAATCCCTTCCACCACACCATGTTATCTACCACTCCTGTAGCAGCACATCTCCCCCAAGTCACACCTACTGCAGTGTTGAAGTTCGCTTATAAACAGGTGATGGAAGAGAATGCCCCTCAGTCATGAGTTCACTAAAGGGTTGGTATGTTATCATGATGTTAGGTGAAAACACGGATGAATCACAACTCCAAGCAGAGGTTTCCCTGGCAGGCAGTGGTGTAGGAAAACTCTTCAATAAGTAAAGCTGGAAGTATTGTATTTGGCATTCACTTTGTGTGGAAAGAGAAATACCTCATGGTCACATGAACTCATCAATAGTGGCAATAGGTGGTTAGTCAGGGACATAGAAAAGGAAGAATGTAAAGTTGGGGACCAAGAGGTCTGGAGAGGTGACCTGAATTTGGACCTATGAAACAAACACAAAATGTGAAGATATTTGATTGGTATGTCAATATCTCTGAGAGAAAACCCACATTGACACAGAAGGGAGCAACCAAATTGATACAGTGACTTGGCCAGTAGACATCACCCAACCTCCATGATAATCCACCCTAGTGCTGGCACTATGGACAATGAAGAATGTAGTCATGGGGGTCTGCATGGGCACTGACTTACCAGTGCTAATCTAGTGACTTTCCCTGTTGAATATGCAAATTGTCAGCAAAGAAATCAATCCTGGACCCTAGTACATGGCTGTTCCTTGAAGAGTACAGTCAGCTTCTTGGTGGACTACATTGGACCCTTCCACTCTGAAAGAATCGCAATTCATATTCTCTGTAATTGACACTTATTCTTGCTATGGGATTGACTTTCATGCCAACAGAGCTTTGTCTAGACCCACTCTCTGAGGGCTTGCAGAGTGGTTTTATTCACAAATAAAACTAATATTGGTAAGTATATCAAAGGAAGTGTGGCAGTGGAAAAATGACCAAGAGATCCCGCGGTTCTTTTCCAGTCACTAGCCTCAGAACACAGTATCTTGACCTCTTAAAGATGTGGCTGAGGCACAAGTTTGAAATTATGTCCTGCAAGGATCCTCCTCCAGGACTACATTATTCTCAGGGTTGAGTGTATACTCTAAATGAAACACTATTATCTGAGGTTTTGTCTTCAAAGAGAATACATGAACCTGGGAACCAAGTAGTTGAAGTACAAATATTCCCACTTACCATCACTCCCAGTGACATACTTGGGGTCCTTGTACTTCTCATTGCCACAAATTTAGGGTCTGTGAATTGAGAGGTTATGGTTCTCAAAGGAGAATTCTTCCATCAGTGTACACAGTAATAGTCCCTTGGAATTCTATGATATAACTATCAGTCACTTACTTCAGGCTCCTTATGCCAAAGACCATGAAGAAAGCAAATGAGTCACAGTACTGGTAGGAATAATTGACATCAATCTTTAAGAAAAGATAGAACATCTGCTACATGAAGAATCAGAAAATGTTTGGCTTATTCTGGGTTTATTTAGTGAGTCATCTTTTGGAGAGTAATTAACACTCTTGTCCCCTCCTCTACCACCTGTTTTAGACGCCCTCATGATCAACTAGTAGTTGTCACACTCTAGGTTACTTTCCTCATGGAATGATCCAGAACTTTATCCCTGTGGGATTTGAGGGGAGGAAATTTTGTCCTGTGATTTCCAAAGATAGATCTTTTGCAGAACGTGAATCATATAGGTATGAGAAGAACATAACAATCTCTCGGTAAAATAAGAATCACTATGAGGATAGCTCCAGCTAATATCATGTTTGTAATGGCATTTATTAATAGAATTAAGCCATTTTATTTTTTCTGGTAATCACTGGTAGCCAGGAAAAATAACAAAGTAACTAGTTAGAATGAATCAGAGAGAGAAATTGACATTCTAAAGAGTGTAACACAAAGATAGTCAAGGGGTAAGGAATTTGAGGGTAGTATTAGGACAAATCATGGAACCCATTTTAAGTAGGGAAGAAATTAAGTATGGATTGGAAAAGAAAGTTAAGAGAAAGAGATCAAGGAACTGAAAATCTAAGAAATGGGTTGAGTTATGTAAGAGACTGGGACTGAGAAGAGAATTAAAAGTTGTCACTGGAAAATATAAAGAGAGGCAAAATAGAATACTTGCACACCAAATAATGGACAAAATTGATGACAGAAAAATATTCTTAGGCATCTTAATAAATATGTAATGTGACTTATCTATGTTCGTCTTCAGTGGTAAGATAAAGAAGGTAAATTGCCTTGTGTTATTGATATTAGAAGTAATTTTGGTTTAAACTACTTTTACATATGTAAGTCTAAGTTAGATAAATGCATTGGGAAAAATAATGTATTTTTGGTCTTTCATTTTTTTTTAATTCAAGACAAGATGGGAAGCTCTTAAAAATAAATCATGTCTTAGAGTTTTACTGAAAACACCAAAATTCGTTTATGACATCAGGGTCCCTCATACTAGAGTAGGTCAGGTTTGGTTTCCTTAATTTAAAATAGATTCTCAGCATTAATCAAAGGTGATCAGGTACTTTCCCTAGAGTTTGTTTCTACATATAATGGATACACTTACTGAAATTACATCATGTAATATTCTCCAAAACTGTCAAATGACAGCTTAAAAAAACTAGTTGTTCGTGGGGTGCCTGGGTTGATCAGTTGGTTAAGTGTCTGACTTTGGCTCAGATCATGATCTCACAGTTCGTAAGTTTGAGTCCTGAGTCCAGTCTGAGTTCACAGCTTGGATCTAAGAACCTGCTTTAGATTCTGTCTCCCTCTCTCTCTTCCTTCCCTGCTTTCCTGCTCTCTCTCTCCCAAAAATAGATAAGTAAACATTAAAAAAAATAGTTGTTTATTATGTTCCCAACTAAACATGAGATAAATTGATACAATCTTTATTTCATGTCATCAATTAAATGGAGGTTATTATGGAGAGTATCCTAAAGAAGTGTTTTTTTTTTTCCAGGTCATAAGTAAACATCATGGTTTTATATAATGATTTATGTTTTTTTTATAGCAAAGTCTCGATCTTTTTAAAATTCAAATATAATTGATGTACATTATATTAGTTTCAGGTGTATGTAATGATTTCATATTTGTGTATATTTTTAAATGATGACAATAAGTTTAGTTCACATCCATCACCACATATATTTACAAAAAGCACTTTTTCTTGTGATGAGAACTTTTAAGGTTTACTCTCTTACCAGCTTTCAAACATGCACTACAGTGTTATTAACTTTAGTTCCAATGCTGTACATCACATCGCCATGATTTACTTATTTTATAATTGGAATTTTGTACCTTTTGACTCCCTTCATCCATTTTATCCACCCCCAGCCCACCTCTGGCAACCACCAGTCTGTTTTCAGTATCTAGGGCAAAGTCTCTACTTTAATAGATTTTTAACTAGCAGTATCTATCCATTTGTGATGACTTTTATTTTAAATACTTTGTTTATTTTTAAATGTTTACTTATTTTTGAAAGAGAGAGAGAGAGAGAGAGAGAGACAGACAGACAGACAGAACATGAGCAGGGGAGGGGCAGAGAGAGAGAGGGAGACAGAATCTGAATTGGGCTCCAGGCTCTGAGCTGTCAGCACAGAGACTGAGGGGGGCTCTAACTCACCAACCACTAGATCATGACCTGAACTGACACTTAACTGACTGAGCCACCCAGGAGCCCCAAATATTTTATTTTTAAGTAATCTAAACACCTAAGGTGGGGCTTGAATTTACAATCCTGAGATCAAGAGTGTCATGTTCTACTTAACTAAGCCAGACTTTTTATCTGATGACCTTATCTCTTAACTGTGTCAATCTAAGCACATCCTTACCACCAGGGAAATTTAATAGGCCAGTCTACACATCCCCTTGGTATATAATCCCAAGAATGTATTATAGGCTTTGAGGTTTGTGCTTCCTATCCTTAAATATGTTGGCACTCAAAGCTGCTTAAACAAGCATCAGCAAAGGTGCCTGTCTTCTTTGAAGTTATTTTCTGCGGAAATCACAGTCACTGACCAAATGATTTGGGAAGATTAAATTGTGCTTATTTTATGGCATTCTAAAACAGCAGGGTTAAATACTGGGCCAGCTGCCAGCCACTCAACACCCACACTTTCATGTTTGGCTGCCAGATATAGCCACACGAATTATTCTGGAGCAGAAATGTGCAATGGCGCCATTCTGGAGAGCAGAAATTCGTTTTTAAGTTTAATGCTTTGATGAATGGATAATTCAAATAGTATTCATTTTTACATTCATAAAAAGGACCTTTTAAAATTAGATTGGGTCTTGGTTGCTGGAGGAAGTTTTCTACTTTCTTTTGGAGGAAAGATACCTCCCGCACTAGGTGAATTTCCTCTTTCTCTATTCCAGAAAATGTGGGGTTCCTTTCTCCAACTCTCTCAAAAATCAGGATGTATACTAAGCCATTTCATTGATAAGGAAAGTGTATATATAAATAGATAAGTACACATATATGTATATGGAACACACTTAAAATATTAATGTAATGTGTGAGAAATATAAAGGCATCAAATGATTTTGCTTACCTAATTTATTCTAGGTTAATTTACACTGGAAACATGTTTTTCTCTAAATTCTGCCAGAATCACCAGGCTGAGGTATGGCTGTACATTCCTCTCAGACATCTTGAAGGCAGGATACAACAGTTTCACAGGGGGGCCTCTCACTGGGGGCCTATGGAGATCTCTGTATGGAGAACTTATGGAGAAGAATCATAGCCTCACACTCAAAGCTCACGGTCTAGAGACACATAGGCAAAGTCTTATAAATAATATAAATGATTTAAAAATATCATAAGTACAAAAAAATAAATAAAAATATAAGTACAACCATAAGATGCCTAAGACAAGTATATACTCCAGGAAATAGTGAATGGTTGCAGAGAAGCAAATCTGAGAGTTTTCAGACAAAAAGAATGACTGTTTCCAAGAAGACAAAAAAAGAGGTTGAGGAGCACTTTTTTGGAGAAGGTAGGTCTTGACCTGGACTTACAGAATCCTGGAGGTTGCTCCAGATGTAGAAGAGCCATACCTTATCATAGAGAAGTACTTTCTGCAAAAACAGAGAGATGGGTGTCCATAGCTTGTGTAGGAGCTACCATAACGGTAGCTTGTGTAGGAGCTACCATAACGGATTGCCTAAATGGGTTGAGTTATTTTGGTTTCTTGCTTCTTTTCTTTAAGAGATATCACAGGACTTACCTTGGCAGTGCAATCACCAACACAGACAAGAGAAAAGAAATCAGTGGATTGGGGAGAGTTTGGAGAGGAGAGTCAAATGAGTGATGAAGTCAATTTTAGTTTGAATTCAAAGAAACCGAACAAAAATGAATGGGAAAAAAATTACACCATGTGCTCCATGACCTCTTAAAATGGGTTGCATTGAAAAGGTAAGATACAATACCTTGCACATTTTGGTTCAGTTAGTATTAAAATTAAAACGTTCTGACAAACTTTTTATCATTTTTAAGTCATTCTGGTGGCAATATTTGGTTTCAAGATTAAATAGCATTTGTGCTCCGTACAATTTTTCTCTTCCCTTCATTCTAGGCAGACAGCTGATCTTTGTTATTCTTCTCCTTGGAGGTCTTTGCAAGGCAGCAAATAGAAACTTCATGATGTAGACCTCTCCTAGGATCAGTGAAAGTACATTGTTGGGGTCTTGTGGAGGCAGAAGAGAGGGGTGTGCTTTTGAGAAGCAGAAAAAATATGGGGGTCTTTGTATGACCCAAGAGAGAGGTTAAAGATCCATTGGTCACACAAGCCCCTGGAGCTTCCCTGAGAAGAATATTCTCAGCTATTTCAAACATGCCTAAAAAGGGGCATCACGGCTCCTGAAGGCAGAGGACATCAGTCCTCCGGAGGGCAGCAATGTCAACTGTGACGTGATTTAGAACGATTTCCCATTTTGTTAACATTGGGACTTTCGTACTACTCTGGGTAGGGAGACCCCCAGGAAAACTTAAATGGAGTCTTCCTCAACGTCCTTACAGGATGGGAACTCAGTTGTGAGATTAGTTTGATTACATAAAAAACAGAAACCCAATATTGTTGCATTAGGATTTTTTAAGGTCTGTCAATGAAAATTGGTAAGTTGGAGAATGAAAGATCTAAGGTTCTAGATTTATTTCCAGTTCTTTCTTCCACCTATCCACAGACATAGTATAACCTCTCCAAATTTCTTTGGGTTTTGGAATTTGTGTTCTAATACTCTGCTATATCAAGGATTGAGTGGTGGCATAGTTCAAAGTCTTACCTATTGGTGGTACCTATATTTTTTAAATCCTTATTTACTTTGAGAGAGAAAGAGAGTGTGCTTGACTGGGGTAGGGTCAGAGGGAGAGGAAAAGAGAGAAACCCAAGCAGGCTTTCCACTGTCAGTGCAGAGCCTGTTGCCTGGGCTTGATCTTATAAACTGTGAGATCATGACCTGAGCCGAAATCAAGAGTTAGATGCTCAACCTACTGAGTCACCCAGGTACTCCAGGTGGGCAATTTCTGATGTTATGTTAGTTTCCAGCATTTTTCCACATTGTCAATAGATCGGTGCACAACAATTTACCAGAGGAGGGGCACCTAGCTGGCTCAGTTGGAGGAGCGTGTGGCTCTTTATCTAGGGGTCTTGGGTTAGAGCCCCACATGAGGTGTAGAGATTAGTTAAAATAAATTTTAAAAAAACTTAAAAAAAAAGAACACCTTCCCAGAGGAAATTCAATTCTTGCTCAAGTTCTGAGTAGCATCGTCTTGCAGAATGGTTGAACATTTCTCATATTGGATCTGATGTCACATGAGATGCTGGCAACAACAAATTCTCTTTCTGAGCAGAAAACACTTGGTGAGATACCACTTTTACCCTTTGGCCAAAGTACTCAGATTCTCCTTTCCCAAATGACTCCTATCATTCACATTTAAAAATATTTTTAATTGGGGTGCCTTGGTGGCTCAGGCAGCTAAGCCTCAGATTTCACTCAGGTCATGATCACACGGTTCACGAGTATGAGCCCCACTTCATTCTCTGTGCTGACAGCTCAGAGCCTGGAGCCTGCTTCGTATTCTGTGTCTCCCTCTCTATTTGCCCCTCCCCTGCTCACGTTCTGTCTCTCTTTCTCAAAAGTAAATAAATATTTAAAATATATTTTTTTTAAGTAACATGGGTTGCATTATGTTTATGCTAGGCCATCTCAAATCATTTTTAAAGACAACTGAAATATGAGCTATAAATTCAACAATAATAAAGCCATGGAAGATGGTGTTTTCCTTCTATAAAAAGTTGTATTATTTTCTTGCTTAAATTGAAGAAAGTCTCTTGGAATCACTGTTCTCATTTTATAAATCATTCACTGCGTTTTTCAATTATTCTACAGTATTACTAAATGACTAATAAAATATGTATTACATTAATAATTGAAATCTTAACTGCATTGGGAAAATGTAAATGTGTCATATTATGTGAAGAAATGTTGAAATCTTGCCATAAATAGTTCCAGTCAAGCCTGAAGAACTGTTATTAGTATTTCATTTATTAATGTCTAAGTAATCTGCATTTTTGATAATTTGAGTAAGCCTTAAGCCTGTCAAAATTTGCCATTTACTTTTCATTTCCCCTCAATTACTTTTGACATTTTGTTTTCCATTTAGCAAGTAAGCAAGCTTCCATTCTTGGGGATGTTACTTAATAGATACCACATGTACAAGGCCATAAGTAAACACCATTTACTGCAAAACAGGTTAATAACAGTGCAAATATTGTTGCTATAGTTCTATATAATGCAAATAAGAACAAACTGTTGTAGCAATTATTTGAATTCACCAAAAAACGACGAGACATCTTGCCTCAGGTGGGGAGTAACACAAACTTAAATTTGGACTTCTCTCCCTTTGAGGAAGGAAGCATTAACAATTGAGGGAGCTGCTCATTTTACTATACAGCCAAATGCCACCAACAGGAGGGAATACTTAGGAGACCAGTTTGAATTAACACGTTTGCAAAGTTAGGGAAAGTATAAACACATATGATGTTAGAGAAGATAGAAAAAAGAAAACAGAAGAGAGAAAAAGAGAAAGGAAGAAAGGAAGGGAAGGAAAGGAGACAAAAGAAGACAAAAGAAAGGAGAAAGAAAAACCTGTATATACAGTGCTTGCTTGCAACCACTCTTTTTAAAATTTCCTCGATAGCTCCATTTGTAGAAATAGTATCCAGGTCCATACTCTAGATGTGGTTCTCTACAATGATAGCTTATTTATATATCAATAAAAAAAATCTGAGTGTTGTCTGATGCAGGTTAATAAACAAAATGTGATCATTTTTCCTGAAAAAGTTGCAGTATGTGTCTTGGGACTGACAGAAAATAAAAATGATAATAGTTTTTTAGGGACTATTAGTTCAAAAGAAGACAAATAAGGAAGCTATCACATGCCCCTATTTAGTATGAAAGGATCCAACTTTGGACCAGGAAAGGAAGGCTAGGGAAGGGAAATTGAAAAGAGTTATAAAGACAGCAGGGAAAGTCAGAGTTGCTAATTTGTATAAAGAAGATATTAGAAGATTGTTTTTATCAGACCAAGAGGTCCATGTTACTTATAGTAACTTTAAAAGTTAAGAAACATGTTACATAATAACAAGCCGCTCAAAGAAATATTTAGTTGTTATTGATGTAGCTTTATGTCTTGATGGAATTTCAGAAAACATTGGTTGTAAAGTTTATTTCTTTGGGTAGTTTTAGAAGTTGTTTAATTTATGTACTCTTTATATACAACAGACATTAAGCACTGATATATAGCAAGTATTGCACTAGGCACTGGGGATATTCATATAATTCCTGCCTTCAAGGATTTTACAATACCTGCTATTTGTGTAGTAATTTAAATTTGAAGAATGCCTTCACTTATTTTTAATTGTTGCTGCATTCCGTGTTTCCATGCATTCTTTGGGCAACATGACCTTGCTATTTATGGTGATGAAATTTTTTTTAAAGGGGGGTCATTTTTTAATTTATTTTATTTTTACTTATTTATTTATTTATTTTATTTATTTATTTTTAAATGTTTTATTTATTTTTGACAGAGAGAGACAGCATGAGCGGGGGAGGGGCAGAGATAGAGGGAGACACAGAATCCAAAGCAGGCTCCAGGCTCTGAGCTGTCAGCCCAGATCCTGACGTGGGGCTCGAACTCGTGAACCACGAGATCGTGACCTGAGCTGAAGTCGGATGCTCAACCGACTGAGCCACCCAGGCGCCCCATAAAGGGGGGTCATTTTTTTAAATGTGAGGAGTTATAATACAAATAGCATAATGATGACTCTCTCAGCTTGTGGGCCCATAGCAAAATACCATGAGTTGGGTGGATTCAACAACAGAAGTTTATTTTCTCACAGTATGGGAGGCTCAAAGTCTGAGATGTGGGTGCCAGTGGGTAGGGTTCTGGTGAGAGCTCTCTTCCTGGTCTCCAGATGGCTGCCTCCTGGGTGTATTCACACATAGTGGAGAGACAGGGAGCAAGTTTTCTGAAGCCTCTTCTTATGAGGGCACTAAGCCCACTATGAGGGTCCCACCCTCACGACCTCATCTGGACCTAATTACCACCTAACAGCCCCATCTCCAAATATCATCGTAATGAGTTTAGGACTTCAAAATACGAATTTTAGGAGGACACAGTTCAGTCCATACCATTGACTCACATGCCCCATTTGAAAAATTCAGTGTTTTTTTTTTTTTTTTTTTTTTTTTTGGCCATATTTGCTTCAGAAAAAAAAAATTTTTAATAACAAGTTCATAATTGAAGTTCTCTTTATACCTCTCTCCAATCATGCCACTTTGCTTATGCAAATGTTACCCTGTCCTTGTCTTTTGTGTATTTTTTCTAAGTTTTAATACTTTATTTATATATCTGTCAATAATATTTAATACTGTGATGTATGCTTTCATACATTATATAAAAAGGTATGGTTTATAACTCATTCTCTATATATGAGAATATATAGTATGTATATACATATATAAATAATATAATATTATATAATATATAATTAATATATAAGGGAATCTTGAAAATCAGTGCTCAACATATGCTATTTATTTCATATCCAGGACTCATGGGTCCAAGAAGCTAGGGGTGGGAATGGAAGTGGCTCCACTCACTATTACCCTTAGTGGTCCACTAGCAAAAATGTTCCTTCCTGTCCTCACCATTTTATGTTTTGTTGGTCTAGAGATCTTAGTTTCAAAGGAAGAAAGGCTTCCACCAGGGGACACCGAATGATTCCATTGAACTGGAAGTTAAGACTGACTCTAAATCAATAGTCAAAGTAGGGAGTTATTATCCTGGTGGGGGAATGGTTCCAATTTCCAGGAGGAAATTGAGCTGGTACTATAAAATGAACGTAAGGAAGAGAATGTCTGAAATACAGAAGCTCTGTTAGGCATCTCCTACTACTACCATGATCTGTGGTTAGAGTCGGTGGAAAATTGCAACAACCCAATTCAGGCAGGACTACTAATGTCCTAGACTCTTCATGAATGACTATCTGGGTCTCTGTAGCAGGTAAAGAGCCATGTTCTGCTGACATGCTTCCTGAGGGCTAAGACAATATGGAATGGATAGAGGTGGTTATTAATACCGTCCACAACCAGGTGATCAGTTTCAGAAACTAGAACTATAATCGTTATGACTATTTCTTCCTTATTCTACTATGAATATATTTGTGTGTGTCTCTGGACATGTAGACATACTATTTTTCTTCTTATATAAGATGTATTAACTTTGCATCATGGTATTTAAGTTTTGTTAACTTTACATCGTAGTATTTAAGTTACAGGATATGAGGGAAAAGGGATTATCACCCAAGGAGTTTGCATCATCTTCTGGTAAAAGAATTAGTGGATTTTGGGTTGCACACGGGATAGTTGTATCATATTAGGCAGAAGTATATTTGGATTATGTCATTAGAGATTAAATATGGTTTAAGGAGATGTGTAGGGGTGCCAAGTTCACAACAAGTGCTAGACTGTGATGGGTAATTTTATGTGTGAACTTGACTAGGCTATGTTGCCCATTTATTTATTTAATACCAATCAAGATGTTGTGAAGCTATTTTTAAAATGTGATTAATATTTAACTCATTAGACTTTGAGTAAAGCAGATTATTTCCCATAACATGGGAGAACCACATTCAATAAGTTGAACGCCTTTGGACCAAAGACTGAAGTTTCCTCAAAAAGAAACAATTGTCTCAGAATTGCAGTATAAAAACTCTGCCTGCTGGGGGCGCCTGAGTGGTTCAGTCAGTTAAGTATCAGCCTCCGGGTTTCAGCTCAGGTGGGTATCTCAAGACACTTGGGATCAAGACTTGCATCAGGCTCTGTGGTGACAGCTCAGGACCTGCTTGAGATTCTTTCTTTCTCTGCCCCTCCCTTTCTTGTGCATGCTAACTCTCTCTGTCAGAATAAAGAAGGAAGAAAGAAGGAGGAAGGAAGAAAAAGGAATAAGGGGAAGGGTAAAAGGGGGAGGGGAAGTAGGGAGAAGAGGGAGAAGAAGGAGGAGGGGGGGAAGAAGGAAGAGGGAAAGGAGGAGGGGGAGGGGGAGGAGGAGGAGGAGGAGAAAGAGAAACAACTCTGCCTGTTGGCTTGCCCTGAAGATTTCAACCTCAAGAATGCAATATCAATTCCAGCCTGAATTTCCAGCCTGTCACTCTACAAGATTTCATACTTGCCTGTCCTTACAATTGCATAAGCCATTTTCTTAAAATAAATCTGTTTGTATATCCTATTCATTCTTTTTTTTTCCTCAGGAACACTCTTACAACCTTATATTCAGTAGCCTGATGTACTCACTTGTTTTAATAATTTACATGTAGAATTTTTTGGATTTTCTCACTGTGAAGAGCAAAACAGTTTTGTTTCTTTCAATGCCGTAGACATTTTATTTTCTTTTCTGTCTTGCTGTAATTGCTTGGGAATCCAATAAAATGTTGGACATATTGTTGATAATAGAATATTTGTTAGTGAGAAAGACTTTTAAAATTTATAATTTTATATTTTGCTATGCATTTTTGTAGATATGTTTAGTATAGAAGAAAGTTTTTTGGGTTTTTTTTGTTTTAAAATGTTTTTATTTTTTTTTTTTTAACATCTTTTATTTATTTATTTATTTTTTTATTTTTTAATATATGAAATTTACTGTCAAATTGGTTTCCATACGACACCCAGTGCTCATCCCAAAAGGTGCCCTCCTCAATACCCATCACCCACCCTGCCCTCCCTCCCACCCCCCATCAACCCTCA
>NC_064816.1:104548424-104584536 GCF_023721935.1 Panthera uncia | reverse complement strand
CATAAGCTTTCTATAGTTTTCAGCATACAGATCTTTTACATCTTTGGTTAGATTTATTCCTAGGTATTTTATGCTTCTCGGTGCAATTGTGAATGGGATCAGTTTCTTCATTTGTCTTTCTGTTGCTTCATTGTTAGTGTATAAGAATGCAACTGATTTCTGCACATTGATTTTGTATCCTGCAACTTTGCTGAATTCATGTATCAGTTCTAGCAGACTTTTGGTGGAGTCTATCGGATTTTCCATGTATAATATCATGTCATCTGCAAAAAGCGAAAGCTTGACTTCGTCTTTGCCAATTTTGATGCCTTTGATTTCCTTTTGTTGTCTGATTGCTGATGCTAGAACTTCCAGCACTATATTAAACAACAGCGGTGACAGTGGGCATCCCTGTCGTGTTCCTGATCTCAGGGAAAAAGCTCTCAGTTTTTCCCCGTTGAGGATGATGTTAGCTGTGGGCTTTTCATAAATGGCCTTTATGATCTTTAAGTATGTTCCTTCTATCCCGACTTTCTCAAGGGTTTTTATTAAGAAAGGGTGCTGGATTTTGTCAAAGGCCTTTTCTGCATCGATTGACAGGATCATATGGTTCTTCTCTTTTTTTTTGTTAATGTGATGTATCACGTTGATCGATTTGCGAATGTTGAACCAGCCCTGCATCCCAGGAATGAATCCCACTTGATCATGGTGAATAATTCTTTTTATATGCTGTTGAATTCGATTTGCTAGTATCTTATTAAGAATTTTTGCATCCATATTCATCAGGGATATTGGCCTGTAGTTCTCTTTTTTTACTGGGTCTCTGTCTGGTTTAGGAATCAAAGTAATACTGGCTTCATAGAATGAGTCTGGAAGTTTTCCTTCCCTTTCTATTTCTTGGAATAGCTTGAGAAGGATAGGTATTATCTCTGCTTTAAATGTCTGGTAGAACTCCCCTGGAAGCCATCTGGTCCTGGACTCTTATTTGTTGGGAGATTTTTGATAACCGATTCAATTTCTTCGCTGGTTATGGGTCTGTTCAAGCTTTCTATTTCCTCCTGATTGAGTTTTGGAAGAGTGTGGGTGTTTAGGAATTTGTCCATTTCTTCCAGGTTGTCCAATTTGCTGGCATATAATTTTTCATAGTATTCCCTGATAATTGTTTGTATCTCTGAGGGATTGGTTGTAATCATTCCATTTTCATTCATGATTTTATCTATTTGGGTCATCTCCCTTTTCTTTTTGAGAAGCCTGGCTAGAGGTTTGTCAATTTTGTTTATTTTTTCAAAAAACCAACTCTTGGTTTCGTTGATCTGCTCTACAGTTTTTTTAGATTCTATATTGTTTATTTCTGCTCTGATCTTTATTATTTCTCTTCTTCTGCTGGGTTTAGGCTGCCTTTGCTGTTCTGCTTCTATGTCCTTTAGGTGTGCTGTTAGATTTTGTATTTGGGATTTTTCTTGTTTCTTGAGATAGGCCTGGATTGCAATGTATTTTCCTCTCAGGACTGCCTTCGCTGCATCCCAAAGCGTTTGGATTGTTGTATTTTCATTTTCGTTTGTTTCCATGTATATTTTAATTTCTTCTCTAATTGCCTGGTTGACCCACTCATTCGTTAGTAGGGTGTTCTTTAACCTCCATGCTTTTGGAGGTTTTCCAGACTTTTTCCTGTGGTTGATTTCAAGCTTCATAGCATTGTGGTCTGAAAGTATGCATGGTATAATTTCAATTCTTGTAAACTTATGAAGGGCTGTTTTGTGACCCAGTATATGATCTATCTTGGAGAATGTTCCATGTGTACTCGAGAAGAAAGTATATTCTGTTGCTTTGGGATGCAGAGTTCTAAATATATCTGTCAAGTCCATCTGATCCAATGTATCATTCAGGGCCCTTGTTTCTTTATTGACTGTGTGTCTAGATGATCTATCCATTTCTGTAAGTGGGGTGTTAAAGTCCCCTGCAATGACCACATTCTTATCAATAAGGTTGCTTATGTTTATGAGTAATTGTTTTGTATATCTGGGGGCTCGGGTATTTGGTGCATAGACATTTATAATAGTTAGCTCTTCCTGGTGGATAGACCCTGTGATTATTATATAATGCCCTTCTTCATCTCTTGTTACAGCCTTTAATTTAAAGTCTAGTTTGTCTGATATAAGTATGGCTACTCCAGCTTTCTTTTGGCTTCCAGGAGCATGATAAATAGTTCTCCATCCCCTCACTCTCAATCTAAAGGTGTCCTCAGATCTAAAATGAGTCTCTTGTAGACAGCAAATAGATGGGTCTTGTTTTTTTATCCATTCTGATACCCTATGTCTTTTAGTTGGCGCATTTAATCCATTTACATTCAGTGTTATTATAGAAAGATATGGGTTTAGAGTCATTGTGATGTCTGTATGTTTTATGCTTGTAGTGATGTCTCTGGTACTTTGTCTCACAGGATCCCCCTTAGGATCTCTTGTAGGGCTGGTTTCGTGGTGACAAATTCCTTCAGTTTTTGTTTGTTTGGGAAGACCTTTATCTCTCCTTCTATCCTAAATGACAGACTTGCTGGATAAAGGATTCTCGGCTGCATATTTTTTCTGTTTAGCACACTGTAGATATCGTGCCAAGCCTTTCTGGCCTGCCAAGTTTCAAAGGAGAGATCAGTCACGAGTCTTATAGGTCTCCCTTTATAAGTGAGGGCACGTTTATCCCTTGCTGCTTTCAGAATTTTCTCTTTATCCTTGTATTTTGCCAGTTTCACTATGATATGTCGTGCAGAAGATCGATTCAAGTTACGTCTGAAGGGAGTTCTCTGTGCCTCTTGGATTTCAATGCCTTTTTCCTTCCCCAGTTCAGGGAAGTTCTCAGCTATAATTTGTTCAAGTACCCCTTCAGCACCTTTCCCTCTCTCTTCCTCCTCTGGGATACCAATTATGCATATATTATTTTTTTTAGTGTATCACTTAGTTCTCTAATTTTCCCCTCATACTCCTGGATTTTTTTTATCTCTCTTTCTTTCAGCTTCCTCTTTCTCCATAACTTTATCTTCTAGTTCACCTATTCTCTCCTCTGCCTCTTCAAGCCGAGCCATCGTGGATTCCATTTTGTTTTGCATTTCGTTTAAAGCGTTTTTCAACTCCTCGTGACTGTTCCTTAGTCCCTCGATCTTTGTGGCAAGAGATTCTCTGCTGTCCTGTATACTGTTTTTAAGCCCAGCGATTAATTTTATGACTATTATTCTAAATTCACTTTCTGTTATATTATTTAAATCCTTTTTGATCAGTTCATTAGCTGTTGTTATTTCCTGGAGATTCTTCTGAGGGGAATTCTTCCGTTTGGTCATTTTGGAGAGTCCCTTGCGTGGTGAGGACCTGCAGTGCACTTCCCCTGTGCTGTGGTGTATAACTGGAGTTAGTGGGCGGGGCCGCAGTCCGACCCGATGTCTGCCCCCAGCCCACTGCTGGGGCCACAGTCAGACTGGTGTGTGCCTTCTCTTCCCCTCTCCTAGGGGCAGGATTCACTGTGGGGTGGCGTGGCCCGTCTGGGCTACTTGCACACTGCCAGGCTTGTGTTGCTGGGGATCTGGCGTATTAGCTGGGGTGGGTAGGCAAGGTGCACGGGGGGTGGAGGGGCAGGCTTAGCTAGCTTCTCCTTAGGTGATCCACTCCAGGAGGAGCCCTGTGGCAGCGGGAGGGAGTCAGATCCGCTGCCGGAGGTTTGGCTCCGCAGAAGCACAGAGTTGGGTGTTTGCGCGGAGCGAGCAAGTTCCCTGGCAGGAACTGGTTCCCTTTGGGATTTTGGCTGGGGGATGGGCGGGGGAGATGGCGCTGGCGCCTTTGTTCCCCGCCAAGCTGAGCTCTGCCGTCCGGGGGCTCAGCAGCTCTCCCTCCCTTTGTCCTCCAGCCTTCCCGCTTTCCGAGCAGAGCTGTTAACTTCTGACCTCCCAGACGCTAAGTCGCGCTTGCTGTCGGAACACAGTCTGTCCGGCCCCTCCGCTTTTGCCAGCCAGACTCGGGGGCTCTGCTTGTCCGGCGAGCCGCCCCTCCGCCCCGGCTCCCTCCCGCCAGTCCGTGGAGCGCGCACCGCCTCGCCGCCCTTCCTACCCTCTTCCGTGGGCCTCTAGTCTGCGCTTGACTCCGGAGACTCCCTTCTGCTAATCCTCTGGCGGTTTTCTGGGTTCTTTAGGCAGGTGTAGGTGGAATCTAAGTGATCGGCAGGACGCGTTGTGAGCCCCGCGTCCTCCTACACCGCCATCTTCCGGAACTCTTAAAATGTTTTTAAATTCAGTTTTATGAAAACTTTGCTAAAAAAAATAAAAGTTTTTCTAAGTAATGAATATTAAAGTTTGGCTAATTCTTTTCTGGATAATAGCATTTCTAATTTATTTGTTGATGTGATTAAATACACTGATTGATTTTCAAAGGTTGACTCATTCTAGCATTACTGGGATAACAGCTTCCTCATTGGAATATTATTTTTATTTTTTTCTAGATTTGGTTTAGGCATCTTTAACCACATTGTGGTTAATATTATTTTTAGTCATTGCTTTATAGCTCAGTGTTTAATCATAATTTTTAGAATATTCTGTATTTATTTTGTATTTTTCCTTGAATTTCTGTTAATTTTTGTCTCATAAAATTGAAGCTATAAAACTAGGTATTTAGAATTGTTATATCTTTCCGGCCAATTGAACCTCTTATTACCCATGAATATTTTCTTTTCATCTCTTTAGTAATGCTTTATGCCTTGTAGTATACTTTGTGATAAATCACTATAGTTGCTTTGTTTGCTGTTTCTGCTTTTCATATTTTTCTATTTGTTACTTTCAATTATTTTCTTAACTTTGTTTTTAGATATATTTCTTCCAACACACATAGAGTTGTTGCTGTTGATAAATACAGTATGAAAATCTTTGACTTTAATAAGGAATTTAACATATTAACATTTACTGTAATTACTGACATATTTGTGTTTAAATCTACATTTTACTATTTTCTTATATTTTCCATATTTTGTATAAACATATTTCCTCAACTTTGTACCTTCTTCTTGTGTGACTTTTTATTATTTAATCTCAGTCCATGAGCTTAAAATTATGACTGATCACATGGAAGTCAGAATTAACCCTATGCATAACTTTTTACCACTACTCAAGACTTGAGCATCAAACTCTCCTTGACTCGAAACTCAATAAATAGCTGTCTTTTCAGAAAGACCCAAATGACAAATGCCAGTGAATAAAGAATGCCAGTACATGAGGGTATAATTGAAATAATCAACCATAAAAATAATATTTTCTGGGGCAGCTGGATGGCTCAGTCAGTAAAGCATCTAACTCTTGAATGCGGCTCACGTCATGATCTCATGGTTCATGAGTTCAAGCCCCACACCAGACTCTGCACTGACAGCATGGAGCTTGCTTGGAATTCTCTCTCTTCTTCTCTCTCCTCCTCCCCTGCTCATGTGCTCTCTCTCTCTCAAATCAAATAAATAAAATTTTCAAATAATTAAAAAAAATATTTTCCAGAAACTTGAAATTTTACCTTAAAAATACATATGAATGTCCTCACAGTATACCTGTTTGCTTTAACATTTAAAAGTATGTTAGATAACCGTTAAGAAAAAAATAATTTAAAAAATAAATGCAAACAACTCCTCTTTGTTATTTAGAGTAATCCTGTATCATCCACTCCTTTGAGTCCCCCAAATTAAGATGGATGGAAAGATTGATCTGACATTTTGAGATCATCACTTTCAATGTTCTACTTTTCAGACTCAATATCACAGTACTTAAAAAAGCTAAGTTTGTAGAAGTGGAAGTTTACCAATGTGTACTTTTTGTTCACTGTTTTTTAGGCTCTCAGACTAATCATGAAACACTAACAGAAATATGCTGGCTTTGGCAGAGATAAAAGTTGTATAATTCTGGAGTTGGACAGGCTTCTATCTCAGTCACTTCCTATCTAAGTAGCCAACCACATTGTTTGGCACAGCCTTGGCACTCAGGAAATGGACATTGTTGTGATGGTGTTTTTTATATGATTTTCTTTAGTTTTGAATTTTGCGTATCTTAATGATACCTAATATCTTAGTCCCAGAAAGAATGTGATGCAATTTTGAGGACAGCTCCTTCCTTAAAAAAAACTAATATCTAACTTTCAATGTCATTTGCCCAATATTTTTCATTTCTTTCATTTACTCTTCCAAAAATACAGTTAAGAAAATGAAAAGCAAATGACAGCCTGGTAGAAACTATCCAAAACACATCTGTCAGACAAAAGATTTGAATCAAGAACATGTAGAGTTCCTACAAATCAATTCCAAAAAAAAAAAAAAAGAAAGAAAGAAAAAGAGAAAAAAAGCAGACAATCCAATCAAAGAAGAAACAAAAGACATCAACAGATACCTCAAAAAATAGTTTAAATGGTGAATAAAAACGTACTCATTGTTAGAAAAATTCAAATTAAATCCACAACGAGATATTACTGCACACCTGTTAGAATGCCTAAAATTAAAAAGGCTGGCTATACCAAGTGTTTGAGAAAATGGAACATTTGGAACTCTCATACAATGCTCAAGGGAAAGGAAAATTGAATAATCACTTTAGAACAGAGTTTGGCAATTTCTTAAAAAGTTAAAATCACACTTTTCTATGGCTAGTCTTTCTATTCCTAGGTACATGCTCTATAGAAATGAATGCTTATGTCTATACAAAGACTTGCACCTAAATGTTCAAAGCACCTTTATTTGTAATACCAAAGACTGGAAATGACTCAAGTGTTCCTCAACAGATGAATTGATACACAATCGCAGTGTGTCATACAATAAAAAGTATTTAACTGGTAAGGGACTGTTGAATAATCTAGCACCGATGGGTAGCTTCATGGTTAGAGAGAGTGGCTATAAAAAATGTAATTAGTTATGAAAATATTGTCATCTAAGTATGAAGCAGACAAATTGAAATGTGGCTGCCACTTATAGTTCTCAAAGGAAAACTGATTTCCTGGCAAGTAGTTATTCATTTTAGTGAATCCTGAGGAGACTTACAATAAACTCTCTCTCTCTCTCTCTCTCCCTCCCTCCCTTCTCTCTCTCTCTCTCTCTCTCTCTCTCTCTCAAAGTAAATAAATAAAAACATTTAAAAAACCTTAGCATATGTGCATATCATGTTTTGGCTATTTTCTTTCAATGCTAATTTGAAGCAAATAATGAATGACCTGGCTTTGTTATTTTTAGTATTACACAAATATAAGTGTGTTTAACATTTTTGTGATAATCTTGTCAAATAGTATATATATTTTTAATTTTTTTAACGTTTATTCATTTTGAGACAGATTGTGAGTGGGGAGGGGCAGAGAGAGAGGACGACACAGAATTGGAAGCAGGCTCTGGGCTTTGAGCTGTCAGCACAGAGCCCAATGCTCTGTGCTCAGCGGACTCGAACTCAGCGGACTGCGAGATCATGACCTGAGCCGAAGTCGGACGCTTAACTGACTGAGCCACCCAGGTGCTCCTCACATATAATATTACTTTTTGTAATTTTTAAAGTATAAATGCTATACTTACATTTTTAAAAATTTGACACTAATTACAATGTAGTTTTAAGCACAACTGATATGAACAAAGTTGCATAATAAATTGATCTGCCTCTTATTTTTGTTTAACATCTGTTTGTTTGTTTGTTTGTTTCCAAACAAACAGGTTCCTCTCCCTTGGGCTCATGTCCCAAGAAGCCTCTGAACCCAATTAGCCTTGCTTTCCTTCACCTCTGCTTCTTCGGGACTTTTCAGAATTTCTTAAGCATTAAGGTAAAGGCTGTTTCCAAATTCGGAATTCCTTAAAGAAGGAGTCATTTAGTGCTCCTACTAAATGCTTTCCCACTGCTTCAGGTGCATATTGGATGTACTTGCTGACCCGTTTGTGGCTGTAGAGACCATGTTACAAGTGCTGGCTGGTGAGTTGTGAGTAGAACTGATCAGTATCAGGGTGGGGATCTGGGCACCTCCTTGTGACTTTCAGACCCATTTAGGATTTTTTTTTTCTTTAGGAATGATGATAAGAGAAGTCTCTGAATGACTGATGAACAGAAGCCCTCTGCCCCACTGATACACCTGTCACATAAGTAAGAAAATAATGAAAACTTATATGATTTTAAATCACTATGACTTGGAGGTCATTTGCTACCACAGCATGAAGAGCCTGTCTTGAATTGATGATATGGCATTGTAATATTACATTGTTACAGTGGCATTGCTTTAATATTCTTAGGAATGACTCTAATGACTGTAATGGTAGAATTTTTGCCATCAGAAAGGGAGCAAGAGATCCCATGCTGGGGAGTAATACACCTGAAAACATGTTATATAAACAGCTACATTTTCAGCCTATCTGCAGGGTTGGTGGCTGATGATGGATATTCTGTGTTTTCATTTTTTGCTTGAGACCAAAAATGCGGGGTGTCAGCCGAAGACTATATCTGCTTCGAATATTTTTCTTTTCACGGCAATTTCTTAACATTCTGATTCTCAGACATTAAAAACAAAGGCAGCTGGTGGAAGCCATTGGACTGCAGAATCTGCTACTTGAAGCACAACACCACAGGAGGCTTTTTTTTTTTTCTCTCTGACAATCGGGATTAGTGCAAAAAGAGGTAAGTGGAAGCTACTTCACCATTATCACAAGGCTTAGAAATAAAACGCCCAAGTATACATTGATAACATTGCCCAAGCCTCTCTGAAAAGAATTTCTGAAGGTTAAGTAGGAAAACTAAATCGTTAGAGTGATGACAGCACCTCACCAATAATTCTGTAAAATATGACTAATAGTATTGGAACAAGAATAAAGATTTTAGATTTTTTGGTGGGAAGGGAACACACACAAACACAATGACTAGTCTTCGGTTATAGGCAAATCAGATCTAAGTGCTTAATATGAAAGTCAGTTACCTGCCAGAGACTCAAAAACTTTTTACGAATAATTTTTCAAAGGTACTGTCAAATCTTTCCGTAAATAAAGCGAGATGTCAAATCAGCAAAGAATTAAAATGTATTTATTAAAAAAAAAAAAAAAAAAGCTCAAGCAGAAGGGCATCTGATGTTTTACAGACATTCCAACACCTTCAGGAAATTTGAACTCACACCAAAGGGTCTGATAGTCATTTGAGTCTCCATCTGTAACTGGAACATGTGTGCACACAATGTACATTGAATCACTCCAGTGGAAAAAAAAACACCCTGGTTTTAAATTATAGAAGGCTTCGACCATTCTTCTTAACCACAAAGTCTTTGGCAGCTTGACACAGAGTGACTTAGAGTGATCTGGTCAGAAAGCTTCCTTTGGTGCTAGAAGCCACAGTGCTGAGCTACAAGCAACTGCTGCTCCAGGGACAGTGACTGCAAAGTAACCCAGAAGAAGTCTGAGACTGAGGGACAGTTTTGGAAGCAAACGAAGAGAGGCATTACTTGTTCTCTCTCATGTGTGGCAGATAGTCACTTCTAAGTCTAATAATTTGCTTCATGTTGTCAGCTAGATGCCCGGATTTGGATGTGCTGAAGTTAATTTTCACATTTGTTTTTTTGTAGCCAAAAGTATCCGTGCCATATCCAAGTTCTTGAAATATATAAAGCAGTCCTCTAATTTATATTG
The DNA here is from genome assembly GCF_023721935.1 of Panthera uncia. Lineage (NCBI taxonomy): Eukaryota > Metazoa > Chordata > Mammalia > Carnivora > Felidae > Panthera > Panthera uncia. The sequence continues at coordinate 104,574,927 of NC_064816.1, read as the reverse complement.
TGGGCGTAAAATAATTGGAAAGTTTAGATTTCACTGGAGTAAATTCACTATCAGATTGTTTATGAGAAATCTATGTTAAAGGCATTAAGTTTTTGGCTACAGTTTATTATAAGTTTCTTGTACCGGATAGGTGCTACCTAACATGCATTATCTCATTTATTCTTTATGGCAAACCTGCTATTATTATCCCCATCCTACGGGTGAGAAAACTGAGTTTTAACAACACTGCCCTTTGCTCAGTGTCACGTAGCTTGCAAACAGGCAAAAGGCAGCCTCCAAACTCAGTCCTAATTCTTAACTCCTGCTCTTTGTTGCTGTCTTAGATACTTCCTCCTTTTGTACTTTTATAAAGTACTAGTTTCTCTTAAAAGGATCATCTGGGCATCTTTGAACATGGTAATTAGTACTCATATCAGGGTTTTCCTTGAATGGAGATGCAAATGGTTGAGTGCTCGAAAGCACAGACTCTGAAGCAAGGACCACCATTTCCTAGCTGTGAGATGGTAAGTCGATGGCGTACATCCCTGTAATTCCATTTCTGTGCCATATAGCCTTCTTGGGGAGATTCATTTACTTTATATTTATAAAGCCCTAACACTGTTCAGCAGATAGTATGCAAATGTAGGTGTTGCTACTAGCATTAATGTGTCTGTGAATATCATAGTCACATATCTGAATAAATCATAACTCACAGAGGAGTTATCCCAGCTCAGCCACCCAAATGACACCAAAAGCCTTTTTTCAGGTTAAGTAGAAAGCCTCACTGCAGCTGTGACTCCAAGAAGTCCCAGCCCTGAGCAGGACGCAGTGAAAAAGTGATGGTGTGCCACACACTGACTCCTAAGCTTTTAACTCAAACCCTGCTCCCTGCCCCCCTCAAAAAGAAACATGACATAGTAATCCCTTTCTGAACTTTATCTTACATTTCAACAACTCTTTGGGCCATCTCAGTTGCTACAGTTCAAATTTCCTGCTGGTCAGGTAGCACCAATATCTGCATTTCCCTTTTATTCCCGGCACATCATCTCAGGGCTTTCTTCACTGAGGACGCACTTCCAGATTTGGGGTGAAAATTGAAACTGTAGAGCAGCAGAGGGACAGCAGAGCGGGGAACATGGAAGGACTCATTAATCAGGATCCAGAACTGCCACTGATTACAACTCTGGGAAGTGGGGCACATTCTTCCCTGAGGGTGAATGTGCTAGTGCTGGCCTTCTTTCTTCTTTTCTCTTTTCCTGTGGTGCCTCAAAAAATGTGCAGGCTCTGGCTCCTAGCCAGTGGGGTGATTTCTTTGTTTAAGAGAAAGTGTAAAGTATTTTCGCATTAAATGAAGAACTTCAGACATCTCCAGGAATCTTTCCTTCAAGGGCTTGTTAAAATCCAACAAAGACCCATTTATACTTTAAGAGAAGCTCTTCTCCCTTCTCTGGGTTGCCTTGGGGATTTTCATTTCTTTCTGCAACATTACTCCATTTTGTTCCTCTTCTCAGAAGAATTATGGTCAAATGCATTTAAAAAAATTTTTCTTCAACCCTTGTATCTCTGTTTATTCTTATTTAATCTGTGTTATTAGTATTCATGTTAAAAAACAAAACCCAAAGGCATCTGAGTTGATTTTAACTGCCTCCACCCTCACTGGGGGTGACAGAAATGTTTATTCTTGATTTTTAAAGTCACAAAAATCGTGAGAGATTTACTAAGAATACTAGTTTTTTCTGAGTTTGTGGTTCCTCATTCCAAATTTTGTAAGACTCCTAGGTATCTCGAGTCTTCACAAGAGGTATCAGGAAATAAATTTAGGAGTAAATATCTAAATGAAAGGTAATTGCTGCAATTATAATTATCAGGGCATACACATATACCTTGCCTTTTTGAGTGGTGAGTAAAAAATATTCTTCAGAAGCATGAAGAAGATTGTAAATTGTGCAAATATCTTCTCCCATTCTGTGGGCTGCCCTTTACTTTTGTTGATTGTTTCCTTCACTGTGCAGAAGCCACATTATAAACTTTGGGAAGTTAAGAGTTCGTTTGTTGCTGTGTCCTCTTTAGCCAGCAGAGTGCCTCCCATATATTAGACCCTCAACACATGCTGTCTGGAGGAATAAATGAATAAACTTAAAAATGATAAAATATCCAGTCTTAAAAATCGATTTGATTTGGTTCTTTTCTCTCTTAGTATTAAGCACTTGAACTTGTTGCACCACCATTTGTATGTTAATTCACCATAGACTGTACACCATGACACCTTTAGTAAGGAAATGAATGCGGCATTTCCCCCTAATGTGGTGGACTCACATTGTATTTCCCGGTCTTCTTGAGTATCATGCCCTAAGGATCGATGCTGCGTAGACATTTAGGTCTACATGGCTGCATGGCCTATCTGTAGTTGTTGTCAGTAGCCTTCTCAGAATTGTACCCCGTGACACATTCAATCCTATCCCTTTAGTGTAACATGAAGAAGTAGACTTTATTATTGTTGGAAAATTCCCTCTTGATACTAAAAAAAAAAATGTTTAAATGAGGTCATTTCCTGCTTAAATACATTTCAGTAATTCCTCTGAGATAATATCAGCTAATTAAGGTGCAAGACGGTGATTAGTTTTCTCACTGCATAAAGAAGATGAAAATAATGCCATTCATATGATTTAATTAACTGAAAAATTACTTGTTTTGAACATGTTGTAGACTGTTCGAATTTGGGGGGAACATTTAAACAGGGAAACTGGAAACTATTTATCTTAAATAAATCTATCATCTGTCAGTCAATTGATCCTCTGTCTAAACTATTTATGAGATGAGCAGCCAAGGTTGAGAATCACTCCCATGACAAACTGGTTCTTCCTTAAGGAGGCTCTTTTTCAAAAGTCCTCTCAATGAGTGGCTTTTTCTCTTGCACATTCTAATACCACAGGGCCCGGAGATGGGGAAAATGCACTTTGCCACTTCCAGGCAATCTTTCCTCCTTCTTTCATCAATCCTTCCAGTTTTAAAGTTCATGGTGTGAGCTCGTATTACCCTTCCTTATTGCACTCCTTTATGTATCTCCAGGTCATTCTCTCTTTTCCTTTCAAGAGATAAAAATCACTGTGTCCTAAACTACTCCCGTTTGATCCTTGGTCATATAATGCTTCCATCTAGCTTCTCAGTGCCTTGACCTTACGTCCCCTAAAAGGGTCATCTTCTATCAACACAGGACCATCAATACTCAGGTTATAGCATATAATTTCTTTGTACTAACAACTCTTAATTTCCAAAGCTTTCCATTTCAGGAATCTGTCTCCATGACCATTACCTTTTGTCTTTCTAATTCACACATAGTTGTATTCTACTGGGACCAAGATCAATCCTCACACCACTTTTTCATTGTCACCCAGTTGTCATTGTCCCTTTCTTATTCACCCAATTTACATCTTGTGACCCATCCTTATAATTACTCCCTCTTCCCTTGCATTGTATCTGTCTTACAGAATTTCATCCATGGCTAATCCATGGTTAAATCCATCTCTCTGCCTACTCCACATCTGCTCCCATACAGCTGAATACGGCTGCAGAAAATCACAACCATAATGACTGTCTTCCTTTAAATTTATGATCTCTAATCTCAAGTGGGCTCTTAATGCTGCCTGGCAATCATATTATATTTCCCTAGTACATTCATTCTCCCACTCTCCCTGAAAAATACTTCCTACTTTTTCTTCTCTCCTCAAACTTCTAATACTTCCTTTTAAATCCTAAGTCCCAGCTGATGACTGCTTCCCGAGAAAACAGAAACAAGCAGAAAAGAGCTTCCACAGCCCCTCCTTTCATCTGTTGCTTTGACAGTGTTTGACTTAAGCGTGTTCCTATCTAAAGACAATTCCTCCGCTTGGCTTTCTCTTCTATTTATAGACGTTGTTCTCCTTCCTGTGTCATTTCCCTCCACTTTCTACTACGTCATTTATATCAGTGTACAAACATGCTTTTATTTCTCCCATCTTAAAAAATGACTTTATTGACCCTGTCCCCAATTAGCTTCCACTGAATTTCTTATTTATTTTTGTATAAAAACTTTCAAAATGTTGTCTGAATTAACAGTCCCCAATTCTTCTCCTACCTTTGTCTTTTAAACCCTTTCCAGTCAAGTTTTGAAGTCACCACTCTAATGAAAGAGCTTTTATTAAATCACCAGTGCCCTCCATAGTGCTAAATCCTAATCAGGTTTTGTGTACTATCTCATCTGACCCAACATCAAAATTTGATATAGTGGATCACTCCCTTTTCCTTGAAAGTTTCCCTGTGTGGATTCCAGGATATTACACTCTTCAGGTTTTCCTTTTTTACTCTCTCTCTCTCTTTATCCTCCCTCTACAGCTCTTTGTAGATTGCTCTTAATCTTCCTGACCACGAATTATTGGAGTACCCCAGAGCTAAGACTTCAAATTCTTCCCTTCTATCCTTATACTGACTATCTTTACAGTTTCATCTTTTCCGTGATTTCAGAAATAATTTTTCTACTGACAACTCTTCAGTGGATATCTCCATCCTGGACTTCTCTCAGCTTAAGTTCTCTCCACTTAGATACCTAATAGGCTCCTCAAACTTAGCAATTCCTAAATCACACTCTTACCCCTCCCACCGACCTGCTCCTCACAGAACCTTCTCCGTATCAGGAGTTGTAACTCCACACTTCCATTTGCTCAGGCCCAAATCTCTGGAGTCAATTTCTCTCTCTTTCTTTCATAAGCTGCTTTCAGTCCATCACAAACTACTGCTCACTCTATCTCTAAAATACATCTACAATGCAAACATTTTGCATTCCCTTTACTTCTAACAATTTAGTCTAAGTCATCGTTTCTTGAATGAATAATTATAATATCCTTCTAGCTCGTATTCTCTGTGTTACCCTAATAGTTTATTATCAATATAGCTGACTTACACAGCATACATTCAAACATGTCACTCTTCCACATAAATAGTCCAATGGCTTCTCATCTCACCTGGAGTAAAATCCACAGTGTTTACATTGATCTGCATAATCTGGTCCTGTCTCTATCTCTTTGGTCATCTTTACTGGTTGCTCCATTCTGGTGATACTGGCTACTCTGCTCTTCTTCTCACACTCTGATGCATAATCTGCCTTCAAAACTCTTGCACTCGTTTCCTCTCCAGAATCCTCTCCAGTTTCTAGCATAAATATACAGGACTAGCTTCCTTTCTTGATTGCAGTGCAAATAGCCTCAGTGAATCATTTCCTGGCCACCATAATTAAAATTCCATTCTCTTTTTATTTTTGTCTGTAATACCTTTCAATATCTAGCTTACCATATATTTTACTTTTTTATTTCATCTATTACCTATTTCCTTTTTATAGAGTAGAGACTTCATTCTCTTGTGTTAACTACTATACTTCTGGGCATTCAGTAAATATTTGTTGAATGCATATGAACGAATAAATGCATATAATGATGTTTCTGATTACCAACCATGCCAAAGGCAGTATTGAGATATTTGTGTGTGGGGCGGGGTGGGGGAGTGGGGGGTGGGGGAAAGGAAGAATGACAACAAGATACAAAAAGGAAAAAACTGATTTTATTTTATTTTTTTATTATATGAAATTTATTGTCAAATTAGTTTCCATACAACACCCAGTACTCATCCCAAAAGATGCCCTCTTCAATACCCATCACCTCTCTCCCACACCCCATCAACCCTCAGGTTGTTCTCAGTTTTTAAGAGTCTCTTATGCTTTGGCTCTCTCTCCCACTCTAACCTCTTTTTTGGAAAAAAACTGATTTTAAATGTTTCAAAAAGATTGCAGTGAAATAGAAGACTCTACCTGAGAATTCTGTTAGTATATTCAAGGAGCTAAAACACGAGTACTAATTGTGAAGGAGTCTTTCCTATATTTAAGCTATACAGCTTCCATGGTACTAATTTTTAAGAATATTCATTCTTTATAAATGTTTAATGAAATGTTAAGGTGAAATTCAATGCATTCTCAAATACTCAATAGCTAAACACCCAATTTAAATAAAATAGAAAACTAACGAGGCCCTACTAGCAAAGACAAATAGAATAATGATTTGGAACTTCTTGCTTAGTGATATTTATTAATTTTATGGTGTTATTCCTTTATGGACTAAAATGGATAATGTAACATAGGGCCACAATTAAGTACTACTGTATGAAGTGAAGAAACCTGTCATACATGATGTAAATTCTGCTCTTGGAATTTATGTAGAATACTGTACAATTCCATTAGCCCTTACAAGTTCCTTTTTACTCTAATCAGTTATTGGTACTTTATACACTTGCAGGATTTTTGTACCACATTGTTAATCAGTCTCTGCTGTCTCTTCTGCCAGTAACTATAGAGTTACTTCTGAAGACTAGATCTTCTTTCTTCAGTGAGTGAAAAGCAACCAGAGACAGCTTGAAGAATTCCAAATGCTGTCAGCACAAAAAAAACCAAAAAACAAAAAACAAAAAAAAAAAAACAAAACCCAGATGGAATTAACCCAGGGAGGAGAAAGGAAGTGGAAAAGAGCAGTCACATGAGTTCGTGGGCCTGGCTTTTTATCATGCCTACTCTTGGGGCCACATCAGTGGCCTTGTTTTTGTGCCAGAAGCAGTGCAAGTCATAATTAGAATATGGAATATTGCAAAGAAAGGGGAAAAGGCCCCATCTGTGCAGCCACTTTAACTACAAGCCCAGAACCTGTTTTACAGCTGAGGCACAAAGACTGTATTAATACGTGTGGTTAGTTCTTCTCCATACATACTGTAGATTCATTGTGTCTGCTTTTCCTAGGTGGAGCCAACACAGACGTAAAATATTGTGTTCTCTTTTTGCTGTTACACTTCCTTTCTCACCAGATGCAGCAAACTCCTTCCTAAGCCTTTCTGTCTGTACTGCTCAGCATGTTGACACCAATCAGCTTGCAAGTGAGTGGGCTGTCAGCGCTGGATATTTTCTCCTCCATTGTCACTGGTCTAATGACATCCTCTGGTTTATGCACTTTTCTCTCCAACACCACCATAAGCTAGAATAACTCACTCAGTCTGGGTGTTAGGCACCTCTCCTATAATTCATGCCAAGGAAAGGAAATCCCTAGACTTAAGGACAAATAGTGTAGCATATGTACAGGGTACTGTGCAGTCTCCATGTGTAAACTTTCCATTTTAATATAATGAAATAAAGCATTTCAATGTGTACGGTGATTTTTTTTTTTTTTTTGCAGATAAGTAATTAGAGATGAGAGATCCAAGTACAATAAGACCATTATTTCTAAAATCACCATGCGAGTGAGAGTCTTATATATTTAGGTGGATTTTGGAGTCTAGAATGCTATGAGAGTTGAACAAATGATTCTTAATTATTAGTTAAACACAAATGTTTATTGAGTCATAAATCTAACGGATATCTGTGGGAATATTCTTAAGATAACAATAATATATTGGTACCAGATTTATGAAGATAATTGAGATCCCAGAAGTAAGTCCATGAATATACTCTAAACTATTCTTTGATAAAGGCAGCTAGAACAGATAATAAGGATAGTCTCTTCAAGAAATGGTATTTGAAAAATTCAATATCCGTATGCACAAGGAGGATATTGGACCTTTATCTTACATAATACACAAAACTATAAACTCACAATGTATTACAAAAGGTAAATGTAAGAACTGAAATTGTAGAACACCTGCAAGAAAATATAGAGGAAAAGCTCTTGACATTGGTACTGGCAATGATTTTTTTGGATATTTTACCAAAACACAGGGAACAAATGCAAAAATAAATGAGACTACATCAATAAAAAACTCTGTTCAGCATAGGAAATGATAAACAAAATGAAAAGACAACCTATGGAGTGGGAGAAAATATCTTCATTCCACATATCTAACAAGGGGTTAGTATCTAAAATATATAAGAAGCTCATAAAACTCAATAGCAAAAACACAAATAACATGATTAAAAATTGGGCGAAGGACCTGAATAGATATTTTTCCCAAAGAAGACATACTTATATACGAAAAAGTGCTCAATACCACTAGTCATTCAGGAATTGAAAACCAAAACCACAATGAGATATCACTTCACACCTGTTAGGGTGTCTTTTATCAAAAAGTGAGAAGATAATAAGTTTTGGTGAGAGTGTGGAGAAAAGAGAACTCTTTTACCTTGTTGGTGGAATGTAAATCTGCATGGCTATTATGAAGGTTCTTCAACAGTATGAAGGTTCTGAAAAAGCAATCCCACTTCTGAGTATATATCTAAAAGGAATGAAATGAGTATGTTGAAAATATGTCTGCCCACTAATGTTTATTGGATCATTATTATTTGCAGTAGCCAAGGTATGGCATTAATCTGTGTATCCATTAAGAGACGAAAGTGTGTATATATACAGTGGAATATTATTCACCCATAAAAGAGAAACATATTCTGCCATTTGTGACAACATGGATGAAGCTGGAAAACATTATGCTAAGTGAAATAAGGCAGACACAGGAATATAAATACTACATAATCTCACTTACATGTGGAGCCTAAAAAAGTTCAACTCATAAAGCCAGAAAGTGGAAAGGTCGTTGCCAGGAGTTAAGAGTAGGGGAAATGGAGAGGGTTGGTGAAAGGGTACAAATGTTCAGTTGTAAATTGAGTAAGTTTTGGGAACCTAATATTCAATGTGATGACTGGAGTTAATAACACTCTATACTTGAAATTTGTTAGAAGAGTAGATATTCACATACATGAAGGTGAGTATGTGAGGTTATAGATGTATTAATGTACTTGATAGTGGTAATCATTTCACAATGTATGTGTAATTAAATCATCACATTGTACACCTTAAGTATCCGTTTGTTCTTGGGTCAATAATCACCAATCTCAGTGGCTAGAAAGATAATAAGAGCCAACCGTCCATTGTCAGGCTCATTGCAACCAAGTTATCATAGGATTCCTCTCTGTTTATATGACACATCTTAAATATTATGACAAAATCCATGCATGTGTTTACCATGAAATTTCCTCTTCATTGGTACACAGGAATACAATATTTTCTGGCTTTCCTTGAGTTTTGTTGCAACCTGAAGTAGACACTGTTTTTGCCCTGCTCATTCCCTCGGCTCTCTTTAACTAGTCTGTGTGTGCATGCTGCAGCTTTGACATACCTTGCTGCTAACAGCTGACACTTTGAACTTCAGACTTTTGCTTTGGGCACTAGTGCTGCCTCACCTGCAAGATGTGGAATGCCCATGACTTTCACATCTCTTTACGTTACGACATCCAGTGGCACAGCCCATCATAAATGACTCAAGTGCACTCATACTTGGCTTTCTTCTTCCTCTCATCCATTACTGATTTGGGGGGAGATCGAATCCTAAATAAATAACTTGGATTTAAATCGTTGGCTTAGGATCTGCTTCTCAGAGAAACCAACCTAAAAACAGTTACTGAGTTCTGATGAATGAAACTGTAAAAGGGATTACATCACTTCTAATCCGAGATACCTAAAAGTGAATGTGCCTCTTCTATTTTTCTCCTTTGACAAGTTTGGAGGCCATGTTTTGAAAGCATCCTGTATTCTTGAGTCATGGTTTGGTGGAGCTTTGTTTCTGAGAACTTCTTTCTCTCTTAGACTTTTATGACTGATAAATAAAGCTTGATCATGCAGCTACTGAACCATCAAGGTGGTTCTTTTAAGTTAATGCAACATAGCCTATCCTATCCTGACTAATAAAGCCCTTTTATTGCTTTTATATATTAATATCTTCCTCCTTCCACTAGATTTGGAGAAGAATGCATGACTTGTATATCTTTATATAGTATTTAATGCCTAGGCATAATAAATATATATAGAATGTATACATTTATATATTTAGATATAATATATATATATATATATATATACATATATATATATATATATATAATCTGTATATATAGAACAGTGGCTGAATGGTTGGATGGGTTAATGCTCAAATGAATTAATGAAAAGTAAGTAGCAGGAATATTCCCACAATCCAGGTAGATTGACTCCGGTGTCAGAAGTAATAGCTCATATACCTTAGCAAAGTCTGTTACCATGTAAAAATAACCTCATAAAGTCTCATAATTTTAGGATAAAATCAATACTTAGATCCTTAGAAATATACTGCCAATTCAAAATAGTTGAGTTAGAAAGTCTTATGAGAAGCTGACCAGATTTGTTTTTCAGATATTATACTATTTTCTTGGCCTCTGATCTTGGGGAAGTGTTGGCACATGGCTCCAGTTCCTGCTTCTTAGATTTGCTTCCTGAATGGAGAAACCCTGGGCACTGTTTTCCTTTGTTCGGGTGGTTAATTATGTTTCAGGGTGGTACTCACAGGGCAGAACACTTTTATAGCTACTTGCTTCAATCTGGCCTCTCTGCCAATCCTTGTTCCACTTGTGGTCAGTGAACCCAAACTCTGGAGAGGTTACTTTCCCACCCAAACTGCCCACCCAGGCTGGGAGCTTGCATTCAGCATTCACTCTCCCTGTCAATTTCATCTTTTTCCATTTGCTTTTACTCTCCTCTGGTTCTCATCGAGTTGAACCCAGCATGGTTTTCCCTTAGTTAACTGCTGTGTTGTTCTAGGCATTAATATCATTGTCAGCACAGTTGTGTGAACAAGTTTTATTGGTTATTTTGGGCTTTTTCTGCCAGTAGGAAGACTAAGTCTATAATAGCAATCAAATGCCTCAGAGAACTATTTATTCCATATTTGTCACTTGCCAATTCCATGGAAGAGGATTTCAACTTCCTATTTGGAATAGTACTATTTCTGATTTTACAAATTAGTAGAACATGAATGAAAAGTATAGAAGAGAAAATAAATTCCACCTATAATCCCATAACTCAAAAATAAACACAACTCAAATTTTGATATAATTTTCAGTCTCTTTTATTCCTTAGCATTTATGAATTAATATATATATAAACAGATGTACACATACCCATACTTTTTTCTTCAAAATTGAGATTGTAGCCCATAAGCAATTTTAATTTAACATCATTGCATGAATTTCCCAAGTCCTTAATTTATTGTTACATGATATGATTTCTAATGACTACAGCAATTTCTTATATGAATGATTCACATTATATGTAAACCGTTCACTTTCTCATGCACATACAGAATGTTTCTCACTTTTTGCTCTTATGGATATTATCAGATTAACTGTTTATATATATGTCAACATGTGCATGTAAAATTATTTACTTAAGATCATTTTCTAGAATTGTGTTCTCTGGGCAAACATGTACAAAAGCTTTTAGGTCTCTTTACTAAAGCAGATTTCTTTCCTACAATGTTTTGACAATATATTTCATACCTTAAATAGCAGGAATCATTATTGCTCATAACCTTCATAAAACATATTAAAATTAGATGTCTTTGTGGATGTAATTTGCATTTCTTTGAATAATATATTATTTGTATACTCAGGTCTCAGATTCAGTTTCTCCTGTAGATTACTCATATGTTCTTTTTCTTTTTCTTTTCTTCCAAATTGTTGTTGTTTTCTCTTTGTTTGATCTCTTATTTTTCATATTAGAGGCTTTCCTAAAATGCTTGAGAATTCTGGTTTCTTTACTGTTTTTAAGAGTGAAGAGCCTGCAAATCTTGTTATAAGCTCTGTGTGCATATGATGCCTATTGATCCCGAGATTCATAGAAAGATTGCTAGACCAGGCCATTTGCTGGGACTCCCTTTGTGTCAGTCTCTTTACTCTTCTCTTGGTGTGATTAGATTTCCCATGAAAGTTCTCACTGGAAAGGTTGCAGGTGTTCCTCTGGTCTCCCTGGGTTGTTGTTGCTGTTGTTGTTGTTGTTGTTGTTGTTGTTGTTGTTGTTGTTATAGCACACCTGCCCTAAATTTTCTTGATGTCCCTCAGTCCAGAGATCCTCTCTTTCAAGTTTCCAGAGAGTGGGCCCTTAGACATCCCATAGGGCGAGGGACAGGCAGACACAGGCAGAGTGGGAGAGGGAATCTAGACAGACATCTGTTCTCATCCAACCTTCAATTTCCCAACCACCTCCCTCTCTCCCAAAGCTACCTGTGGACATTAATTCCTGAATCTTTTGAAGATTCTATACTGAACTTTAGGACAAAGCACTCACTTATATGCTTTCCAGGCCGTAAAGTCCTGTTTCTATTATTTCTATTCCTATTTTCTCCATCCTTTGCACTTATGTCTACTAAAATCGTGTCTTTTTTTAAAATGTTTTTATTTATTTTTGAAGGAGAGAGAGAGAGAGCAAGCAAGCGAGTGAGGGGCAGAGAGAGAGGGAGACACAGAGTCCGAAGCAGGCCCTCGGCTCTGAGTTGTCAGCACTGAGCCCCATGCAGGGTTCGAACTCATGAACCACGGGCATGACCTGAGCTGAAATTGGATGCTCAACCAACTGAGCCACCCAGGTGCCCCTAAAATACTGTCTTTATGATGCAACAGCGGGGTTTCAGGAGACAGAAGTATTGGCTGTCCAAAGCCATCTTTGTAGTTAGGCATCTGTCTTATCTATAACACATATGATAAATTATTTTTTAAAATGCAAATGGGAAATTTCATAATTTAAGTGGTTGAACTTATTAACATTAATCATCATAAGCAATATGCCTAGACCTACTTTAGTAATTGTTTTATACATTCTCTTTATACTACCTTCCTATGTCTTTTATTTTGTCCTTTGCTTTCTTTTTCTTTCATTTAAAAAATCTATTTATGACAATCTCTAGACACTTACTTTATTCTACATATTATTATAAAATCAAACACATTAACAACTCAATTTAACCTTTTTTAGGTAAATTTAAAAGTAGAGAATGTTTTAATCTTTATTCCCTGTCTTTGAATATGCAATTTGTAAGTACATTAAAAACTGGGATTGTGAGTAACTTGTTCTGTGAGTTTTCCGCAAGACAAGCAAATGTTTCTAATAAATTTTAATTTGGTAAATGAGTGATGTCTTGCAGTACAAGTAGTACATGATGCCGAATGTCACATGATCACAACTCAGTCAATAGTTCTTAAAATCCTCTTTGATATACAAGTGCTTTGGATTGCAAATGTGTTTCCAGAATGAATTACGCTTGCAAACCAAGGTTTTACTGTATAGACATAAATGATGAAGATTGTTTGAAGTATAAATATTACTGTAGCATAGTTGACTTACAGTGTTACATTAGTTTCAAGTGTACTATATGGTGATTGGACAACTCTCTATATTATGCTCTGCTCATCACAAATGTAGCTACTATTTGTCACCAATAACACTATTACAATACCATTGACTTCATTCTGTGTGCTGTACCTTTTATCCCCATGAATTATTCACTCCATAATTGGGATCCCATATTTCCCAATTGTCTTCACCCATTTTTCCCATTCTCCTACCACTCCCGCCCCTCTCCTCAGCAACCATTAGTTCTCTGTATTTGAGAGTCTGTGTTTTTGTTAGTTGGTTGTTTTTTGTTTTTTGTTTTTTTTTTAAGATTACACATATAAGTAAAATCATATGGCATTTGTCTCTCCCTGTCTGATTTATTTCACTTAGCATAATACCTGCTAGGTCCATCCATATTGTCACATATAGCAAGATCTCGTTCTTTTTATGACTAATATTACTGTGTGTGTGTGTGTGTGTGTGACTTTTAACAATTAACTGTACTAATATTTTTACAAACATTTTTTAGATTTAATTTTAATTGTATTTTTGGGCTTACATGTGATTTCTTATTATACAGTTTTCTACTTCTTGAGTTTTCCCTTTGATTCACCTCTAGATCAACTAATAATCCTTTAAGCACCTCTTTCAAGAATGCTATTGTGTTTTCTGAATTTTGCAAAAGTGAGACTGTTTGGTGGTTGTACCCAATGATTTAGCTCAGTGTAGGATTTGAGGCTACTAATTTTTACCTGGAAAATTCTGTTGATGTTCTTTAGTTTTATGATGGTATTCAAATATTATAGATGTCCCTTTATTTCATAAGCTTTGATGTAAAAATAAAAACTTTATTTTCTATATCTCTTTTTGAATTCTGACTCTCAATTCCCATTCCGTAGAACAAGTGGAAAGTTTAGTTCTTCTTGAAATACCCATTTTATTATTGTTCCATATACTTAAACATTGTGTGTAGCAGGGAGGGAGGCTTAGGGAATTACACATGTCTTGGTTTGCCAAGAACAGAGAGTTTTCCTAGACAGAACTTTATGTGCTAAAACTGCAGAAGTCCTAGGTAACCTGGGACACGTTGGTCATTCTAGACATAGACCATGGTCTTTGATTCCTGTGGTTTACTTTTCTGATGACTATTGTAGAAAGTTGATAGGCTCTTCAAGTTCACTTGTTCTCTTTTGCTTACCATATATGCTTGGCAGACTCTTCTGCAAACCTTCCAGGTGTGTGTGCTTAAATGAATAACACAGCTCTTCATTCATTCATTCATTCATTCATCCATTCATCCATATTATTTTTTTAAGATTTGGTCAGCTCCACAGAGGAACTGCTCAAGAACAAATTGTGGTTCCCTCTATCTCTTATTCATACTCTTGGGGCATATCTTCCCAGTGTAGGGATAATCCTTTTCCCTTTGTGGTTAGAAATTTATGTCCATGAAACTCAGGAAACTTTGGTTTTATCATGAAATCCTCTAGGTTCTCCTAAGAGCTTAAAAATTGGGGGAAAATGCCCACAAAGACTTCTGGTTCCTTCCTCTTTTCCACCCTTTCTCATGTCTTTCCTGTAAGGACTCCATGTAGAGCTGTTTACCTGTTTGACAGGGAAAGAAGAAAAGAAATTAGAATCTTGAAATGGCATCCAGCCCTGTAGCTTTGAAAACACCAGTTCTCTACCAAATTTTATCCTCCACGAGAAACCTGTTCTATTTATCTTCAAAACATTGGGATTTTTTTTCTTTAGATTTTAAAAATATTTTTAATCAGAATATTAGAAGCCCTTTTGAGTTGCAATTTTAGATTTCTTGTCAACCCAGCAAAAAAATTACCAATTAATCAGCTGACCAAGCTATGATTTAGCATATGTTCCAAAGCACAAGGGGCCCATGTAAGTATCATCCCTGATCTTTACGATCCTTTGGTCATAATAGATTATTTTTTTGGAACTTATTGGAACACCATGTGATTGATTTTGGTATTTTCAAACACTGTATACAATGAATAGAGAAATAACATGGAATTTTTTTTTCTGTAATCACTAGTCAGATACCCTTCTCTGCCTTACGGTATGCCCTTACTGTACACAGAACTTCAGATTATTCTGTATCTCTAGAAAAAGTCAAGCAGCTTGACTGTTTCTCAGGAATAGTTAAACTTAAGTTAATGATAGAGAATTTTCTTTCTTTCTTTTTTTTCAAATTTTCTTTAACAATAGAAAATCAGCCCCCTCTAAGTAGTCCTAGAAAGTTTCCCTCAACAGCTCTTCCTCACAAATCTGTCTATATGCCTGTTCTAGTGCCCACCAGGGGAAACAGTCCTGTTAAGAAAGAATAACAAATGTTCCTTGGCAGAGTTGAAGATGCTGGTCACATAATGTTGCCTTTCCTCCTTTATACTTCATCTGGGAGGATTGATGGGTACTGTTTAGGTGAGGAATAAATGCTAAAAGTTTGCGTAGAAGACCTATCTATCTAAGTTGCTTCTGAGTCTAATTGAATAACCCACAGTCTTCACCATTCTCACAGAATTTATTGATCTCTACCCCAAAGCACCAGGAATATTGTGACCAATAAGAGTGTTAATGTTTTGGTGATAGATTTTGACTGCATCTGTCAGCCCATCCAGTTTCCTGAGTGACAATATCTAATATAACCATGCCAATATTGTGACTTTAGCTCTATTATTTTCAGTTTTGCAACTACATTCAATGTACATTTGTATCTAAGTTTATATTCACCAATTCCTGCTAAGTGGGTTTTTTTTGTTGTTGTTTCTCATCATCCCTGTGGTTTCATGTTGAGTATTAAAGTATTTTGCTAATCACAATGTGAGATATGTATCTAGGAATTAATTTGTATGCCTTCCCTTTTGCAAATGATGTGTTATTTGCCTTTCATTCACTTTTTTTTTTTTTTTGGCTTTGACTGGTTCCATTAGATTTTATTTACATTTATCTTAACAGACTTCTGCAGTTAATCAAATAAATTCACCAATAAACCCTGGATGACTGTTAAAACGATTAAATAAGCTTTTTCAGCCACGTTGCAGCTCTCCAGTCATTATACTCTTTGCCTGAATGTATTTATAAATAAATGCCTGCATCACAGCTAGCCAATTGTCAGTGGGTATTCAGGGAGAAAATGATTAAAGGAGAACTGTTTCATGTCATGTGTTTTTACTGGAAATTGTTTAGCATGGCTTCTGTTTGGTAGCTCCTTTTTGAATCCAGAACTATAGTGTTAAGACTAAAGGAATCATTAAAAATTCACATAGATACAACTCATATCACCAACCTTCTACAGTATATAATTCTTCATTTTTCTCTTTGTTTATAACGGATTGATAATAGGGACATTATCACCCTTTTTACTTTTGGGAAAATAGATCCAATGGGGCTACTTAAATTGTCTAAAGTACTTTAAGAGTAAATTATTCTGACTCAAGTTTCAGTGTTTTTTCACTTTACTATAAGCTCCCAAACTATTTTGATGATAATACATTTAGGTGTTCAAAGTCCTCTTAAGCCTCCCATTTACACTTTCCATATTGGTGGGGGAAAGAGGAACATTTGTGATAAAAACAAAATTTCAGTGTCTAAACAAAATTTTTTCAGGGTAGTTTAAAAACAGAATTTATTAAAAAGCAAGAAAAGCAACTGTAAAATATATCCAACCCGACTAACACAGATAAGATGCTCTGCTTTCTTAGAAACTGCAAAATTTCCAATGATGTATGTGAGTACTGCTCAATAGCAGCTCAGTGATACTGCTAAATATTGTCTGGGATCCAGACTTCAGAGCAGAAAAAAAAAAAAAAAACAACACTGTAAGTACCCGGGATGCATCGATTTTTGTTTATAAATATTACATTTAGTTAAGCACAATAACTTACTTAAAAAGTGATCCTCAGTTATACATAGATATATACTTGTTTGGAATTGACTACCACTGAGTCATAATAACAGAAGAAGAAACTTGCATTTTGGACAATTTCCATCCATCGAGGTTAGTTCTTTCTTCCCAACAGGAAGTCACAGCTGATACCATGAAAGATCACTACAAGATGGTTTTCACACAATTTTAAAACTATGAATTTCCTTTGAAGGAAGGTATCTAACCAAACTTATGCCACTTGGCCTAATGCCAATTTATATATTGGGATTTAATGAAGGATTTAAAAAAAATAAAATGATTTAAAAAGAGCATTGAATCTAGTACCTCTAATATATTTTAACATCATGAGACATGTAGAAAATCATTATCTTTAATCAGCATACATTATCTGGAAGTGATGTTGGGGTCTTCGTGAAGCTTGATGACAAACACTATGATATTTTCTGTATTTTATTGAATAGTAATAAAAACATGGAGGCGCAATGTCTAAATTAATGTTTTCAAAAGTTGCAATGAGTAACTGAAACTTAACAAGTGAATTTAACTTTTTTGTATCAGTTTTAATGCTTGAAATGGCCACATGCAATAATTTCAACTGATCGGCTTTTTGTGTCTGTGAAACTGACTTAAACTGACAAATGCAATCATAGCCCATGAATACGCCATGGCACGTTGGTTGTACCATGGTACACTACTTCATGTTTCCTGGCTTCTGATTGGTATACTTTTAGAGCATTGTCTACCCTGTAATACTTTGCCCTTGAATAAAGATAATAGGGAGAGTAGACCATAGAGAGTCTTAAAGGGAACTTGCAGGTGTGTTACAACCCTCAGTGCAGTTTTTCGGTCCTGTGTATGTTTGGGGTTTTGTTTTGTTTTGTTTTGTTTTTTTCCCCATTTGCACCATATTTTTCCTCGGTTCTGGCATTTCAAAAGTATTTACAAACATTTGTTGAATACTTAGTTTGTGCTACAAATTCGTCTCAGTGTTTCGTGTATAAAGTAATTATCATAAACCTATGTAAGATACATAGTATTATTATTCCATTGACACTGAAAGGAAACTAAATAGTGGGTCCAAGATTGCAAACTCACTCAGAGTGGCTCAGCATGTACTCTCAACCACAGTCTCTCAGACTGCTGCTCTCCTGCTTGAAGCTTTCCAAGGGACGAGAAACTAGTTCACTTGGAGTGCTACCCCTTCTTTTTTTTTTTTACCCATTTCTTATGTTTAAACCTACTTTTCCTCATGTTGAGCTGCTACCTGGTTCCTAATAATCACCAAAATGTGGTTCTCCCTATTACACAATGCAAAATGATGCCTCACTAAGATTGCTGAATTTAGTGCTGCCCTTGGGATATTTGGAGATAACACTTCAAATGCCAGTTTTCTCTTATCCAGCGTTAGTATGCCCCCTTGTTATTTCTCTTGGAATGTCATTGAGGCCCTTCACCTCTCCAGCAGTTCTCCAGGCAGAAATAGTCCTCTTAAGGTATGATACCAAGACTTTAGGCTAGAGTTTCTGGGATGCTTTTACTATTGTAGAACAAAGACATACATGAGTTCTACCATTCATAAACCTAAACTTCCACTGGTGAAAAATCAGATTAGTGTTTTGGCAGCCTTGTTACAGGGTGACACAAATTTTATATGGATAGGAAGGAAGGACCACAATACTTACTTAGGGTCTTGTGATGTGCAGGGGTTTTATGTTATCACTCCACATTAAGGGAGTCAGTAATGGAATGTCAGGATTGCGGAGTTACTCCTTGTGAATTCTGTCCTTTAGCCCTGCTCCCTTACAAATGAACCTACCCTTTCAAGTATTCCCTTGCAAACAGCAGTGACATATGGCATCAACTGTTCAAGTGAGAGAAATAGTGTGGTCACAGTGGGAGGCGATCAGCCAAAACAAATTGGAGGAGAGATGAGAGATTGTGAGACTGAAGGCTCTTGTTTGAACTTGGAGTTGAATGAGACCTGCCTGGGACAAAACTAGCACATGAGACAAATTAAGGAAATAAAATATTTGGAAATGTACTCTTGGAATAATAGGAGACTTCGAGGTCTGGATTTTACCCAGGGCCTGGAATTGGTGGTTCTTTGGTCTAAATGAAACATTCAGTCATTAAAAACTGAACAAATATAGTTAAGTCATGTTTAGAAGGAGAGTTTGACTCACTCTTCAACTCCTAATTCTCTGAAAACAGTATACAATTTTCTAACAATGTGATTTTAATGGTATTGAAGTGAGATTTTATTTTCCAAGTTTTAAGCCATTCTTGACAATTAAACTGAGGGTAGCCATAAACAATCTATGAAGAAAATGCCCATGTTGGGTCAGAAAATCTTAAATTGTGCCCTTGCACTGACATTAGATATTTTATCTCTCTGTTTTAATTTCTTACTGTGTAAATTGGAATTAATCTACTTATTTCACAGAATTAAATGTGATGTTCAATGGGAAAATCTTTTGTGAAGCACAACCTACTATTTAAATGTCATTTATTATCATCAATATTTATAACACTATCCATATTTCTTAAATATTCTTTCTGATGTATGAAGTTCTTCAATTTTGTAAAGCAGCCGTTAAATTGGGAATCTCTTAAAAACACTCATTATTCTTATGCTAAAGATTGGTGGCCAACCACCAAGTCCTTGCTTCTCTTCTTCCACAGCAATAGAATCCGTAGTTGGTAAAGCTCCCAGACTTCCTTAGGGTTAGATGTGGCCAGATGTCTTAGTTTATGTGAGTGAAAGTGACATGTGCCACCTCAGGACAATTTCTTAATACTAGGCAGTGCTTCCTGAGTTTTTCTTTTTTACTGCCAGCAAGTCCTAACCTGGATATACTGACATATCACACATGAAATAGATACCTTAGAGGATGGTGGGAAAAATATACATATGAAACCTGGCTTTCTGGGTCACCCTTTGGACCATACCTGCCTGATACCCTGGAAGTCCCACCTTTAACTATTTTGGTTAGAGAAATAAACTATAGTTTTTAAGCTACTGAATTTTTGATGTCTGTTTGATACAAGAGTTTACTGCCAGTGAAAGAACTATTAAAAATTATATCCATGGTGTTTTGAGATATTTTCATGTTTTCTCTATGATCCCAAGGCTGCCAAATGCTAGGGGGGAAATGAGGAAATGTTCTAAATAATAAAGGCTCTCAAATGGGCAGCATGGAATGAA
Organism: Panthera uncia; assembly: GCF_023721935.1. Taxonomy (NCBI): domain Eukaryota; kingdom Metazoa; phylum Chordata; class Mammalia; order Carnivora; family Felidae; genus Panthera; species Panthera uncia. Next base: position 104,554,649 of record NC_064816.1, on the reverse strand, counting down.
TAGCATTGATAACCTACCACTGAATAAATGATAAGAAGTTTGATTTTTTTAATATTGGGATACTTTTATACTTGTAAAATAATTGCAGATGCAGTGCATAGGGTTCCATTTACTTTCACCCAGCTTCCTCTTATATTAACATTTTATGTAACTACAAAACATCAAAAACTAAGACATGAACATTGGTACAATATTATCAACCAAAGTGTAAGTCTGATGCACATTTTACCAGTTCTTTCATCACTGTTCTTTCCCTGTTCCACATCTAATCCAGGATTCCATGTTGCACTGACATGCCAATGTAGTCTCCTCTCATCTGTGAGTCCTCTGTCTTTTCCTGTCTTTTATGACCTTGACACATTTGAGGTGTGCTGTTCAACTATTTTGTACAAGGTCCTTCAACTTGGGTTTGTCCACTGTTTTCTCATGATTAGATTGAAGTCATAAATTAATGAAAAGAATATCACAGAAGTGATGTGTCCTTCTCAGTACATAGTATCAGGGGGTCCATGGAGTCAATATATATGACTGGTAATGTTAACCATAATTCCTTGACTGTGGTAGTGTCTGCTAAAGTTTTTCATTCTAAATTTACTTTTGTTTTCCCTATTGTAATTACTAAATTCTGTGGAGGCATAATATCCAAATATCCTCTTTCAGCTAAAACTTTCACCCACCTATTTTAGTATCCATCTGTGGATTTTGTCTGTGGCAAGTTTTACATTTAGTTTTACATTTAGCATTCTAATGGTAGTTTTCTATTTTCTCTTAGTACTTTCAAATTGGTTCATTAACATTCTCTATTTATTTTAGGCAGATATCTAGGAGTGGGATTGCTTGGCCGTAGAGGTATATGCTGAATTTCAAAGAAACTGTCAAACTCTTTTCCTGTTTGGAAATGGCTGAGGCATTTTGTGATCTTGACAGCAGTGTCTGAGAGTTTAGCAGCATGCTGACCAATTTTTGGTATTGCTAATTGTTTGAATGTTAGACATTCTCATAGATGTGTAATGGTGTCTTTCTGTGGCTTTAATTTGTGTGTCCCTGATGACTAATGATCTTGAACATTTTTTTTCCTTTTATTAGAGAGAGAGGTGGGGGTGCTGGGGTGCGGCAGAGAGAGGGAGAGCGCTCTGTAAGGGGCTGGAACTTGTGAATCCTGGGATCATGACCTGAGCTGAAATTAAGAGTCTGAGGCCTAACTGACTGAGCCATCCAGGTGCTCTGAACATCTTTTCATATGCTTATTCCTATTCTAGCTTCAAAATCTGTTCCTTAAAAATAAGTTAGTAAAGGGGCGCCTGGGTGGCTCAGTCAGCTAAGCAACTGACTCTTGATTTTAGCTCAGGTTCGTGGGTTTGAGCCCTGCTTTGGGCTCTGAGCTGATATTGTGGAGCCTGCTTGGAATTCTCTCACTCCTCTTTTTCTGTCTCTCCCCCCACTCACACACTTTATCTCTCTCTTAAAATAAATAAATAAATTTTTAAAAATTAAACTTAAAAAAATGAGTTAGAGACTTAAAAAAAATTCATACCCTGCAGAAACTGAACTAATAGAGAATTCACAAAGACATTGTTAAACTAAACTTGAAATAAATGTTACTTATTTCAAGAGAAAGAAATGTCAAAATCAGAACTAAGGAAGATGGTAGGACCCTTCAGTTTTTACATTCCTCAGTGACCTGAGAGAGTTCCTAACAAATCCCATCTAGGCTTGCTTACTATTAGTACAAGAACAGTGTATGAATATAAGTATATAAGTAAACTTAGTGTGTGTTGTGGACACAATGGTCATATAATGATAGAATATGGAATCTGAAAGAGATCTAGATACTTGGACCATCTTTTTCTATTTAACCAGATGCTAGTGATAATCTGGACCATAATAAAACGTCTCTTGCCTAGTTCTTAGTGTTGTGTGTTTTTTGTTTCCCTCCTAATTTTTACATAGCTTTTATATCCATATTTGGTGTTTCCTTCATACCTATCTAGGCAATTCTTTTTTTTTTTTTAAATGTTTATTTAGTTTTGAGAGACAGAGACAGAGAGCGAGGGGCAGAAAGAATGGGAGACAGAGAATCCCAAGCAGGTTCCACACCGCCAGCTCTGAGCTGGATGTGAGGTTCAAACTAAAGAACTGTGAGATCATGACCTGAGCCAAAACCAAGAGTCAAGATGCTAAGCCAACTGGCTGTCCCTTTCTAGGCAATTCTTAAGCCTTATCACCTGGAAGAGTAACTGATCCTGAAATGTCCTTGGGGCCTTTATTAACTAGGGGGAGGATACAATAATCCAGGAGAGAGCACAGTGTCCTTTGACTTACTCAGAGAGTGCCAGTCAGCATCTGAGACCATAAACAGCTTTCATTCATTCATCTAGTAAATATCTACCAAGCATCTGTGTCAGGCCCTAAACTAGGCACTCAGATGACCATAGTAAATAAAATAAAGGTATTTTCCTGCTCCTAGTGACCTTTACGTTTAATTTATTAATGTGTGTGTGTGTGTGTATGGAGATATATATATATATATATATATATATATATAGAGAGAGAGAGAGAGAGAGAGAGAAAGATATTTCTTTTTAAGAATGTGTTAGTGTTTCTCAGCCCAGGTACATACCTGTGGCAAAGGTACATGTTGGATGACACAACTATGACAGGTTTCTTTAAGGAAAAAGAGGTAATAATCATTTTAGATGCTTACTTCCTGAGTGAACAGATGTGCATATTTTCAGCAAATTGTTGAGATACTTCCTGTTGTAAAGCAGTTCTTAAAGACTTGGAAGAGTTATTTGCTTACATCAGATTTTAGGAAGTAATTCATAGAAGAACAATTCAAATACAAGGCTTAATATTGTTCCTCAAGCTACACCCTTTCTCCCTTCTTGCAGAAAAACACTGCCCAGACTTCCTATTAAATACAATCTTTTCCTAAAAGAAGGTGAGTGGTATCAATTTTGAAACAATGGAATGCCATCTGGGATGGTCGTTTATAGAAGAGAAGCTAAAAATGAAAATTATCATTAGGGAAACTGAACATACAGAAAATGAAGAGTATTTCGTTAGATTCTAACAAACTACTTATAATCTTATTCAAAACATAAAATCTTATTCAAAACTTTTGAAATGAAAATCCAAGCAGAACAGAGTAAAACACAGATAAATATTCTCTAAAGTATATATGCATATATACCTATACATGTATATATGTATATTATACATATTTATCACACATATCATTATATAACATATAAATGAAGGATATGTATTTTTATATACACATACCATATATATATTTATATCATATATATAAACAGGATATATTTATGGAATGTTTCTGAATCTTCAAACATGATTTTGTATAAGGGACATAGAAATTTACAAATAAAGAAGAAAATAATTTTAAACACTTTAAAATAATTCAACATTAATTTTGAAAAGGTTATTCAACTGCTATCTTTTTGTGAACTTTTAATAAAATATAGTTTTCAACTTGCTGAAATTTCTGGTCACTATTGTGAATGCTTATGACTTACATTTTTTATATTTCCTTCAAAGTTCTATGCTTAAATCATAAAAATATTTTTAAATTACTCATGGAAAATAATTTACTGGAAATATGTTAGCTGAAAGACATGGAAGTCTGGATGAATCTCACATACACTACAAACAACTGTGTGGCCATGTGTATTCAAACTCTGGCAGTCATCTTTGTATGCACTGAAATATGAATATTCATCCTTTGTGTTTCACTGTGATGTGTGTGACAGTATTATATGCCACCTTGACCTCTGACCATCACCAGAGATTAGAAGGATGTTATGTTGAGTGGCAATAGATTGAATTTCATAGCACACCTTCTTGTGACAAGAAACCATGACCCCCCTGAGATGTAATGAGTGAGAGAGTTTTGTGTTTGGAAGTGTCAGGAAATAGGGAGAACTACCTCAGGACCTGCAAGTCAAAGTTTGAGGGAAAATATGTCTAAAAAATAAGAAGAGTAGAAGTATGGGCAAAATAAATATGGAAACAGAAATCATGTGAATAACACCCATTTTAGAAGTTGCTTCCCACATACACTCTGATGTAGCCACTTTTTAATCTCTATGGAAACTTCAAATAAAATGATTCAGTGAAAAGTTGGAGATTTTAGGCAAAGTTAAAAGTATAGGTACAACTGAGATTCCATGAAACATGTTGCTAAGAAATTTGCTGCTATTAACCACTTTCTGCTGTATTCTGGAGGAATGCTTTCCATTCTATATTAGTTATTTACATACCTTTTCTAAAATATTCTTTTTTTCTAGTTTTATAATCACTCTAATTACTGGCTTGTACTTTTAATATTCTTACAAAAATCCAATAAATAATCATTGAGTTCCAAGAATATTTCTTTAAGAAAAGTAAATATAATGCTGAGCTCTCTAAGGTATAAGAATTTTTTTTACATCATCATAAAAATTATCACTTAGAAATGATTTTATGGATCTTCTATGTATTAATTTATCAGATTTTGGTATATCCCCCAAATATTCATGTTGCATCTGCTACAGGATCATTATATTTGGTTGCTGGGAGGACATACTTTCCATTATCAAAGTTGACTAAATGCAGTCTCTAAAAAAGTACAGAAAGCTTTCTCTTGCCTAATTATTTTCTCCTGTATTACTTAAGTGACTTGTTCTCGTGGGTAATTCACATGTTTTGTTCAAATTTTACTTGTTTAGCAGGATAGAGATTAACCTTTATATTTGGTTAATATTCATTCCATATTTTATTTCATAATGTTTATTAATAATGCTTAATTTTTGCTTAGACACTTGCTACAGAGAAGAGTGGATGTGCCACATTTGTCAATTTTTGTAAGTTTATAAATGTTCAAATTTTACTTTAAGCAGAAATTACAGAAAGATCAAGGTAATCTGAATTATGTTGTCCTCACTTCTCTACTTCCTTGACTATGGGGGAGAAAAATTCTCCATTTGATGGACATGGTATGACCAGGCAACATCAGCCATGGAAACATCAACTGCCATGGGAACAGATGTGGAGAAAATCTGTAATTTAAGATATTAAGTAAACTTGAAGAAGATAAGTCAAGTCATACATGTTTTCCCTAAAATATCAGTTTTTTAAACTATTCTTTGTCAGCTGTGATTCTTTGAGCTATCACTAAGTCACCTTGATTTATTTTATGTACATAATACCTTTGGAGGTAGTAAGAGTCATGCCTTGTTTCTTCTCCCTTTCCATCAATTTCCTTATTAATTGTTTTCTCTTTTCTGGCACCAATTTTTGCAACTGCTAATCTCATTTAAACTTTTCTTTTTTAAGTGCTTCTAAGGCTCTAAAAAGAAGCTCTCAGATGCTAGAACGAAGTTCAGGAAAGGACTAGAATGCAGCAACTAGATTTGCCTGTTCAAGGTAGGCCAAAGGCATCTAGGCCAAGTCCCAGTTTGATTGCAGGGGATACAAAATGAAAAGGGTTCTCTGGCTTTGAGAATTTTACACACACTCAGAAAAAAATAATAAATTATATTTCCATATTACCTTAATAATTCCAAAAATAAGTAATTTTCAACTTTTTTGGAAGTGGGACGTAGAATAGATGATGTTAAAATGCATCACACTGCTATGGGAATATACAGAGTCACAAGTATTTCTATTCCACTAGTTACTAGTTGTAATTCCAAGGCGTTGGTTGTTACCAGAGAGGCTCTAACAGATTGGTGACTAGATACTGTGGAGGTCAACAATTCTTGCTGATACATTTCAAGTATTAGGACTAGACTCTGGTCTGTGAAGAAACACGGTTAATGTAAATAGGACCAAACATTTTGGTGGAACTGAAGTATCAGGCCAGTATTGAGAAAGGAGGAGGACTGAAACACAGCCAAATAAACCATGCACCCACCTACCAAAAAGTGCTATAGAGGTCAAGGACTTGGTCTTAGACCTAAGACAGGAATTTTGAATTTAGAACTATAATTTATGGTCAGAAAGGATCTAGTAAACTCCGGTGATGTGAAAACAAGTCATGGTTTAGATTTCCTCTTAACTAAAGGCTGGACTTGCTGAGGATTTCAGGGACAATCAACACTGTGTATGCGTGTGTGTGTGTGTGTGTGTGTATACATATATATATATACATATATATATATATACACATATATATATATATATACTGATATACATATCTATATATAGATATGTATATCAGTATAT
>NC_064816.1:104467742-104548024 GCF_023721935.1 Panthera uncia | reverse complement strand
TTTTTTTTCAACGTTTTTTATTTATTTTTGGGACAGAGAGAGACAGAGCATGAACGGGGGAGGGGCAGAGAGAGAGGGAGACACAGAATCGGAAACAGGCTCCAGGCTCCGAGCCATCAGCCCAGAGCCCGACGCGGGGCTCGAACTCACGGACCGCGAGATCGTGACCTGGCTGAAGTCGGACGCTTAACCGACTGCGCCATCCAGGCGCCCCAATATATATACTGTATTCTTAAATGCCATCCAGGAAATGCTCAGATCATCCAAAAAAAATTCCAGGATAGCCCTGTAAAGGAGTGATTAATATTATTCTCTCCTAAATCATGGGTAATTTAATGTAGAGAAGAAAAAATGCATTATTTGTCATGCTTTATCCTGTGTTTGAGCAACACTGAGCAACTACATCAACCCCCTCTCAAATTAATTGATTTCTTGTTTACTGATATATTGATGGAGAAATTAAAAGAAGTATTATTTACATGTTATTAAGCTAACAAATATGGCCAAATTAATTAACTGTGGGTAACACTTGAGAAATTCTCTCCATCCCATTCCTGCTATAGAACTATAAGCTATGGGGCACCTGGTGGTTTAGTGAGTTAAACATCCTACTGTTGATTTCAGCTCAAGTTATGATGTTACAGTTCATGAGTTCAAGCCCCACACTGGACTCCAAGCTGGGAGTGGGGAGCCTGCTTGGAATTCTCTCTCTCTCTCTCTCTCTCTCTCTCTTTCTCTCTCTCTCTCCCTCTCTCTCCCTCTCTCTCCCTCTCTCTCCCTCTCTCTCTCTCTCCCTCTACCCCTCCCTTACCCCTCTCTCTCTCAAATAAATAAACTTCACAAAAAGAACTATGAGCTATGAGGAATAAGGAAAGGAAGGATATTTTCAACTTGATGCCTACAGGGAAGCCAGCATATCATGAAACTGAATCATGGCGCAAGGAGACAATCTGCACATTGCTTTTCTCTACTTAACTTCAAATGTTTGTCACAAAACAACGCCCAACCAGCACCATATAACTCCCTGTTAACTGTCAGTAAGATAAGGCTAAAAGGTTTCTACCTCTGATTTCTCCCCCAGAAAGAGTACCATTCTAATTTCATGACTCCTGGTTTACATTTAGTATATAAGCATTTGAATATCGTTCTTGTTTTATGTGTATATTTGAATAACTCTTTATATTGACATACTTTCAAGAAAAATCTTCTTTAGAAATCTGAACAAGATGTTCAAAAATGCAAAACTGGTTTTTAGTAAACCAAGTTAAACTTAAAAGTGATGCTGTGTGGAAAAGAGCAACAAAATGTTTCCTAGCGGTTATGTACGATTGTTTTATTAGGTTTGATAAGACTAAACAGTCCAAAGATTTGACAGTCCTGACACCTGGCATATGAAAGATGGAATTCCTGAATGGAAATTATTCTTATTGAACTTCTCTGAAGAGTTTGGCTAGAAAGAAGTATCTTTTCCAACGCCAGTACATTCTCGGCGCTCCTTCAACTGGCTGAAAAATGAGGTACTGAATTCTTTGCTTAATAGGAAATCTACTGTTGTTTTAATACATTTTTTTGGAAGCCTTTTTTTTTTAAATTTCTGTCATCACATTTCCTTTGTGGAAATAAATATGACACCATATGGGAAAAAATGTTATAGCTCCATATGTATAGAATAATATTCTGAATTTAAAGATGAACTAGCTCTAACCTCCATTTAATGATCAGAAAAATGTTGAAAATAAATACCCATACAGTTTATATGCTTCATGATTGCTATGCAAAACACCCAGGTAATATGGCTACTCTGTACTTGGCTGTGTTTAGGTAAAATCAGAAGTGTTTATAACATGAATAATAAGGTATTTTTATGCGGCTACATTATTTATCTTACTGGTTCTACTGTGTGATGCACAACAGACTCGTACAGACTTGTACTGTAGTTCAGATAGTCATATACAATATAGCTCAAAGAAGTGATTCCTATTCTTTCACCTATGACTTAAAAAAATGTAAGACAGAAAACCAAATAAAAAGAGGTTCATAAATCACAACAGTATAGATGTTGAAAAGGAAAAGTGGGTGTTTTTTGTTTTTGGCCTGTCAGTTTATCACATGAATTTTTAAGTTATGAAACATATAAAGAATAGCTTCATAATTGAAAACAAAAAAGGAGAATATGGATTAATTGAACAAAAAAAATAAAGGATTCTGCAGAATTTAGAGCTCATTAGAGGAAGGTATCCATTTTGGAAAGTGTAAGACACAAAAGTATTTTGTGATTCTGGAATACTTTCTCTTTTCGGCCCAAGGCTTAATCATAGGAGGCACTATAGAACCAATACTTGGGGTAGAGAGCTAACAGGTATATTGAAACATTTGGCTCTTTAACCCATGAAGTATGTTCCATGAGTCCAATATGGTAGTAGGTGATGGACCAGAATTCATGAGTCCCCAAAACAATGAGCTGAGGGAAATTCTAACCTAGAGGTGACTAACATGTCATATCAAAACAACTCTACTGGCAGAGAATGCTCTTCCTCCTGAGATACCCATTTTATCTTTGATCCAAACATGATCTTCCTTTATGTTTTGCTCATTTTTCTCTGATCATAGAGAAGCATTTATCTCCTTTTTGTCTCATGTCTCCTGTTTCATATGGTAGTTTCAAATAGGTGAAGATAGTCAAGTTCCTCAGCCTATGTGTCCAATGGAACCCTGTATTCTCCAGAGAAAACATTGTCAGCTCTTGACGTCATTTTTTAAATGTGAATTCTTGTCATGTTTGTTCCCCATCTTATTCCACATCTTTAAATGAGTTCATAAGTTGTTCACACCAATACATTTTAAAATGTGTCAATCAAGATACTCCAAATGCACTCCAATTTTTATAGAGGATCAGAACACTATCACTATCTCACTTATATTAGCTGTTATTGGAAACTAACATTTGTCCTCCAAATTTACAGTGAAACACTTTCCTCCCATATTGCCAGTCTCATCAACAGAATTACCTTCTTGCCATTAATGAACTCTCTCTGTATATATATATATATATATAGGGGCAAATTCTATGACAACCTAAACCAATAAAACATGAGAAAAATAATTTTGAATTGGACTAGATGAATGTTCCTCATGTTTGAGGGAGGTTAGTGCCATGATTAGTTATCCATTTGGCAGTTGAAATATTTCTTTCCTTTTCCTTGCCATGATTTATGTATAAGACAGCAAAAATAATACTCTCATCTATGATAGAGTTCTTTCTCCACATGAGCTTTTCTGCTTGCCAGCTTTCAACTTTACATTTTATCTGAAGTCTCAAGTAACTGACAGCATAGTCGTTTTTTATATGCTTTCCCATTCCAATACTTGTTTCAATTCCACACTTCTGTTAAGAGGCAGGTATCACGCTTCAGTTCTGAGCCCCCAGGCAAGTGTTTCAGAATTGTCCTTACCTTCCTCTTTTGTGAATTGAAAAATAAATGGCTCACCAGTGGTAAAGAGGTTCTTCTTTTGTGATTCTTCATTGCATTATTTATACTTTGGCACATAAATAAGGCTCAGATATAATCACTTGATATCAGATATTAGAGAAAGAAGAGGAAAAGAAAGGGGAAAAACCCCAAAAACTTAAGGATGATGATGTCAGAGTATCTCTGGGAATAGCCACAGATTGGTAATTGTGATTATTGGTTTTGTTATATTCATCCTCAATAAGTTTTTAAATTTCCTTTTGAATGAACACAGTATGTCCAAGGAATGTCACTGTAGTGCCAAAGATTTACCATTCTTTGAAGATGCTGTCAGAGCTTTCGGATACGTTGAATATTAGGATAAGGATGTTTTTAAACTCAGTCTCCTGGCTCCTTTTGTAGGCTCCAGACTACAGCTGATCTAGGCTAGAGATTTATGTTTAAGCAAGTGAAGAGTTCTAATTAAAATCTTGTTCTGGACATGTTAATAACTGAAATAAGACAGTGTTTGTGATAAAATGATCAATTACATACAGATGAGCAGAAAATCAAGGGGCCTGTTGAAGTTTTGTCCAAAAATGGGGAAGAGGTGTTCTATTGAATAACATTTGAAGGGGCTGTAGGAAACAAAAGTAAAGTTGCATTTTGCTGAGTTACTAATTCATGATTCTTACTACTTTGGAGGGTTGGCAAGACCTCAAAAGGTAATAGTTTTAAGACACTCCGAAGAAGACCAGATTGTGGGCAAATTTGGGCAAAATGCCCTCTAGCAAGTCTGGTGAGGTCTTACCCTCAGGAGACCGTTCCCACATGATCAATGTGTATTGACCAATGGAAAACAAAATCCAAAAACTCAGGAGGCCCTCTTCAAATGTTCTTGATTATAAACAGTCCTTGGGACTTGGGAAGCTATAATATGAGAGATCAAATTACTCACCAGAGGCTCCAAGTCAGATGTATTTTGATTTAGAAATATGTTTTGATACCTAAAGTTTATGATTTTATTAAAAAGAAATTATACTTGCTTCATTCTAAAAGGTTTGTGGAGGGATTCCGGGGTGTCTCAGTCTGTTAAGTCTCCAACTCTTGATTTCAGCCCAGGTCATGATTTCACAGTTCGTGAGTTCGAGCCCTGCATCAGGTTCTGTGCTGACCGTGTAGAGCCGTGCAGAGCCTGCTCTGTACCTCTGGCTCTGTTCCTCCCCCACTTATGTGCGTGTTCTCTCTCTCTCTCTCTCTCTCTCTCTCTCTCTCCCCCCAAATAAATAAACTCTAAAAAAAAAAACTTGTGGAATAGAAGGAAATGCATGGCAGTAGTTGAGTCAGGACACACTGGGTCAAAAGGTCTTTGGATGGGCATGTGTCAGCTGTGGGGAAGTTCTGTCGGTGATGTCTAAAGACAAGTCATAAACAGCCTGGGCTTTCTGTGCATTGCTCTATCTCCATGGCTGCTAGGATGCATGGCCCTGTCTGCTGTGTAGTTATACACGGCACAAATGCTGCACGGGCATTTTGGATTTCTGATCTTGATTCACTTTCCTCTCTGGCCAATTCTCTGTGAGTGGTTATTTTTTTATCCTTAATAGTCAGAGTTTTGTGCCTCTAGAAATATACTACAATTTTATGGCTCTTTCCGATGAGTGAATTTTTCAGCAACCATATGGTGTGGCTGGCTCTGACTCTGTCCAACTCTAATGACCTTCAGAATCTGTGCAGCAGCTTGTTCATTCCGATCTTTCTTAAGCCTTGCTGTATGGATTGCAGTCTTTGATAAGTCAAGTTGTTGAGTTATCATTCTCTTCCAGAAGGTTTAAATAAGAGAGTTTGAAAGTCATCCTTGGGTTGAGCTTTATTTTTGCACAGTTTGCTCTCTCCTTTGCCATAGGCATAATAAATCTAAGGCATGCCTTGTCATTTTCTTTTTGAATATTTTAGAAAATACTTATTTCTCAAGCCCTTTCGTGAGAAGTGCCTAAGATAGTATTACTGTCCCTTCTCACTTGTATGTATTAGAATATTTTCTACCATCATCTCGGTTTATACTTATTGAACCTCATTGAAATGCACTTTTTTCCTTTTTTTCTTTATTTTTAACATAATTTATTGTCAAATTGGCTTACCTACAACACCCAGTGTTCATCCCAGCATGTGCCCTCCTCAATGTCCATCACCCACTTTCCTCTCTCCCTCATGCCCCCATCACTACTTGCTTACTGTTGCAATTATTTCAGAGTTTAAAACAGTAAAATATTAGGTAGTGTCATCAGTTTCTTTTCTAAAGTAAAACTCTTATTTTTATCCACATAATAATCACTTTAATTAATATTTACTGTATGATTAGCATAGCATATAGTACGAAGAAATTTAGTGTGTAGAATGAAACACTACTGTTAGTAATAATAATATTAAATATATTTTAAAAAGGTAAAATTTGTTGAGTGGGTCCTACTTGCAAGGCACCATGGAAGAATTTTACATGTCAGATATCAATTAATTCTCATATATATATATGAATGGATTATAGAAAAATGAGATGTGGGAAAATTTGTTCTCTTCACACGGGGCAATAATAAATGTCATGTGGACAATACACAACAAATTCAAAGTTAGGCAGCTTGATTTCTTGAAATTATCCCGACTTTCTGGACAAGATAGAGAAAGATGATTAAAATAAAATATTTCTGGGATACTTGGCTGGCTTAGTTGGTACAGCATATGACTCTTGATCTTGGGGTTGTAAGTTCAAGCCTCATGTTGGGTTTAAAGATTACTTAAAAACAAAATCTTTAAAAAAAAGAATAAATATTTTTGGTGAGAATAGAGTTTAGCTCATGAAAGGCCTAGTGAGTCTGTCAAATAAAACGGGACTTTATCTTAGGGTAATGTAGATCAGAAAAGGCAGTTAAGTAAGGGGTGACATAATTGGCTGCAGTTTGAGAAAGCTCTATCTGGTAATTGGTGAACTGGAGGCAGGAAAGGTGAGAAATAGTTAAACCTCATTCCCAAGTTTCTGATTTGTGTTGCTTGAGTGAATGGGATATTTATATGACAGTGCAGGAGGAGTGAGGAAGATAATGTACTCAGGTTTGAAAACGTGGAGTGGCACTGAGGGGAATAGAGGATAGAGTAGAGTTTGACCCTCAGATAGAGATTTGTGCTAGTTCTGGATGGAGTAGAACTGAATGGGGTTCTCCTTTGAGCATTATAAAGCACTGAGATGAGAGAGGCAGGGACTCAGGAGAATTCCAACACAGGCATCCCAGAAGACAGGGAGTTGATAGAGTTGCCTGACAACCATTTTGAACAGTGATGGGAGGAATACCAAAACAAGCAGGTGTTGTGAAAGCCAAGAAAGGCATTTCAGGAGACAGGACGACTGTCGTACATTTTTGAAAAATGCTTTGTAATCTGATGATTGAAAAGATTCTGTTGGTTTTATTACCAATGAGATTGTTGGCAGTGTTGGCATGAGTAACTTCAGTAGAATGATGGATTCCACAAAGCAAGCTGAGTTTGACTGGGGAAACAACTGGGAGGTGAAGAAGTAGAAATAGTAATGTAACAAGTCTTTAAGAAGGTTGTCTGTGAAGCACAGGAGCAAGGATACATGCTGGCCTAAAGAGACATGTAAAAACAGTCCCAATGAACTTAGACAAAACGTACTCATAGTTGATTTGGCACCAAGAGAGAAGGCATAGAAAGAGACATAGGTGTATATATTTTGCAAATGCATGTAGTGCGAAGAAGCTTAAGTCCTCTGTAATGATACAGCAAATTAGAGAGGGGGGAGGTACTTAAGGAGTTTAGAGAAGTCTCAATTAGCTGTTTGGGGGAAAAAGGAAAGCAGTGGATTAGGGTGATGTGAAAGGTAAGGTATGTTGAGGAACAAGTTGGGGCTATAGATCGTGGCAGGGATCTACAAGTTGCTGCCGTTTTCTCCAGAAGAATTTCGCATACTGAAGAAGGCAAACAACTGCATTTCTTCATGCTTGAGGTTTTTCTACATGGGTGAGTGCAGAACTCATATGAGTGGAGAGTGTATTACTAAGAAAGGAGTTGAAAAAACAGATCTTGTTATCTGGTTTGAGTAGCAATAAAAAGCAAGAACTATTTAATAAGCATGAGTTATGTGCCACATGTAAAGGGATAAAGCAATCAGCAAAACAGCTATGGGTCCTGTTCTCAGTCATGTTAGTAGTCATACAAATGTATAATTACCAGTGATATTAATTGCTCTGAAAGAAAATTAAAATATGTGGTGAGAGGCTAAAGGACAAATGGTCAAATATTTTAGATCAGATATACTGGAAACAAATTCTGAGAATGGGAGCATCACAAAGGAGTCTTACTGCTGAATGTTCTCAGGAGATTTGAGGAGACCTAGGGAAGCAGTACGGGGTTCTGAGAATAGCATGGGAAGCGAGGATCCTTCTCAGTAATACTGAGAAGGTGGGGCGCCATGTGGTTGCACCTGACGTCTTCGCTGATCCTATGGGAAGTCTTGCTGCTGTCATTGCCACTCAAATCTGTCCCAAATTGAGGCCAGGGGACAACGATTTGCATCTTCACATTACACACTCATTGGCTGAAGGTTGTCCCACCGAAAAAGTTTGTAATCATGAGCAAATCACTCGCTGCTACAGCTGAGGGAAATTCATAGTGAGGGTCATAACAGAGAGCTTCTTAGCAGCCCATATTTCCAACAGTTGGGGGTGTTGTGTTAGCCCTAAAGATGGTATTGAAGTGAAGTACCATTTAATTCTTTATAGTCTACTGCTAAGTGATACAGATCCAGTAGCATCTTCTAGGAAGTGTTCTGTATCTGGGAACAGCTCCTCCAGGATCCCTGTTGACTTAGTTTCCTGGGAAACTTCTAAGGAAAGGGTTATCGGATCAATTGTAATCCCTGTTGCTGCATGTGATCTCTTAGCAGTAGCTGATATTCATCACCCTCCTCCATGACATCTCCCAGATTTTGTTTTCTTATTTTTAACTGTTTTGCTTGCTAGGTAGATTTCCTGGTGGAGTGACTGAGATTGTTATCCCCGGAGGATCCCTGGTTACCATGCTATTCTCAGACATTGGCTGCTGTACTTGTTCATTATTTTAAAAACCAGTTATGGAAGCAAGGGAATACCCCATTGCAGCTTCTGAGCACAAAATGTATTCATCCTCATTTTGCAGCTTTAAGGTCAGGGTGGGTCTCTTGGAAAGATGCCTGCTGAAATGGTGATTACTTATTTTTCCTGATGTTTTTTTGGCACACGGAACAACTTTGAAAACCAAACTGATGAATGTAATTAGGTATATATAGAAGAGACCCATTCTGCCATTCAGCAGATAAGTAATTTCTGGGTGGTTTTATACATGTCCTATGGTCATGAGCCCATTGCCACAGTTCAGTCGCTATCAAGTTGGTCCTTTTGAGTCATAGTCATGTGGAATTCTGTGTCAATAGATAATACATTTTACTATATGTTTTTAGATATACAGGAAAGCCAAGCGTAGGAAAGACATTTATAATCAGTATATGGATCTGACATGCTGATCTTTCCATGTGGGAGGAGTCCAATGCATAATCAACTTTCTACCAAGTGGTTGAGTGGTCTTCAGGAGGCTGAAATCACATCAGAAGCTCATCATTTGTATCTGTTGTTGGCTAGTTAGACATTCAGCAGGAATAGTGTCCAGAACAGTCTTGGTGAGTGATTGCCCATGAATAACCTCCATCCCTGCCATCATGGAAGCTACATTTATTATCCCTTTGACCCAGCACTGGTTGACCAGTGACAGTGACTGACTGACTTTATATCTTAGTAATTCTCTCTACTTTGTTACTTAAGTTTCTCTCTGGGGTTTATGCTCACTAGTGGCATTAGCATGCAATACAAAATCTTCACACTCTATGCCCTCTCCCAGAAGTCCATCCACATGTTTCTTCCCTCAGTTTTCATTGTATTATTAAGAAATATACCTCTTGACTGCCTATCTCTTTTATCTACAATAATAATATGTTTTATTAATCCTCTCCACAACTTCGTTGGTGGAGTTGTCCTCTTCTACAACGTAATTGTGTTGCTCATTGTGAAAACTGCACCTGTTTTGTTTCTAACAGTTAAGAGCTGCTACCTGGATTCCTATTCTATCATCCCATCATCCCCATCACTTTCATGAGTCCTAGCTTTCCCCCCAACCCCCATCAGCCACCGTCTACAGGGGACATGTTGTACTGAACTTAATGATGACGGTGCTCCTCCCACTAGGCATTCCTTATTCATTTAGTAAATGAAAATTTCCCCAGGCCATCCCATGGAACATATTAAACTGGTAGGTTTTCCAGCCTTAGCTAGTACATGCATTCTAGAATGTTTATATCTCTGAGTCTTTGGAACCGTTCCTCCCTTACCTGTTGCAGCAGTTCTGGCATTTGTACTTCATTAAGGCAGACTATCAATTTTCGTAAGTTTCCAAGAGTCATCTTAGCCATGTATTAGTAATGCCTCCTGGGGTCCTTGCCAGAATTTGAAATATAGTACAGATAAGTATTCCATATCAGTAAACTTTTCCTTATCAGATTTATGTCTGCTTCCCTCAGTGCATCTGAGAATACAGTTCCATGCATTTTTTCCTTGCTCCTGCTGGTATATATCAGCCAGCAGGAACTTCCTCAGTCAAGAGTCCCTCTCTTTCCTTGGCAGACTACTCTCATTCCTCTTCAGGCTATGATAGGATTTGACAGGTTTTTAGTGGTAGGGTTTTAAAATGGTTGCCAGGATGGTAGAAGGGAATAGATCGTTGAAGAGGTAAGCATTGTCTTGTAAGGCACCTGCCTTACCTGAGGCCTCTGCATAAACTTCTTGCAAGGAGAGCTATTAAGTTCTAATAAAGAGGGTATAGGGTCAATTTTACAGGCCCAACAGGTTCAGGGAGTTTGAGAATTCAAAGTTCTCAACCTAGAAATCCTTGTTCCATATCTTAGGGTCTTTCTCTTTTCCACTTTGGGCTGTGACCTTGGCACAGAAGACCTCGACTACCAATGCAGCCTTGTCAGAAGCTCTGTTATTCTTAAGATAAAGTCATGTATCTGATCCTCTGTTCTGACTTCCCCCTACTGCATGAGATTAGGGTTTCTTTAAATGCAGCCAATGAAGACCTGTAGTTTTGTGTTTTGCATTAAATTGGGAATCAGTGACTGAGCCTGACATTGTCTTTCTTCAGTGAATCAATGGAACTAATCAAGGGCCACCTATTTCCATAGGCATTATAGCTACCAATTTGCTCATTCTGCCCATGTGCTGGAAATATTGTTGCCAATATTGTTCCCTCCCACTGGTATCCCATCTTAGTGCATCAACAGTGAATGTTTAAATTAGAGCATGCCAGAGGCTCTCCACACCCCTCCTAACCTCAGTGATGGTGTCTTTATTGTCACTCAGACACTGGGAAATCCAGCTCTAATGTTTCACTTTACACTTGCTTCCTAGTACCATCCTTGATACTATCATAGGCTGGATTCCCTGGAAATAGACTCTGAGAAAAAAATGTATTCTAAAAGTTCATTGGAAAGATTTTAAGGAGATATTCCTGTAAATAAGTAGGGAAGACAGTAATGGAAAGAAAGAGATGTTCATCCATCATGAAACAGGCTGAAATCAATAACTGGTGAACATTTGTAATTCAGTTGAAGCAAAGGGACAGACATTTAGACATGGTATAGCCTTCATTGGATGGTCATTTCCAGTGTAATCTGCAATGGTGAGCAGTTGATAGCTGATATCAATTGATAGTCAATAGCAGTTTATCTCACTGCTGAAAAACAGATCTGGATAAAGCATGCAGTATTTATTACGGGAGGATTCAAGGTAGGCTTTGTGCTTTGTGAAGAAATATATAGATTAAGATCATTAACAGGCATTGTAAAGGCAAATGGTGGGAGAAGAGCATTGCAGACAAAAGGAAGACCATGTGTGAAAATTCCAGAGTTAAGAAAGAAGCTGTCCTTCCAAAGGTCTTGAAGACATCAATTGTGAAGAGGAGTAAGCAAGAGAGATTGGCTCAAGACATGTATAGAGAGATAAACAACAGTTAGATCATGTAGGATCCTTTAGAGCATGTTAAAGATTTTGAATTTTAATATGATGGGAGCCACTGAAGAATCAAAAGTCAGAAAGTTTAAGAAGTCGAAGGAACATTATCAGCTCTGACTGGAAAAAAGATCTCTTTGGATGGCAGTATGGAGAGTTGTTTGGAAAGTCATCAGAATCCAACCAGAAAACCCACATAGTGATTGTGGACTGAAGAACAATGGGAAAATATACAAAAATTTCAAGAGAATCAATATCCATAGGACTAATCCAGTGGATTCGATGTCAATATTGAAGGACAGCAAAGTGTCGAGAAACAGAAACAAAAACGGCATTCTGCCTTGAACACCAGATGTATAGGTAAATAGCATTGTGATCTAGAGACACTGGAGGTTGAAACTGCAAATCTGAATGGACCTCAGTTGAGTCAGCACTTATAAGATGGTTGATGGGGACATCAAGGCAGTTGGATATATGTATGAAACACCAGTGAGAATACTAGGCCAGGAAAATAAATTTAGGAGCTATAGACTATACTTAAACCCAAGGAAAAGAATGAGCTTAAATACGAATGCGGTGTAAACTGGGAACATAAAAGCTAAGACATGAAAAATATTGTCAAGTTGGATAGAGATCCCAGTTTTTAGATATTCAAAGGTTCACTCCCTTTCTGTTTTTTAATTTCCCTCATTCTCTTTCCACCCCAACTCCCTGCACCTCTACTTGGTGAGCTCCAGACAGTATCAGTATACAGAATGTGGCTGCAGACTATTGCAAGGATTTCACCGGAAACCCTTGTCATTCAACTTGAGTGGATTCTAGAAGGCCCTGTGCTTAAATCCAAATATTTGCTCTCAATCTGAAGTATTTCAGAAGGTTCCTTTTCTTTCCAAAGTTGTATATATTACAGTTTTATTTTTTCAGTCATGTTTATGTCAGAGAAAGATGTCATTACTACCATTTTTCTGGTCTTTAACATCACTGTCTTCTTT
The DNA here is from genome assembly GCF_023721935.1 of Panthera uncia. Classification (NCBI taxonomy): domain Eukaryota; kingdom Metazoa; phylum Chordata; class Mammalia; order Carnivora; family Felidae; genus Panthera; species Panthera uncia. Next base: position 104,535,478 of record NC_064816.1, on the reverse strand, counting down.
TTGAACAAGGATGTGCCTCAGGATATATGTGAGCTACTTGAATGTGGTGACTATGTCTTATTCATATTATGGTTCCGATGTTTTCCCTAGAATATGACAAATAAGCAGTGATCAACAAATGCTGATTGAACAAATAAATGAAAGAAACCTGAATAAATGACTAGGAAGGTACTAAGGGAGAGGGAGAAAATTATTAGAGCGGAAAGGAAAGGAAAGGAAAGGAAAGGAAAGGAAAGGAAAGGAAAGGAAAGGAAAGGAAAGAAAAGAAAAAAGAAAGAAAAAGAAGTGGGGGAAACAGTGACTACTTACAATCCAAGTCATTAGAAAATCATTGTAGCAAGACACATCTTTCATGTAGCCTGGTCTAATTCCTGGGACAGGCAATAGATTCAGAGATGTTTTTATGTATTCTACATACCTTAAAGTATTAATTAAATGTTTTTAAATAGACATGTTTCATCACACTGTAAAAAGTGCACATGCTAAGTTTCTGGTGGGGATTTTTTTTTTTTCTTAACAGCTGCGTGATATATTTAGAGGCACCATGAAGAATGCCTGAGGTTACAAAAAAAAGGGGGGGGCAGAGAAGAAATGAATCACTTGACATAATATGACTAAGAAAAGAAGCAAAAATTTGTCTATTAGTCAAATGTCAAAATATGTAGCAAAAATCAAAGAAGCTTAAAAACAAGCAAATCCAAAACAACATCGCTGCAGGCAGAAAAGAAATATTAACCAAATGATAAAAAGCCATTCCTAAACACAGACTTCAGCTTTTTTCTATGTTTACCAGCAAGCTGGTGGCAACTCAGATTTCAACAATTTACTTAACCACAGAAGATAAAGTTGCTAGAAATTTTTATCATAAGCGCTGGTGGAGGAAAAGAATGGAAAGACAGAGGACCACTGTTAGAGGGTATCAGGAGGGGGCTGGCTGGCACTGAATGAGCAGCAAAGAGTCTATGTTTCAGCAGTCTGTGTTTTCTGAAAAGCAAAGGCTAGGATTTTTCCTTTTGCATTTTCCCTAATTAAGTTTTCTTATGTAACAAAAATGGATTTATTAATAAATGAATTTAAGTAATATTAGCTTGATCACAGCTAGCTTATGTTGTAAGATTTCATATACTACCATCTGAAATTATAAACAAAATAGTAGGGTATTTTCCTGTCCAATATTTTTGGGGCATTTTGAAGTGGACTTTTTCGTTATTCAAAAAGGAAATGATTATTCTGCTTCTGTTTATTGCCAGATGGTAATATAAATTTGTAGTTTATTTAAGAATAGGCTTAAATGTGGGCCTTTGTATTTGGAATGTATCTATAATTTGATTGAATCCTTCTTATTTGTGATGTATCAATAATTTGATTGAATATGAGTTATGTACTATGAAGTTGCATGTTAGATTAATTTCCTTTTTCTTCCTTGAAGACACCACAAATAAACTGCACCCAAAATCACGTGCTGACAATTTTGTGAGGCTATTCAAATATATTTCCTTGAAACTTTTTTTTTTAATAATAAAGGAATTTTTTATATTTGGCTTTTTAGACCTTAAATGGCATCCAAAATACTTTTATTTGACTATGTACTATCTGTTGCTAATACATAAGTAATTCATTTTGTGGAAAATATTTCTTCTAGCATTATTTTCTAGCATTTTAATAAATATAATTTAAACATTTATTTGGAAAAGAGTCAGAATTTTGGAATATATGATTCTCTAAAAATACATTCAATTATAGATGATTCAGCACACACTCCCCCCATATATATCTGGATTCAGATCCTTTAGTTGTTTAAATAATAAAAAATTATAAGTCTCTTAAAATTTTTAGGCACATAAAAATTCTTCTTTGAAATGAATAAGAAAGTACCTTTAATTCACATTTCTAATATAGTTATCTTAAAATATGTTGAAATTCTTTTCATCATTAACTATTTTAACTATAGGAAAATCTAAATGCTTACAGATTTTGAGACAACAATAAAACAAAGCCCCATATCTTCATTAAATTTTAGTAACTATTATCTCAGGACCAATCTTCCTTCACATGTGCCTCTCCTCACAAGACTTCTCAAAGCTACTGAAAGGTACTCTTTTCTAAATAAAAAAGGATGGGGCACCTGGGTGGCTCAGTCTGTTGGGTGTCTGACTTCAGCTCAGGTCATGATCTCGTGGTTCATGGGTTCGAGCCCTGCGTGACAGCTCAGAGCCTGGAGTCTGCTTTGTGGATCCTTTCTCCCTTTCTCTCTGCCCCTGCCCAGCTCTTTCTCTCTCTCTCTCTCTCTCTCTCTCTCTCTCTTAAAAATAAATAAAACATTAAAAAAAATTAAAATAAAAGAGCTGCAAACTAAAGGATAATTGTTTCAAATATCTCTGATCCCAGCCATTCAGCTGTGGGGCTCAGCAAGGGCAATATTCAACCTGAAATCTGGCCCTGGCAGAGATTCTTAAATGTTACTTAGTTACCTGTTAACCATTTTTAAAATCAGTGACCAAAGTTACCAGTAATGAAAGTCAAAGTGTATTCCACCTATGCATATAAATCATATGCCTTTTGGTGGTTTAGGCTGCTTTTTGAAAAACGTTTATTTATTTATTTTGAGAGAGAGAACACACATGTGAGCGGGGGAGGAGCAGAGAGAAAATGCCAAGCAGGTTCTGCTCTGTCAGCGTGAAACCTGAAGCAGGGCTCAAACTCATGAACTGTGAAATCGTGACATGAGCCCAACCTGACTGAGCCACCCAGGTGCCTGCGGGCTAATTTTTCTCCTGTAACAAGGAGCTGTTTAGGTGTCCTATCATCATCAATTTGTGTTTAGTCCTTTGGTTTGGGATATAACACAAATTACTTCAGTGCAAGGCAAAACCCAGAACCCAGAACCCATGAATAACAGCCGTTGGGTGCTTTCACTGGCGTCAAGAAAACACAACCACTTCGGTCATTGTATAGAGTTTAAAGCTTTCATTTTATAAAATCGGTAAATCATCAAAACTCAATTAGTATTCATTCAACAGTTCCATCTATTATGTACCTACTCATTGTAGCTACTCATTCAATGAACATATGTTGTGTGTCATACACTGGACTAGGCACTAAGGCTACAAAGGTCAAGTAAAATTCTATGATCTCTTACCTCCAGACAATGAAGTATTAGCAATAAGAAGAAATGATCTGTCACGCCACATAAGGACATGAAGACGTACTGCTGAGTGACAGGAGCCAATCTGACAAGGCTAGACACTGTATGATTCCAAGTATATGACAATTGGGAAAAGGCAGATGGAGGCAGCAAAAAACATTAGTGGTTACCAGAATTTGGGAGGAGTGAAGGATGGGTAGGTGGAGCATCAGAGCCTTTTGGAGCAGTGAAACCATTCTGCATGACACGGTAATGGCAGACACAGGTTATTATACATTTATCAAAACTTATAGATCGTAAGTTACAAAGAGCCAACCCTCAGGTAAACTCTGAACTTTAGTCAACAAGTACATGTCATTGCTGGCTCATTCATTGTAACAAACGTGTCACTGATGCATCACCTTAATACCTAATAGGCGTAACTAGAGGAGAGGGGTATGTGAGAACACTCTGTCCTTGCTGCTCAACTTCTCTGTAAACCTAAAACTCCTCAAAATATAAAGTCTATTCATTAAAATCAAATTTGTGATCTTTTTCCTGTTAGATTTCAAGATCTAGTTTGTGGCAGATGTATAAATAACTATCCTTCTTAGTTTCTTAGGTTTACATTAACAAATTACCACACGCTTAGTGGCTATCAACAACAAAAATTTATTCTCTCACAGTTGTGAAGGCCAGAAGTTCAAAATTAAGGTGTGGATGGTGTCATGCTCCCTCCAAAGGCTCTAGGGGAAAGTCTTCCAGCCTCTGGTGGCTCCACAAATTCTTTGGCTTGTGGTCAATCCAATCTCCCCATCTTCACATAGTCTCCTTTTTTTCCCTGTGTGTCTTTCCTCTGAGTCTTAAGAGGACACTTACATTGGATTTAAAGCCCACCCATATAATCCAGGATGATCTCATTTCCAGAACCTTAATTTAATTTATATCTGCAATGAGCCTTTTTCCAAACAAAGGCATAGTCAATGGTTTAGGGTCTTAGCGTGTGGATGTACCTTTCGGGAGGCCACCATGCAACTCATTGCACTACCCATAACATGATTTGCACTATCGAATATAGAATATAGTACAAATACAGTGCTCTGAGAGGGAGGTCTGAGAGCATCATAGGAAATGAGACCTGAGATGGATATTGAAGGTCGAACTGGATTGGCACATCAGGGCAGTGGTATAGTGATATGAGAGGTAGGAGACTGCTGTCCCCAGGGACATATGGCAGGACACAAGACATATTTAGAGAGTGGTAATAAGGTCTGTGTCTCTAGAGAGGAGGGTGGATGAGGGCTAAAGGAAACAATAGCATATAAGTCTGAGATGTCAGACTGTGCCAGGTTATAAAGGAACTGACAATCCTAAGAGAAAAGTACTTATTCTACTTCCTATTCACAAAATTTCTAAAGATCAGATTTGTACTTTAGAAATAAGTCACTGCTTGGAACAGTGAGAACTTTAGGAAGCAGAGGTTAGTGGCAGGGAGACTAAGAGGCTATGCTCAAATGAGATACTACTCTGAGGTCTCGCAGTGGGGAGAGAGCCAAGAGATGAGAAATAGATATTTTGGAGGTAGATTAGACAGCATGTGGTGAATAACTGGATTTGATGAGCAGGGAAGGATGTGAGGATGAATCCTCAGTTTATGGCTTCAAGACTCTGTTTGATGCCATTTTCCAAAGTAAGGACTTTGGAGGAAGGGAGTGGTTTTATGTGGGGTGTAGAAAGTTATGAGCTAACTTTTGGATATATTTAATTTTCTTTTATCTTGTACCCAAGTTCTAAAATTGGTGTATTGAAATGTTTTGTTTTGGAGCAGTAAAGGGCTCTGAAAAAAGAAGCTTAAGCTTTTGGGGAAATCTTCAAAATTATCTTTAGAATTGCCCACATGGGCCCTTCCAGTCAGTTTCTGTCACACATGACAAGCTCAAACAGACCACATGGCCCTGAAAACAAAAAGAATGAATCACCAAATATTGAGAGGCTTTACTAGTTCATGAAGGTAAGAGAATGTTTTCCCTTTTTGAGAGGCTAAAAGAGGTCTGAAATGACCACGACAAATAGCAGCCCAGTATTATTATAAAGAGATGGTAAAAAGAATTAGAGCATAAGCTCTCGCCAGGGAGGAGATCTTAAACTTTGATGAATGCTGCTTTATTACCTTTTATTTTTTATCTTTTCAGAGCTGGTGCAATGAAAGAAGAAATCTCTGTTCCAACATAAAAAATAAACATAATATCACTATGACAGGGACTGATTCAGTATGGAAACATTGACTGTAGAGGCATTCTGGCTTACTTCAAAAGACTTTCAATAACTGCCAAAAGAGTTTATTTGGATAGTTTCAGTTTCATGTGTTTAATCAACTAAAAACTCAATCCAGAGTTGAGAGCGTGACACAGCATGTGTGCAGAAGAGGGTGGGCACGTGTTCATATTTGTGGGGCCATGAGCGTGTTTGCATGTGTGGATGTTGGAGCATGAGCAAAGGTGTGTGTGTGCATGCATGTGTGTTATAACATCTTATGCTCTTTTATATCATTCGTTTTTTTTTTATAAATAGGGCCTGTGCTCATCTTCACAGCTGTGATTGTATTGGACCTAAATTTCTCGGGTTTCTCTAACACTTCATCATGCTCTAGATCTTACAATAGTATGTCACAAAGGGATTCCGTAACTATAGATAAGACAGGAAAGTAGAAGAGCAAAACTTCTTTCCCTCTGGTTAAGAGAGGTCCTGCAGCTTGATGTGATAAGCCTTTCTTTTAAGGACTCCTGTGTTCTTTCTGTTGGGATCCACGGACTAGTATGTACTAATACCTGTATCTTGTGCCATTCAGTTACATGGTAAAAGCAAAATAATGTGTCCTAAAGGAATTGATCTCTTAGATTTTTCTGTTATTATAATAGGTAAATTCATTTTAGCCATTCACACCTGAGCTTGTTAATAACAACGTGATGACTACCATCTCCTCTACCACTGACTTTTTGAGGTTAGCGGTGGGGAGGTCAGCACCTCGTCGGGTGTTTCTCCAGTTCTTCTTGTCCTATGTTGTTTGGAGAGTTTGATAAAATCATGGATTCACAGGCTCTATCCCTGCTGAATAGCAGTGTTCATGAAAGAAGAACTGTGATTTTAGCTAGCTCATTGTGAGCTCATTAAGATTCAGTAAGTTGAAGAAACAACAACTAGTCCAATCCTTTGTTTTTCAGATTTTCAGAAGATTGAGACCAGGGAAAATTATTAACCCGTTTAGACCATGTCTCTTTTTCCTAAACCATTGTGCTGGCCCACCAACCTCTAAGGTGCACGATACACATAGAAATTCTGACTTGGGTTTTTCAAGATAAATGAGTTGAAAATGATTCTAGTATGCCACAGTGAATTTGGTCCCAGGTCAAATACATGTGTCAGCATGCAGCTTAATGGTTGTATAGAATACAGTGTTAATGAGGCTGGAGTTGTGATATTTATCCCTTTAGTATCATATATAAAATAAAAACAGTGATATTCTGCCCATCCAGCATCTCACTGTGATTCCATTCAGTTGTCTTGCAAGCATTCCCTGCTGGTCAAAAAAGGGATCAGATGATGGAGTGTGGGTGACTTGTGACTGCTACCCATGCTGGAGGGATATAACTCTGAGGGTATGTGTTGATGACAATGCCTCAGCAGTAACTGTGTGTCATTTGTCATTAACTTTTTTTGGCAGAAGGATGAGACATGGCTCCTGTACCTAATGAACTTACAATGTGGGTGGAAAAACAAAGATTGGCACAGAAACAAGAGATTACAGGTCAGGTTGTGAGTGTAGACCTGTCATTTCAAACCAAGGACATAACGCGATATTTCCTCTCACTCTTTGTTCCACATACATATATAATAAGGTATTATGTCAATTGTTTGAGAAAGTATTGGGATAATTTTTTGACATTGACAGTCACTTCCTTTACACTGGGCTCACCCATCTGAATTCTATATATTATTTCCTGAAGAAAACAATTCAGTAAATATAAATGTAGTTAATTATCCTTCTTTTGCAGTTCCTCTACAATCATGAGCAAAAGATTATAGATACTGTGTTTTATTTTTATAGAAAACATAGGCAAGGCTTGCGCCTTCTTAGAAATTTTGTGACTTCCCATAAACTACTACATTCTCCACATTCCAATTTTTTTCAGTCGTTAATTGTGACCAAGAGTGAATGGCTTGACAGGATTTCGCTCGGGGCACTCTAAGCCACATGTTCATCTGCCCATTCATTAAACTTCTTAGTATTAAGAGTGAAGGAAGACACTAGGCTAGCACTTGTCACCATTCCCTAGCTTGCCACGGTCTTTGGTCAGCTCACATTGCCTCTTCACTTCTGAGTTCGTTAGAGTTGCCAACTGAGGCAACTGACTTGCTAAGAGAGATGGGGAGATCAGGATGAATGCATATTAAATTTCATCAAACTCTTCCTGGTGTCATAAAGTTAGCAAATGGCATTATTTATGGCATTAATCAGTGCATTTGTCCCCGCTCCCTCCTTTCATACTCATCTCCTGGAAAATGATTGAACAAATCTTACCATGTATAAAGGTCAGAGATGAATAGTTTATTTGCATCCACCTCACTGGTCCTCCCAATTATCCCATGATGTAGGGTGAAGTTCATTCAAGTTTTCTAGGCTCAGAGACAAATAATTCCCCCAAATGCATGTGACCATCAAGTGTCAAACCTGGGTATTTGAACACCTCGAGTATGATTCTGGAGCCATAGCTTTTGCCACTTGACTATTCTTTCTTCCAAGGAAGAGCTATGGGATTAGAGACAGTTGGGAACACCGACCCAAATGAGGCAACATGGCCTGTCTCAGAGACAAGTAGCACATACTCACACTCAACATTTGGTAGCCCCTCTTCTTTTCCTCCTCATTCTCTAGGTCTGGACTTTTCCTAAGTTGTTATTTGGAAGACCAACACAGGGAAATTATAAAAGAAGGTGTAAGTTTAAGTAATTTATGGAAAATGGCCACTACTCAGGGAAGGAAAGGTAAATGGCATCCATTGAATGCTGGCATCTGTTGTTACCACATGTACCTCCTGCTACAGGCATTGGCCCACTTTACAGATGAGGCATTAGAGTTCTTTAGGTTTACCCCCTTGCATTGTTTCTGATGCTTAAATACAGATATTGTCCCTCCTTTCCAGATGCCCTCTGCCTAGTGAGAATTCAAATATGAACATATGAATTACCATAGACGGGAATGAAAGTGATGAAAGAAATATATACTGAAAAATCTATTTACTGAAACTTTTGGTTCATTCATTCAAAAACTTCCAGTAAAAATAATAGAAATAGTTTCATGAGATTCTTCTGAGTTCTAGAATTTTCCTTTGGAGAATAGGCCAGTTATGTTTTTGTTTGGAATTTAATTTATGGTAAGGTAGTCAAAAGTCATTATTAATTTGAAGCTTATTCAAACAGTCGAAGAATGCCATAAAAATGATACTTTCTGTGGTCCTGGATAACTTCCTCCATAAAACCTCCATGGATGGCGCTGAACGCCTGACCATTTGCAGGATTAAGCAGGTATATCTTGAACAATTGTCTGTAGTCAGAGGCAGTAAAATCAAAGCTATGACGTTTTTATCCCATCAGGCTGTTCCAGATACTAGTTCCACCTTTTGACAGGATGCCAAGCAGTTGACCATTAAAACAACGTATCTGGCACCACGATATCTGGTTTTTGAAAAACTCATTCCAATAAAACAAAATAACATTGCACTTCACTTTTCAATTGCTTTTCTTTTTTGATTGTCTTTGAACAGACACGTATTTGATTCACAGGATGCACTTAAGTTTAATGTTCCCATAACCACAGACAAAATTTTGTGCTATTTTAAATAAGTTTTAATAGAAAGCATGGATGATAGTAAGAAACATAGTAAAACCTAGTGACTTCCTGATACATCTATAAACTGTGAGCTATTTTGGGAAAATGTAAAAACAATGCACAAAGAGACCCCACCCCCAAATCAAGTCCCAAATAATCTTGAATGAAATATAATTAGAAGGAGGAGTTGAAACAAACAAACAAACAATAAAAAAAGCAAATTCTGTGACCAAAGAAATATTGATACTATTCTCAAATGTTAATGAAATGCAAATCTGTGAAGATGAGCAATGTCACCTTGAAATGACATTATCAATTTTAGCAGACAGTGCAAGTAGTCATCTAATTGATGACCATAAGGAAGATTTCACAGTATTATGAAACTAAATGTATGCATTTTACAAGGAAGAAAATGAGTACAAGAGAAGCTAATTCTACTCATAAAGAATATTACAAAGTTCCTTTTTAAATAAAGAAATGTTTTGTTATACCTGCTATGTCTTAGAAAGACATGTTATAATGCTTTTTTCCTCAGTTTCCACAGAGTAGAAACTCATGCTTTCCCTTGCTCCCAAAGCAAGAAAACAAGCCCATTCTTTCCATTGGCATTCCAATTCACTATTCCCCCCACAACATATCACCTCTTTTACTATATCCAGATTGAGGGTTTTGAAAATGTAAACCAGTCCTCCTGTCTTAGAAACATACATAAGAAGTCTTTCTTTAAAAAAAAATAATAAAAAAAAAAAAGTAAACTTTTTTTCATATTGGGATCTAGGGCACTGTAAGAAAGGTATTCCAATTGATGGCAGAAAGCCATTATGAGGAAACAAACTGTATATAAGCATGGGGACACAGCCTTTGTAGCTCTGAAAAAACTTACACAAAGAACTCATATATAAATTTGGCTCACCTCAGCAATGCTTTTTCTTTAAATTACACAGAAATCTGAAATGCATTGGGTGTATGTAAGGGCAAACTGTGGCCCTGAGTAAAAATGTGTATTTAAAAGGGGAAATGTGGAAGTAATTATTACCTTGATGTATTTACCAGAATGCACAGAATGTATTCAGCATGTCTCGCTTGGGCATTGAGGGTTTCGCAGAACACCTATGACTCTAAAACTCCAGCATTTGGCATCGTGTGATCCGGGAGTTAGTGATAAACTACCTTTACCCAGGCACTGTTGTCTTGGAAAGCCTCAAGGAGCCAGGCTGCTGAGAAGAACTGAAATCATTATTTGAAATGAATGAGTCAGTCTTCTCTGGTTCAAAATGAACAGTGTTGCAGACAGGCACTTTCGAGAAATAAACAGGAACTTTTGTTTCCTTCCACATGGAGACTAAAAAAGCCAGGCGAAGCAAAGTGTGCTAAGTAATGGCAAAAAATTCTAGTTGGATTTCATGATTACTGTTGGGTCTTTAAACTGTACCTCTAAACCAAACATTCATATTTCCTGCAAACCAGACTTAAAAGGAGGCTCTGGTCAGTATTAAGAAGTGTCCATATGCCCAAGAGTGGGGAGTATGTGTATGTACCCATGGGTCCCAATGCGCTGGCTACGGTAGATATGCTGTGCAGGGTGACCTGAAGTGGAGAAAGTGTACAGTGGGAATCCAAGCCAAAGACCTTGAGGAAATGTCCAAAGTAGAAAGCTGATGAAAACATAGGAAAGTCCCTAATTTAGAGATGCAGAGACAGAGCTACAAGTGGGGCCCTGGGAAAGAAGCCACACTGAAGTAGACAGACCATAAACAACATGGAGTGGCCCCTCTGATTTCAGCACAAATCAGTGAGCATTTAGGGTTTATTTTAATGGGACTACAAGTGCCTGATCCATGAATATATAGAGCCAGCCAGATAGAATGGGATCATGAGATCTAAATGTTTGCATTTGTCTTGGTTTCTGGAATGGTAGATAATAACAATTGCCTTTTTACAGCAAAGTTCCAGGACACATTGCTACTCCTCCTGTTCCTCTGTGATCACACCTCACAGACTCTGTAAGTGAATTTGAGATTAACGGATACAAATAAAATGCTGAGCTTCTGAAGTGACGGAGTTTTCAGGTTATAAAGAACATTCAAATACCATACCTAGTAGAAGGGAGCTTAGTTCAGTCTAGGAAAGTACATAGCAGTTTTCTGCTGAGAACAAATGTTGGAAAGGCCATCCTAGGTGAAGAAGAAACACCATGTGTAAACAAACTAGTGTACCTAAGGAACTAGAGTGATTTATTATGGATAGACCACAGATTATTGGCAGGGAGTGGCAAAAGGCATGGTTAGAAATGTTCAGGCTAAGGCCAGATTCTAAAGGAACAAGCTAACCCATGTTATGGAATTTTAGCTTTATCTTGTAGGCCATGATGAGTGATTAATACTACTAATGGGATGATGGGGACGGGGTCAGGGATCACATGTTTCAGTGTATACTCCAGAAATCTACCTCTGGCAACAAGATGAATAGTTTGGAATGAGCAAACCTAGTGGTAGGGGAAATCAGTTAGAAAATGTTGCAATCGTTCAGTGAACAAAATAATGGATATTATGGAATAAGCAGCAGCAGTAGAACAACTGAGATAGTGGACTCAAGAATATTCAGGAGAAAATGTGGCAGTACTAACAGAAATGGACCATCAGGGCCAGTGGGGTTGTTTGGTAGTATGGAATACAGGAGAAAAAGCAGATGTGTCATGGAGGAGGGAACAAAAGAGACAAGTTTCATTTTGAAAATGACGTGTCTGTGTGGCACATCTGGGTGCATTTGCTTGGGATCAGATGGAATTACTGCTTTTAGAATTAAATTCTATTATTCAGTTCACTTTTTGTTGCAAGTGACACAAGCCCAACTCTAACTAGTTTAAACCAAATGAACGGATTTATTAGCTTTTTCAAGGGGACACAGCTGGATTCAGAGATCTAAACATTATTCTTAGGACTTTGTCTCTTATTTCTCCTTGCTTCTGTTTGGCTTCAATTTCAGTGGCTCCTTTCAAGAGGCAGTAAGATGAATACAGTCAGCTCTACCCTTACACACTCTCGATTCCTGAGGAAAAGAACATGCTCTTCCTATTGTCTATGTCAAATTTCTGGATTCTGATTAGCCTGATTTGTCTTGCACCAATCCTGTTCCCAGGGCATGAAACACTTGGATTGTCCAAGCCAGGGTCACGTTCCCAACCTGGAGGCCAGGTTCCAGGTAAGGCACCCTGTCTGACCATCCCCAAAGAACCGCATGCGATTGAGAGAGGTGCATCTGAGTGGCAAATAATACACCTCTAGTGGAATGGCAATGAGACAACTAGACGTTTCTCCTGCAGTTGAATGTCAAGACTCTAGCAAGCAGTGAAGGTGACTTTAAAAGATGTGAACAAGATAAATCTCTTCCGAGTTAGCCCTGCCTTCAAAGGCTCCAGAGCTTGGCCCGCACTATAAGGAGAACCAAAACAGATCTCTAACACTAAAATTCAAGGACTTTTTAAGTTTCTTTTTGACCTTCCTAGGAAGGTTTTTAAAAGTTTGGTAACCAATTGGACAAACAAACAGAATTCCTTGGGAAGAATGTTTGGAACCAAACCACACCCCACACCCACTAAAACCCCCTCCCTCTGTCACCACACACACACACACACACACACACACACACACACACGATGCAAGGCTGAGAGAAACCAGTGTAAGTGTTTGGGGGAGTGGGGGTGGACACAGGAGAGAAGAAGATCACAGTTCCTGGCCTGGAAGTGGAAGCCTGGGAAAGGAGCTGCTTTTGTTTAAGGCAGCTGCCTCCAATCACCCCAAAAGGTGTTTAGTCAGATTGGATTCTCCAAATAACTGAATTCCATCCCTCCCCCTGCTGGGGCTGTGTAGCTTTTGGAAGTGATTAGAACTGCCTGGAAACCCTGAGTTGGAAAGGTAAGCAGAATGGGGAGCTTGACTCAGTCAGTCCCATTCTGGGCTTGGGCAGATCCAGTGACTGCCCTGGCATCCTGGGCGCCAGACCATCCTCTGCCTTGCTCTGTGCCAGCAGATCCAGGTGGCTGCTTGGGTTCACAGGGAGCTTTGCAGCCTGGGGAGAGCAATACCCCTTGAATCTCAGCTGCAGCGTGAGTGCAGGACTAGGCTTCAAACACTATAGTGCATGGCCATGACTATAGCCTGAAGGACAATTTTAAAATATTCAGACCTGTAGGATGTGGGCCTTGGACCCTGCAAATTTTAGGGGCAAACGTGTCTCTAGCACTAGCAATTCAAATCCTTTTATAGTGTAAGCAACACATACTTAAATCTAATTTCGATCATGGTGCAAAGAGAAATGTCTCTTTCCCAAAAGATGGTTTACTATTACTGAAGAAACATACTTTCAATTTCACTGGATTTGCCTTTTAATTAAGTAGGTTTGCCATTAACAGTCATATAGGATAGGAGCACCTGGATGGCTCATTCAGTTAAGTGTCTGACTCTTGGTTTCAGCTCAGGTCATGAGATTGAGCCATGCATCAGGCTCCACACTGGGCATAAAGTCTGCTTAAGATTCTCCCTCTCTCTCTCTCTCTCTCTCTCTCTCTCTCAAGAAAGAAAGAAAGAAAGAAAGAAGAAAAGAAAAGAAAAGAAAAGAAAAGAAAAGAAAAGAAAAAAGAATCACATAGGATAATCCACCATGAGGAATACTTACAAATTGACTTATATTCTATTTGGTTTTACTTAAAAAGTATTTAATTAATTAATTATTTAATTTTACTCACTAGATTACTGGGTTATTAAAAAAGGATAAAACACAAAAACCCAGTGAAGAATTGTACAGGGCCAGGTCCCCAACAAAGGAGCTTCTGTCCACACGGAGTTTGGGGCCTGCCCAGTGGCACATGGCAGCGTTCTGGTTCGCCAACCTGGAAACTCCCAAATCCCATACTACTGGGATTTTTACAGAGGCCTTCTCAGGTAGGAATGATCAAGTTTTAACTCTGTTTTCAACTCCCCTCTCCTCTCTGGAGAATGGAAGGTGGAGGGCTGAGAATTCCAAGCTTCAAATTATGGCTTGTCTTTCTGGTGACCGGCTCCCATCCAGGAGGCATCCAGAAGCCCACGCGGGGTCACCTCAAGAGAACAACAGATACTCCTTGTGCTCTTATTGCCGAGGACCTTAATGAGTATGTTAAAGGCATATATTTGTGTTTTATTTTTATAATTTCTTTTGATATTTTTATGGGTTGAAATGGAGTTTTCAAGAATTTGTGTGGGATTTGGAATATTTCATTTACAGGGAAATTGGTCAGATTTCACCTATAGGTCAATCCTATGAACGATGATCGAGTAGGAACAAATTACATTCTTGCTGGGGTCACCTTCTAGTCACTTTTGAGAGTCACCTGTCAGAGTGCTTTTTGTAAGTGGTCACTTGCCTGCACTGCCCATTAGCCAATTTGTGGCCCAGTGCAGAGCATTCAGGAACTTTGCTACCTCACGAAGCTGATTTCCTGACGCATTCCGCTCTGTTGCAGGATTCTGGACCATCTTCAAAGGCCTTTGCCTGGTTTTTGTCAAAGCTTGAAAATGTGAAGGGGCAATAAATATGCAATCTACTTTAATTTATAATGTTATTTTAATTCTAAAAAGTGTCCCCAGATATAGTAAATACAGTTGGTGCTAGACTGATGGATAATAGAATAATTCTGCAAATAAAATACAGAAGAATAGGTTCCTTTAAGATAATGTATTTTGACTGGTGTTAGCTTCTAATATGGCAGATTGTGTTAGAGTTTTCAAAGCTGTTTGAAGTCTGTAGATGTTTTTAGTTTTAGTAACCTCAAAAACAGATGTTTAAAAAGTCTTATTGTGCTTTTGTACAAATGGTGTATAGGAAGAGTGTTTGCAGAACACAGATTACTTCAGCCCTGTCCTGTGAGTCTCTGTCTTCGGTTGTGTTTTTTATGGTCTGTGGTACATAAACTTTTTAGACAGTGGGAGGAGACAGTAGCTGAAATAAAATTAAGTTTCTTACCATGGGAGAACTTTTATTACAACTTCCTCTGTGACTGAGCAGAACCCAGAAAGAATAGACAGTCTTTAGCCACAGAATGCTCTTGAGGCATTTCTGAGAAATATATTTAATTTGTATAATCACTGGGTAAAAAAAAAAACTATTTCTGGTAAGTAGTCCACACATCTAAGTGCTGTCAAAACCACATAAAATTTGGGTTCAGATCAAACTATATTCTTACTAACTATGTATTCTCAAAGGAATTAGAACACCGTCTATGAATTAGGGAATAATTACTGACCCAATAAGGATATTCTGAGGAAGAAGTAAAGTAAACGAGTCACGAAATCCACATATAATAGGTGATCAGCACTAATATGAACGTATGTCTGGCCATGACTTCTCACACTATTCCAGTTAATAGTACTTGACATCTGACACATGTACCCACTTCAAAAAAGCAACAGTTCATCTGAAGCTTTGCAGAGATGAAACATAATAAATGCAGTACAAATTTAATGCCATATAAATGTATTTTAACTCGTGTAAGCACTGGAAGAAATGACTATAAATACAGTATTTTCCCATTTTATTAAAATTTTTGTCTTTACCTCATGTTAATAAAATGTACATATTCATATATTAAAATCTGAATAGCTTTATTTCACTTGTTTGGAATTAAGATGCGGTTTTTCATTACTTTACCCCAATTACTTTATGATGTATTATTAATCTTTCACAGCTTGTTTTTTGAATGTTTATTTATTTTTGAGAGAGAGAGAGAGAGAGAAAGAGTGTCCATTTGGGGGGAAGGGGCAGAGAGAGAGGGAGACAGAGAATCCCAAGCAGGCGCCACACTGTCAGTGCAGAGCCTGACAAAGGGCTCAATCCCACGAAACATGAGATCATGACCTGAGATGAAATCAAGAGTCAGAGGCTTAACTTGACTGAGTGCCCAGGCACACAGCACTTCTGACCACCTAAACATTTTCTTCCTTGGCTCTCCTTTAGCATCAAATCTAAAATGTTCCAAAATGAACCTCAAGTTTATTATCCTTTTTCAACTTCTACCCCCAAACAGCCATTCCTTTTGCTATTGCTGTTAATGGTGCCTTTTGTCCATGTCACCTAAACTTGAAATTTCCTCCCTTTCTTTTAACTTCTTATCCAAACTGCTAAATTATTAAAATATTAACTTGAAATCATTTTGCCATGTAATTTATATATATTATATATATGTACATATATATAATAGCACATATATGTGTCTATATGTTAGAGCTTGCGTATATGTGTATATACACACACACTAGCTCTCTGTGTCCTATCATTTATATGTATGTACATATATACCTAACTATATATATATATATATATATATATATATATACACACATATATACCTGTATATGTAAAGAGCAAGTATTTTGTTGTTACTATATGAGATACAGAGAACCTTACATTACAGAAGTAATGTTTCATTTATTCTACTCTTCTAGTCATGAAGTTGATATGATTAGTTCCATTTTTCAGATAAGGAAAGAGTTTCTGGAACTTACTTAAGCTCAAACAAGTAAGAAAGAAAAGAGTTGGGGTTTCAAATCCAGATCAGTATGACCCCAAAGCTTACATGATCTTCTATCTATTCCATCCCTCCGAATCACAATGTCACTTCCGTTCTTGAACCCGTATTAACCTCTATTACATTCTCTCCTTTCTGTACCGTGTGTTTTGCCCTCAATGCAATTTACAATTCATCACATGATTCATTCTCTTAAAACACAGTTCTATCTTGTCTTTCTTCTACTAAAAAATTGTGAATGGCTTCTTACTGCAAATTGCCTCTGTTACCTTTATGCCATCCCTCTATTAAGGTTCTCCAGAGAAACTGAACTAATAGGTGTGTATATCTAGAAACAAACTTATTTTAGGAAAGTGGCTCATGTAATTGTAGAGTTTGACAGATTCAATATCTGCCAAGTAGGCTGGCAGACTGGACACCCAGGACTTAGCCAGTTTTACAGTTTAAGTGCAAAGGCTGTCAAGGTTGAAGACACATGAAAGAAGAATTGTTGCAGATGAAGTTCAAAGGCAGTCGTTGCAGAATTCCCTCTTGCTGAGGGAGGTCAGCCTTTTGTTTAATTCATACCTTCAACCTACTGGATGAGGCCCACCCACATTATGGAGGACAGTCTACTTTACTCAAAATCAATCAATTTAAATGTAAATCTCTTTCAGAGTAATGTTTGACCAAATTTCCAGGCACCTTGGCCCAGTCAAGTCGATACATAAGAGTAACCAATATGGAAACTATTCAACAGGTTCCTTATAATTTAGCAAAACTGGGCACTGATGGGTATCTCAAACCACCCTATTATATCCTATCTTCTTCCTTTAATGGCACTATTACCTTCGCTTGAACAGCTCACTCCTCTTGCAACTTACCATTCGATAAAAAAACATGCTTAATGAATGAAGAGATAAATATAAGAAGAAAATGAAAAATAGCACTCGATATATTAAAGCTAGTATTTCCTGAAGTCATAACTAAATAAGGCTTTCCACAAATGCTAACCCAGCCACCAGAGTTATTTGTTATACAAACAGTAACTGGAATTTTGCCTTTTCATCTGAAATGTAAAGTGATGAGGAACACAGCATCTCTGGTCAGTAAAACTTTCTGTGATGATAAAGATACTGTGGCCTGTACTATCCAACATGGTAGCCACTAGCCACATGTGGCTATTAAGCACTTGAAATGTAGTTAATTAAAATAGTTAATTAAATAGTTAGTTTTACTAATGAATGCAATTTTCTCATTTCATTTAATTTTTGTTAATTCAAATTAATGTGGCTATATATGGCCAGTGACTACTGCGAGCAGTGCATGACTCAACAATCTAGAGAGTCTCCTAATTTAATTCTTTTTAAAAATTCTGTCATAGTATTTAATTCTAACTGTGTAATCAGATAGGTTGGAAACTTAAATCTCCATAGAAATACTGTTAAATAGAGATTATGAAACTGACAATGGAATTTTCTGGAAAATAGCTCAATCTGTATTTGGTGTAAGATATTCCTATGTGACAAAACTATTTAATAATGATGAGGAAAAATGCACACAATTCACTTTACAGTGTAAAGTGCTTCATACCTTAATTTCTATATTAGCAAAACAGAGCTAAAAATAAATATTTTATTGGTGTAATCATGAGCACCAAATGGAATAATACATGTTTTAACAGTTTTTAAGCACGTAGCAGATCCTCAACGTAGTGTTTTTCTCCCCGATAATTTTTTTAAGTTAATTTCAAAAATGTTTCCTAGATAACCGTATGATAGTCTGAAGGGTAATCTTTGTTTTTATTTCTTATTGACTTTGGTTTTGTTTCTTAAAAAAAAAATTAAGCCACAAAGAACAACAATAAAAAAACCACAGTGCCATATAAATCACAAGTCAAAGCAGGGCAGAGTTCAAACACTAAACAAAAGAAAAACATTCTTCACCTTGAAGGCCCTTTTTTTCCCAAGCCAGCAAGCTAAAGGATTTCTCCATCCCTGTTGGTGCTGGCAAGGACGCCACAGCCTATTTGTTTTCCTTCTCATCTCCTTTTGCTTCAAGTGCTCATTTCTAAGCCTTGCCACCGGAGATCCTGGCCCCTATCCTTTGAAAGAGACCCTATCATTTAGGAAAGGACTTGGGGCGGCCAGGTTGCCTAGCGGCTCCATGCCCCCGCAGGACTGCCAAATATGTGGGAGTAACTTCCTGCTCCTTAGGGGCTGTGCCCTGGCACCCTCATTGCCAACAGCTGTGTGGGGTCTATTCTCGCCAGGGCCCTCCCATGCATTGCTGAAACATTCTTGGAAAGCCGAGTTCCAAAGCTAAACAAACAGATAAAGTTTGCAACAGTATGCGTTGGCATTTTACAGCATAGTTACGAGGAGCATTTAGAGAAAGTATAACACACCTACTAACATTCACACTCTACAACAACAATATCGTCCCCAAGGATAGGAAACCTACACGTGTACTGGTACAGAATTCTCATTTGAAGTAGTCCTCCACAGAGATCCTTATTTTAAAGGAGCCATTGAGTTTCCTGTTATTGTCTTTGCTTTTCTTTTTCGAATCTCCAGACTCAGAATATTACTGATGCCCCCCCATCGGTGGAAGGACTCTCTCCTCACACCTCCTAGTATTTGCAAGGCTTGTGAAAAATGAATTTTAGTGTAAAACTTGAAAAACATAATTTAACCAGAATAATTAGTCAATACATATTGCTTCAAGTAAGACTCATTGTCATAAAAGTGGTGCATTGAGGAGCAAGGTCATAAGCTGTTGGATAGGTCTCAGTTTACGCTTACATGTGCAAATATCTCTCTGTCAAGGGACAGAAAGTACGCCGCTTCCTTTAAGAATCTTTTCTAGTTTTCTAAGCCCTCTTACACTCAAGAAGCACATGCTCAATTCAGTGGCAACTTGAAAACGTGTGACAGATGTATAATAAAATACCGCACCTATGCTCACACTAAGGGCTCAGAAGGAAAATTAAATCTTTCTAAGTAGGAGAGTTCAGGCAGTCATTTTTTCCACACTTTCCTGTATGTGCTCCAAGCTCTGGAATGTACTGAGGAATGCATATTGAATGATTTGGTACAGATATTTTTCTTCAGTTTTTCTTCAGATTTTATTGCGTTCACAGGGAAATATGAAATCACTAGGTTATCTTATCCATAGGTTTATATAGAAATGAAATAATGTGTTTAATACTTAATGGATGTGTAAGAAGGAAAATGTTTTTCTCCCTGAAAAAAAAATCAAATACAGTTAATACCAGTTATAATGCACCTTCCAAAACCTTATGTTTGGTTTAGGCTGCAGAGCTGAAAATCAAATCAAATCACATCTTCCTTCTCTATGGCAAGATACAGCAATGGTTCATTTATCAGGCATTGTTAAAAGATGAAGTGCTCCATGTAAAAGAAGTGCCCAGACATGAATTTTATTCCTTTATGTGTAAATTGAAAAGGAAAAACACACAAAAAAACACACTAAAAATATATATTATATGTTGCCCTCCTATGCCATATGCCCAGAATATAATTTAATCAATTTTGAAACTAAGCTCAGGCACTTATTAAATAACTTTGGTAAGTTAGTAAAACCCAGTTCAGCCATTTACTAGTTTTATAATTTTGGCAAATTAGTTAGCCTCTATTTTCTCATCTGTCAAGCAGAGATCATTATACCTATGTCACAGTTTGAATTAGCTAATCTATATAAAACACCTCATAAAATGTCCAACACATAGACCTACCCAGCGTAACCTCTTGGCCAACCCTGTGGATTCTACACAGACTGTCTGGATTTGAATCTGCGTTTGTTACTTCCTAGCGAGCAAACTGGAGCCATGCTTTTAACTTACCCTCGCTGTGCCTCAGTTTCCACATCTATAAAATGGAGATGATAATAATACATAAGGATATATAAGTAATACACATAAAGCCCTTAGAGCAGTGACTTACATACATAAGCAGGGTTCAATCACATTAACTATGATTAATGTTTTCTGAAGCATTTCTAAATGATCCAACCGTATATAATTTTGGCAGATGTGTGTGCGTGTGCATGTGTGCGGTGGGTGGTGTATTATTTTTCTCTGGTTACTTACTTTGATTCTCTCACTAATCTCTCCCTAAATATCAGCCATAAAATGTCCTCGGAAGAAGATCCATATCCATTTCCAAGCTTTGGCATTTTCTGTGTTTGTCAATTTGTTTTGTTTTTCCTTCCTGTTTTCATTGGAAACATCATACTCAGTCAAATACTGGGGAAAGACTAGGGTGGCTGAGGAAATGATAGGTCCCTTCAGAATCTGCCAACAGAATCTGTAGCAAAAGTGGTGACTTAGTAAGAAGTTGTTGTCACTCAAGCAAATAGTAAAAAGAAACTGTAGTAGCAAATAAAATGGGTGTTGTCAGTATATTAAATTCAGATTTTTACAAGAAGGGTCTCTGCCTCTGTGTACTCTTCTCCAAAAGCAAGGCTTTGAGGGGGAGAAGGGTCAGAGGATATGCTCACCTAATGTCCACATTCTCCCTTTCTGACTCATTCTCCTGGTGCCTGCCCATCATTCCTCAGCCTACTTCCAGATTACTGTACTGAGATATACTTCTCTAGACCCAAGGGGTGGCGGTGGGGAAGCTCTGTGTTGAAATAAGAATAAAACTAGGATGCCTGTCCTGTCCACATTTATGTGCTTAGGGAAACCTCGTGGTGGGTGGGAGACAGCCAGGCCTGAGATACATTGGAGGCCAGAGGGCAGCAGACTGGCTTCCCTACATTTCCACATTTAAGTGTGAACTTTGAATCTGCATCCCTGCATCATTGTAAAGTACATATATCAGGGTAGGAAGATATAACATGTTTAAATAATAGCTTACGTGTTTGATTTAGAAGTTTAAAATATTAGACTATGTTGTGTTGATCTCCATTTATACTCCTGTTTCAGTCTTCATAAATAAGAGGAGGCCTGTCTAAATTTTCCAACTGGGATGCTTCTTAATATTTGAAGATTTGAAACTTGGAGACAGAGGGCATAGTTTCACTATGGCTTATAGTTGAAATTAAAAATATGGAAAGACACAGGTATGTGAGACTAGATAGACCTCAAACCATAATGAAATCCTACTAAATACTTAACAGAATGGTTAATACTAAAAGGACTGACGACATCAAATTGTTGATGGAGATGTGGATAAACACATATTTAGTGAGAATGCGAAACAGTATGAGCCCTTTCTATAAAGGTCTAATGGTTTCTTATAATACTAAACATGTATCTACCTATGACCTAGCAATTCTACTCCAATGTATTTAGCCAAGAAAAAAATTTTAAATATGTTCACAACACGCTTTTTGTAGTAGTTAAGAACTGGAGATGATCCAAATGTTCATAAATAGAAGACTGAATGAAACTCTGATATATCCATATAATGAAATATTACTACACTAGAATAGAATACAAAATAATGAATTTCTGATTAAAAAATATGGAAGAATTATAAGAAAATGCTGCTAAGTGAAAGAAGCTTTAGACACACCTAAAAAAATATATATTGTATAATTCAATTTATACAAATTTGAGAGCAGATAAAACTAATCTGTGTTTAAAAGGGTCTGAAAATTAACTGCCTCTGGGGGGATGGTGGTGGAGAACAAGAGGGAAGGAAATGATAAAGCGCTGTCTGATGAAGGTAAAGGGTATGTATAGGCTTGTGTAGAAGGATAGTCTTCTTGGAGAACAGGGAGCAGAAATTCCTGGAGCTAGGGATGTTTCTCATAGTGAGAAGCTGGCCAAGATTTGGAATTCTATCAGTAGCAAGAATTCCCAAGATACTTTTTTTTCCAGGGAAGTGGCAGAATATCAGAGTAGAATTGTTTGGTGCAACTAGAAAGGTCCTACCTTAAGTACCAGGTCTGGGGACCATGGCAAGTATCCTAGGGTCCCCACCTTGCACAGGAGCAACCTTCTTCAAGCAATCTGTTGGCCTTAAATAATGAGTAAATCAGAAGGGACACATATGGATTAAAGACCAGAAAGGACTCCCTGAATGGGCTAACTTTTGTGAGGTCCTGGGGTTTTCACGTGACTCGGAAAGGGTAAACAAATTGGCTGTAACTGAATTTTATACTGTACTGGAAAGTGAGGTCTCAGTCAGAATAGAAAAATTAAGTCATGTTCTGGGTCTTCTACTTCTAGTTTATGTTTAAAAGTTTAGCTCTCTTTCAGAGGGATTAGGCTTATGTGTGTGGCCCGGAAGACGAAAACCATGATAAATGCATGGAAGTTTTACAGAAGTCAGTGTCAGCTCAATATAAAGAATATTTCCTTTGGGAGCTATAAAACCAGAAGGGGTAATGTGTTCATCAGCTAATAATACATGTTCTGGTTCACTTAAAATTTGATATTCTCTTTGCAAATTAATAAATGGTATTCTAAGACATTAACACAAAAATAAAAAACAGAGTAGGCTGCTGTTGTAAACTTATCTAAACTGATTTAGTCTTTCAGAATTATTGGGTTCCTCTATTGTGAAAATAATTTTGCAATATATACATGTATCAAATCATCACATTGTGTACCTTAAACTTACACAATTTTATATGTCAATTATATCCCAATAAAGCTGGAAAAAAAATAATTATTGGATTCCTTTTGTGTCTGTAGCCTCCAGTACCTTGCCACTATTTGCTGTTTTATGACACAAGCAAGTCTCAGGCTAAATGCCACCAACATATATTTATTAGCAAGTATATACAGGTCAGGAATTCCACTTGCAAACTGGATAGAGTTTCTTTGTTCTTTTGGGCACTCCTACAATTAAACAAAAGAGTCCTGTGAGGCAAATGTGACAATATTCCAGTAGCAAAATTGTGTTTGTCTGCTAATCAAAATGAGGGGTGTAACCCTAGGCACAGGACACAATTTTGAGAAGTTGAACTAACCAAGATTTTTATACCTCAGTCAACCCAAAGCAGAAGTGATCAGTCCATATTATCTTTTTTTAATTTATTTTTTTTAATATGAGATTTATCGTCAAATTGGTTTCCATACAACACCCAGTGCTCATCCCAACAGGTGCCCTCCTCAATACCCATCACCCACCCTCCCCTCCCTCCCACCCCCCCATCAACCCTCAGTTTGTTCTCAGTTTTTAAGGATCTCTGATGGTTTGGCTCCCTCCCTAACTTTTTTTTTTTTCTCCTTCCCCTCCCTCATGGTCTTTGGTTAAGTTTCTCGGGATCCACATACGAGTGGAAACATATGGTATCTGTCTTTCTTTCTATGACTTATTTCACTTAGCATAACACTCTCCAGTTCCATCCACATTGCTACAAAAGGCCATATTTCGTTCTTTCTCATTGCCAAGTAGTATTCCATTGTGTATATAAACCACAATTTCTTTATCCATTCATCAGTTGATGGACATTTAGGCTCTTTCCATAATTTGGCTATTGTTGAGAGTGCTGCTATAAACATTGGGGTACAAGTGCCACTATGCATCAGTACTCCTGTATCCCTTGGGTAAATTCCTAGCAGTGCTATTGCTGGGTCATAGGGTAGGTCTATTTTTAATTTTCTGAGGAACCTCCACACTGTTTTCCAGACTGGCTGCACCAATTTGCATTCCCACCAACAGTGCGAGAGGGTTCCCGTTTCTCCACATCCTCGCCAGCATGTATAGTCTCCTGATGTGTTCATTTTAGCCACTCTGACTGGCGTGAGGTGGTATCTGAGAGTGGTTTCGATTTGTATTTCCCTGATGAGGAGCGACGGAGACCATATTATCTTATACAGTGCTCATTTTGTCCCAGAAAAATATTCTGATTTTCTTAATGATAATTACGATACCATCCGATACTAAGCAGGGATCAAGACTCAGGGTGATTGAATTGATTATGATCATCATTCTGCAATGGAGAATTCTGATGAGGACTTTGCAAGCAGTAGTTAACCATCCTTGGGGTATGTAATTTTCAGTAAAATTCTTTACCTTAACTCGTCATCCCTCGGGCACAGATTAAAACTAATATGCACATTTATATCACTTTATTTAAACTGAAGTATTCTCAGATAATTTATAGAAAATGTAACATCTCCTTCATAAAGCCATGAGTTCTCATTAATATAAGTGATCAGATGGAGGCTGTAAGAGCAATTGTTAGGGTCTTTACTGTCGGAGAAAATTCCTTCAGTGATCCTTTGGATCCTCCTCTCATTCTAAAATTATCATTATTATTATTTTTTTTTTTACCTCAGATATCTAATTAGTGATGAAACTTGGAATGGAAACTGTTTCTCCTTTTTTTAAAAAAATTTTTTTAACGTTTATTTATTTTTGAGACAGAGAGAGACAGAGCATGAACAGGGGAGGAGCAGAGAGAGAGGGAGACACAGAATCTGAAACAGGCTCCAGGCTCTGAGCTGTCAGCACAGAGCCCGACACGGGGCTCAAACTCACGGACCATGAGATCATGACCTGAGCTGAAGTCGGACGATTAACTGACCAAGCCACCCAGGCGCCCCCTGTTTCTCCTTTTGATCACCATCTCCTTTAGTCTGGCTGCTAGATTTAACAGGTTACTCAATATATTCGTATTTCTAATCATTTCGATTAAGTCTTGTAATTCCCACACCCACTGATTTTCTTAGTGAATATTATTTAAATCTTTCTTTTTTATCATTTTCATTTTTGTTATTTTTATGATAAAATTTAGAGTTTAAGTGTTTTACTCTGCAGACTAATTGCAAACCACATTTTAGATGAAAAATGAATAATAAATATGGTATTAACCTCCTCTAAAATGTTAAATAAAAATTACTCTCGACATTCATTAAACTTACAAGTGAAGCTTTCAGTTACTCCACAGCTCACTATTTGTACAGTAATTTGGTATATTTGTAATCTGTCAGAAAGGCCATATAAAATATCAACATTTTCTTTTTCTACAGATTAAAAGCTATGAATTTTAATATGTTGAAATAAGTTAAAAGGTTACAGTAGGTATATTCTCTTCTGTGAAGTTCAAAATGCAAACTTAAGCATAATTCTAAATATTAGGACATAATGTAAAATAAACGTTAGGACTGAATGATATCTTTGGTGAAGTCACTATTTAAAAACAATTAAGATTGCTCTAATTTTCACAGTGAAATTGAAACTATTTTATTAGATAAAAATATTATGCAGGAGAATCAGGCTTCTGATTATTCTAAGATAACTTTCCCATTTCTTTACTGATAAACCTTTCTTCTTCCTGTCATCACTTCCAAGTTTCAAGGAATTTGAAAGCCAACAAAAGGAACATACTGTTCTGTCGTGTCAGGCTTGGTGGTTTTATGGAAACTTGACAGGATCCCTCCTTCTCCTAGCTGTCCGTATACTCTCAACAAGGACAGCTTAAAAAAAGGCCAAAACAAATGTTTCCTTTCTGGGGTTTTGAGGCCATTACTTCCAGTTGAGAAATAAAGGCACACATTTAGTGGCTTGGTCTGTTGCAATAAATACTATTCAATATTGGAAAATTTGAACAAGTGATGAATTACAAGTCTAAACGTGTGTTGTTGTTTTTTTAATGAACATGCTGGTAGATTATTGATCAAGATGTCACCTTTAATTTTAGCATACCAAGTACTATGGAAAATGCATCCACATCACAATGTCATAAAGGGTTTCCAAAACAGTTGGCCTCCTACATTGTACTGCAGCAGTGAGTATAAACTAAAATTTCCTGGAGGACAGAGGCCTTGTGTTATTGATCATTATAACCTAGCCTCCCAGTGGCTGATTACTGAATGGGGAAAACCAACAGTGCCTTAAGATGGCAACTGTTTTGTATAGATATAGTGAAATAAGAACGGGATTGATTAGTGGTCAGAAACCTGAGACTCTCCTTCTAATCCTACGTCCATGAGCAAGCCTCATTCTCCTCATTTTTTCTTAATTTAATTTTTTAAAATTTATTTTGAGAAAGAGAGAGAGAGAGCACAAGCAGGGGAGGGTCAGAGAGAAGTAGAGACAGAATCCCAGGCAGGTTCTGCAACATCAGTACAGAGCCCCATGTGGGTTAAACTTAGGAAATGTGATCTCAAGACCTGAGCTGAGATCAAGAGTCAGATGCTTAACTGACCGTGCCACCCAGGTGCCCCCTCATTCTCCTCATTTATGGTATGAATAATAACATCTGTCTACCTACCTCAAAGCTATATTTTAAGGCAAAAAAAAGGAGGTTTGTTGTTTTAAAATCCTATATACTGCATTGTTATAAAGGGTTGTTGTCTCTACATCCTACGGGTAGAGTTATCTTTAAAATACCTCGGTCACGGGAGATACTGTGTTGCTTAATATCTCTGAATCCAGCAGGTGAACCTCTGCAGCTAGAGCTCCATAAACCACATTTTAAATGTTCATTTATTTGTTTTGAGACACAGGGAAAGAGAGAGAGAGAGAGAGAGAGCGAGCGAGCAGGGGAGCGGCAGGGAGAGAGGAAGAGAGAGAATCCCAAGCAGACTCCACGCCGTTGTGCAGAGCCTGGCACAGGGCTCCATGTCAGTAACTGTGAGATCATGACCTGAGCCTAAACCAGGAGGTGGATGCTTAACTGACTGGGCCACCCAGGCACCCCAATAATATTATATTTTAAAAACTGAAGTATAACTTAAATACAGTTAAGATTGCACATATTTCATGTATACAATTTGATGATTCTTACAAATGTATACACCCACATAACCAGTAGATTAATCGAGACACAAAACATTTCCACTGATCTCAAAAGTTCCCTCCTGTTCCTTTACCAGGCTATTTCTACCCCTGCACCACCAGGCAGCTGCTATTCTTATCTCCATTCTTATAGTTTAGTTTTGATATTCCGTAATTTTATATAAATGGAAAATGCAGTATGCACACTTTTGTGGTTATTTTGCCCAATGTAAAATCTTGGAGATTCATCTTGTATCAGTTTTCTTTTTTCATTGATGAATAAATATATCATTATTTATTTACCCATTCACCTGTTGATAGACATTGATTGTTTCTAGTTTTAGGCTATTATAAATAAAGTTTCTATAGATATTCTTGTACAAATCCTTTTGTAGAAACATGTTTTAATTTCTCTTGGGTATATATGCAGAAGAGAAATTACTGGGCCATAAGGTTGGCCTCTTTTGATAAGAAAATGACAATTTCTTAGCAGTTGTAACATTTTAAATACTCACCAGCAATGAATGCATGAGAATTCCAATTGGTCTGTATCTTGTCCAACGTTTGGAATTAGTGTGTGTATGTGTGTGTGTGTGTGTGTGTGTGTATGTATGTAGCTTATCAATTTCAGTGGTGTTTGTAATGTAGCACCTCATTGTAGTATTAATTTGCATCTCCTGATGCTAAAAGTATATACAGGGTTTTTGAAGTTTCTTACCCACTTTTAATTGTTCTTTTGTCTTTATATTATTATTTTTAGGAGTTTTTTCTATATTGTTGATACAAATTCTTTGTGAGATACTGTGAATATTTTTTTCATTCTATGGCTTGACTTTCATGTTGTGATACCTTTTTGTAACAGAATTTTAAGAATTTTGATTTAGTCTAGCTTATCAATTATTTGTTTTAAAGTTAATTTATTTCTAAAAATTCTTTGTCTACCTACATTTGCAAATATATTTCTCTTATTTCTTTTACTTCTGGGCACTTGGTCATTCCAATTTTTACATTATACTAATAGTTTCACTTCATGTGTATATGCTTTGAGGTTTGGGTCACATTTTATTTTTATTTTTTATACGTTTATCCAGTTTTCCTTTTACAAATGTTGAAAAGACTTTCTTTTCTTCCAGTAAGTAGCTTCAGCATATTTTCAAAAATATGCTGACTATATATATTTAGTCCACTTATGGGTCTATTTCTGGGTCTATTTCTGGACTCTGTTCTGATCCATTGCACTTAAGCCAATACCAAATCAGATAGCCCCTTATAAACTGTATCTTTATAACATGCCTTAAAGTCAGATAGTTAAGTACTCTAACTTTGTTATACTTTATCAACGTGAGCAGTGTATAGTTTGATATTTTTGAAAATTTTCTCTAAAAATCTCTGCCTTCAAATAGGGGGGTTTAGTCCATTTACATTTAATATAATTGTTGCCACTATTAAATTTAAGTCTATCATCTTTCTACTTTATTTGTTCCATTTTTTTTGTTCTTTTGTTCTTTCCTTCCTGCGCTCCTTTTGAACAATGAAATTTATTCATATATTTCATATTATCCCTTTTAATGATTTTTTATCTATTAATCCAAGGCTTTATATTTGTAGACACTATTTTATAGACTAGAATGTACATTTCATATGATTGCTTTTCAAATTTGAACTTTTCCTCTACAGAAGAAAGGTAAAAATGATATATAGTTATTTGCCACTAATATTATTTTTCTGTGCTCAGAAAATGGGAATATCAGAGTACAGGTTATTTTCAGAGTGACTACAAGAGAAGAGGAAAAGGTAGTTGTTACGAGAGAAAACAAGAAGTACAAGAGTAAGACTGAAGCTCCATTTGTATTATTTGGACTGAAGAGTAAACATAAAAATATTTTCTTTGAATTTGTCCTATATTAGTTTTTATACAGGTGATACAGCACAGTGATACTTGATCTAAATGTAGTAGCACATGTCTGTAGCTTTGAAAAGAAATGATCTTGCATGAAAGACAAATATGTTTGACTTCAAGCCTTTACATTTACAAGAAAGCCTTTATATTGTGTTAAGATAAATAACTGTCTTCCTTTGATTTCATCTCTTCATTCATTCATTCATTCATTCATTCAAAAAGTAACTCTGTTGGCTATGAACATCACTGTGACCACTGAGGAAATCTTGAGTCAATTTCTAAGAAGGCCAGGAACAGTTAATGTTTCTTTTTTGTTCCTTCAAAGCAAAAGGAGGCCTGGCCTAAATTAAGCTGGGAGTGCTTTTTGCAAAGCATACCAAGCTTTATGGGACTTCAAGCTCAGCATTTTAGGCACAGTATTTCAAACTAAATCACAAGAAAAAAATTCACCACTATATTACTTCTTTTAAACAATTCAGCATGATGTATTTTTTTTTTCCTCCTTTGGAAATGGGATACAGCTGCTTCCTGGGTTGTGATTATGTTTGAGAATTTTTTGGTAAACTGAGGCATTCCTGAAGTATCACTATGAAAATGTGTAAAATATAAGTCTTATATCTTAAACACTTATTGAGCTATGGGAAAAATAAAGAAGAATGAATTTGTAAGGAAAAAGAATAAAATTACAACTTTCTAATGCATATTCTTATGAGTTTTTTAAATGCGGCATCTTTTTAGACCATTAAGAGCAATTGAAATCAGATTTTTATTTTTAAGTAAAAGAACACTCTTTACTAAATAATAATTAACTGTGTAAGAATAAAGAGTTCTATGAACTTACTTTAAGTGTTTAAATACAAATGTATTTTACAACCAAACATTTTCCAAAAAATTTCCTTGTTTAAAAGGAAGCAAAAATCATTTTAGCTCATTCTTTATCTTATAGATATTTTTACCATAATGCAGATTATCTTATTATTTCATGGTGCATTTTATTTTTTAGGAAATTGCTTAGGCTTTTTCCACCCCCTTGACTGCAAGAGTAATAGATACTTATTGGAAAAAAAAAAAAGCTACAGAGAAAACAGAGTAAAGAATTTAATATATCACTGGATGAAAAATAGTCCTTTTAAATCTTTGTGGATTTTATTTTATACTTTTCCTGTATATGCATTTTAATACCACACATACAACATATGTTTACACACACACACACACACACACACACATATATATATATATATACATATATATACATATATATATATGTATATATATATGTTTAAGGAGTTTATACTGTACTTTTCACATATGTACTGTTTTAAACCCCAGTTTTCCCTTAAATAGGCTTTAAAATGTTATATATCAATAAATATAGATTCAGTTAGATTTTTATATCCATTCTATTATAACTGTTCTATGACAAGATCACCACTAACTTCTAATTCAGTGTGCAGTCCTTATTCCTCATTTTACTTGACCTTTACTTGACATTGTAGATCCTTATTTCTCCTGAGCCTCTGTCTTCATTTGGCTTCCAGAGCTACTTCTGGTTTTATTTTTCTCCCTGCTCCTTCTTGCTCTCCTTTATTAATTTCTCTTCAATCCCACAGTCTCTAAACCTCAGAGTTTTATTGGGCTCAGTCCTTATACCTCTTCTCCTGTCTCTCTATAACCATTCCCTTGGTGCTCATATATAGTCCAATGACTTTAAATACCATTTACAAGATAGCATCTCCCAAATGTAACTCTCCAGGCTGGCCTCTACCTCTGATTTCCTGAGTAATA
The DNA here is from genome assembly GCF_023721935.1 of Panthera uncia. Taxonomy (NCBI): domain Eukaryota; kingdom Metazoa; phylum Chordata; class Mammalia; order Carnivora; family Felidae; genus Panthera; species Panthera uncia. The sequence goes on along the minus strand of NC_064816.1, from coordinate 104,504,533 downwards.
CATACAACTGACTACTTGACATCTCTATTTGGAGATTTTATAGGCATTTCAAACCTAAGATTCAAAACTTCAAAGTGGACGTTCGAATCTGATTGATATTATCTGGCAGACCTACTCATCTTCCCTTTCTCAGTAAGTGGTAACTCTATCTTTCCTGTTATTCCAGAAATAAATTTTCAAGTCATCTTTGAATTATTTTACTGATATCCTACATCTGATTTGATAAAAATGCTATTGCTTTTTCAAATAAGCCCTGAATCTTACCACTTACCACCTCCCAAGCTATATCCAGGCCTAAGCATCCTTATCTCTTGCTTATATTATCACAGAATATTTATAATTGTTCTCCTTCCTTCTAACTTTAGCTCATTCTAATTTATTTTTAACACAGCAGAGTAATCTTATAACATTTAGAGAGAGCCCATTACTTCTCTGTTTTATCTTCTCCAACGGCTAAACTTCTTCACTAGCACCTCTTTTCCTCTCTGAGCTCATCTCCTAAGGAGTCACCTTTTGCTAACACCTCTGTGCCCATACTGACCCCTTGTTGTTCTTTAGGGACATCAGTTTTAGCTGTTCCCTCTGTGTAATAGCATATTCTTTCAGATATCCTTGTAATTTTTTCTCTGACCTACATCTTGATGCAAATTGCACTCTCTTTATGGGTCCTTCAGTCACCCTATCATGAATCCCACCATCCCATTTCCCTGCTTTATTTTTCTTTTTAGTACTAATATACTATGTATATTATGTATGTATGTATATATATATATATATATATATATATATGTATAAAATATACTATGTATATGCTATGTATATTTACTTAACTGTTGTGTTTTTCTTCTGTCTCTTCAGCTGGAATGTAAGCTCCAGAAGGGCAGGGTTTTTTTTTTTTCTGTTTTATTATTTATGTATGCCCAGTTTATAGAACAGTGTCTAGAATATTATAAGCACTTAAATGTTTGTTTGGTGAATGGAGAAATAAATGAAGTTTCATCATTATTTGTACGTACTAACAGTATTTCATTACATGGATGATCTATTACTTTTTTCAACCATTTCTGAATTAATGCATGCTTAGTTTGTTTAACTTAATTTGTTTAATTAACACACTATATTAACACCCTTTGACAACATCTGAATGTTTCTGTAAGATAAGTTTCTGGAAATGGACTTACTGTATTAAAGGTCCAGCACAGGGGCGCTTGGGTGGCTCAGTCAGTTAAGTGTCTGACTCTTGATTTTGGCTCAGTTCGTGGTCTCATGGTTGGTCAAGAGATTGAGCCCAACTCTCAGCATGGAGCCTGCTTGGGATTCTCTCTCCCTCTCTCCCTCTCTCCCTCTCTCCCTCTCTCCCTCTCTCCCTCTCTCCCTCTTTCTCTCTCTCTCTCTCTCTCTCTCTGCCTCTCCCCCACTAGCTCTAAACAAACAAACAAACATTTAAAAACAAAAGGTCTAGGGGCGCCTGGGTGGCTCAGTCGGTTAAGCGTCCGACTTCGGCTCAGGTCATGATCTCAAGGTCCGTGAGTTCAAGCCCTGCGTCGGGCTCTGTGCTGACAGCTCAGAGCCTGGAGCCTGCTTCAGATTTTGTGTCTCCCTCTCTCTCTGACCCTCCCCCGTTCATGCTCTGTCTCTCTCTGTCTCAAAAATAAATAAACATTAAAAAAAAATTTTTTAAAAATTAAAACAAAAGGTCTAGCACAGCTTTAAGGCTTTAATTATGTGGCTGGGAAGTCCTCCACAAAAGAGGTGAGGTCACACTCCTGAACAAGGTGTGTGATTTTCTCTAGTATGGTGCATTGGCTATAGTGAATATAACCATTCTCTCTAATACTTCTTAATATGATATTGAAAATTTGGTACCTCAGTGTTGTTTTACATTCATGTAACTTAAATAAATAACTAAATACTAAAAAACCTATACTTGCAGTTTCTCATAAACCTAGACAGTAGAATCTCTCTCAGCCAATCAGCACATGAACAGCTTTTGTTAGTAGTAGTGTGGCACCTCCTCAGACTGAACAGGACAGTTCCTATAAAATCCTCAAGTGGAACTGACTTTTCACATCCATATGTACTCTCTTCCCCTTCACCAGGCTGATTATATTCTGCTGTTTTGCCACTGTTTCCTACTAAGATCCAATAACAGCGCTGATATTAGTGTTTTTGCAGAGAAAGCCACAAACAAAACGCATCCTAGCTGAATTAATCTTCTTTACAAAGAAAATCACTTGGAGCTCCTCTCTGTCATTAGATCTTCTGTGAACTTCTAGGTAGGTGCAAGTTTCCCCCGTCCCTTTAGGGAGGTGTAAGATGGTCGGGAGTGTGTAGCTATTCAGTCAGTCTACCACCAGCCTAACTAAAGCTTATTTGTTTTGGCTGTTATTCTGACAGGCCTCCTTCCTGTGCTCTTGTTAGATTTTTCTGGCTATATTCATTAAATAGGGAGCCTGTTTCTTGGTGAATATTGAATTCCTGTATGTGATAACTAGCAATTTTAATGAAATTTTGTTAATCTCTGAAGCATGGAATCCTTTGTGTCCAGTCCCCCTAATCTTCCTGAGCTATTTTTTGTTGTTGTTACCTAGATGTTAGTATTTTCTCTGTGATTATAGTTCAGATTTTCTGTTTATTCTATTAAAAATTGCCTATATTAAAATTGCATTTTAAGAAATGTATTTCTTTGTATGACTTTAGAAGTAGAAGTTGGTTACTCTGGTTAAAAGTTGTAATTAATATGGTGGTTGAGACTATACAGCGAGAAATAGTGACAGAGAAATAACAACTCTGCATGTGCTTTTGCTTTTTAAGGAAAAGGAGTCAATTTTTCCTAATTCAGCTTTTCCCAAACCTTTTGGTTCTGCATACCTTTAAACTATTAGAAATTATTTTTGAGGCCAAAGACCATTATTTTGTGGGCTATAATATCAATATTTGTCACATTAAAACTTAAAACTGTGACATTTTAAAACACTGATTGATTGTTTTTTTTTAAAGATAGAAGTGGTAAACCAATTTCATGTTAGTAGAAATAGTTATTTAAGAAAATAACTTTTTGTAAAGTTGTAGTTAGGAGGGTAACATTGTTTTACATTTCTGTAAATGTCTTTCATATATGAATTAATCGATGGCAGCTGGATTCTCAGCCTGCTTCTGCATCCAATCTGTTGCAGTATCAGACATCATGCAGCTTCTGGAAAATTCCAGTGCACACTTGTGAGAGAATGAAAATGAAAAAGACAAATAACATCTTAATATTATTATGAAAATAGTTTTGACCTTATTGACCTCCTAAGTGTTCCCCAGGGGTCCTCAGATCAGATGTTGTCTTACAGTTAAAGGTCAGTGTGATCCAGAATATGAAAGGGCCTAGTACAGGACAAAACTTGGAGTTGGAATGTATTAGTTTTGGTTGATATTACTTACATATGAAAAGAAGCTATGAAGTATGTTAAATTTTTGTGAATATTTGGTCACTTTTGATGGGCTTACTCCTTTGGTTTACTGATCCATGCCTTCATCTACATGATGAAAGAATTTTCTTCACTTCCTCGGTAACCTGCTTAGATAGCGCAAACTGTGTCTCACCAGAACGATTTTCTGTGCTTTCTGTTGACTTTATGATGTCCTTGATTATTTAATAAAAAATTAAAACAAACAAGAAAGAACATAGCCTCCTCAGTTATGAAAGAGCTAAAGTTCTTACAATGATAATACCTTGTAGATTTTTTTTAAACCTCTTATTGCCAATTTGATTAAATAGATAACTAGGAATTGTTTCTCAGACACCCATTATTCGATTTTATTAAAGTGCCCAAATTGTCTCTAAGAACTTAGTTTTGCCTTCCTGAAATTTGTCCCTCAATTTAGAAAAGAATGAGAACATTTTCAGGATATATATGTTATACCTAAAACTATTTTTCGAGAGTTCCCAGAGGTCGCCTGAGAAATCACAAAGATTTGTTCTATCACCTTATAAATAAAGAGAAGTGAGACAACTTTATGTTCATTTGATCTGTTATTATTGCAGGAGCTTCATGGGGAAAGTTGTCCATTCAGAAAAGACAGCCTTTCCTAGATAATGCATGTTTAGGTAAAATGTTGTCAATTTTATGAAATATGGGCAGTCCCCAGAAATTTGCCAATGCCTTCTCTGTCTGTAATATGTTTTTACTCCCAGGAGGAAAATTAATCAAAATTTCTATAAAATAGTTACATGCTATACTCCAATAGAGAATTTTACTTTCTTTTGTTTTGATGTTATGATGGCACTATTATTGATTATGGTAATAAATTGACAACAACCATTAAGTCTATAGATAGTTTTGTTTTACTCTGATGCACGCCTGAAGTCTTTGCTATAAGCCAAAGGCCTGAGCTATATCATTGACAAAGGTCTCTGACAGTTTGAATGACAGACATTTCAAAGAATAGACTCTTGAGTGCAGGCTTCAGAGCTGACGTCACACAGACAGCTTTGAAAAACATCCTTTGTGAAATTAGACCACTAACCCAAGAAATAAGAATTCATTTCCTAGAACTGAATAAGAAAACATAGGAAGAAAATTTATTGTGACTCTTTGCTTGGTATAGTTTTAAGTTTCTACTTTCTTTTTTTTTGTTGTTGTTACAGATAATAATATTTTTATTTTTTTTTTGTTTTATTTTTTTTTCCAATATATGAAATTTATTGTCAAATTGGTTTCCATACAACACCCAGTGCTCATCCCAAAAGGTGCCCTCCTCAATACCCATCCCCCACCCTCCCCTCCCTCCCACCCCTCATCAACCCTCAGTTTGTTTTCAGTTTTTAACAGTCTCTTATGCTTTGGCTCTCTCTCACTCTAACCTCTTTTTTTTTTTTTTCCTTCCCCTCCCCCATGGGTTTCTGTTAAGCTTCTCAGGATCCACATAAGAGTGAAACCATATGGTATCTGTCTTCTCTGTATGGCTTATTTCACTTAGCATCACACTCTCCAGTTCCATCCACGTTGCTACAAAAGGCCATATTTCATTCTTTCTCATTGCCACATAGTATTCCATTGTGTATATAAACCACAATTTCTTTTTTTTTTAATTTTTTTTAAATATTTATTTATTTTTGAGACAGAGAGAGACAGAGCATGAATGGGGGAGGGGCAGAGAGAGAGGGAGACACAGAATCGGAAGCAGGCTCCAGGCTCTGAGCCATCAGCCCAGAGCCTGACGTGGGGCTCGAACTCACGAACCGTGAGATCGCGACCTGAGCTGAAGTCGGACGCTCAACCGACTGGGCCACCCAGGCGCCCCTAAACCACAATTTCTTTATCCATTCATCAGTTGATGGACATTTAAGCTCTTTCCATAATTTGGCTATTGTTGAGAGTGCTGCTGTAAACATTGGGGTACAAGTGCCCCTATGCATCAGCACTCCTGTATCCCTTGGGTAAATTCCTAGCAGTGTTATTGCTGGGTCATAGGGTAGGTCTATTTTTAATTTTCTGAGGAACCTCCACACTGCTTTCCAGAGCGGCTGCACCAATTTGCATTCCCACCAACAGTGCAAGAGGGTTCCCGTTTCTCCACATCCTCTCCAGCATCTATAGTCTCCTGATTTGTTCATTTTGGCCACTCTGACTGGCGTGAGGTGATATCTGAGTATGGTTTTGACTTGTATTTCCCTGATGTGGAGCGACGTTGAGCATCTTTTCATGTGCCTGTTGGCCATCCGGATGTTTTCTGCCCATTTCTTCACTGGGTTATTTGTTTTTCGGGTGTGGAGTTTGGTGAGCTCTTTATAGATTTTGGATACTAGCCCTTTGTCCGATATGTCATTTGCAAATATCTTTGCCCATTCCGTTGGTTGCCTTTTAGTTTTGTTGGTTGTTTCCTTTGCTGTGCAGAAGCTTTTTATCTTCATGAGGTCCCAGTAGTTCATTTTTGCTTTTAATTCCCTTGCCTTTGGGGATGTGTCTAGAGATATGAGGAAGTCCTGGCTTTTTCTTCTTAAACTATCTATAATGCATCAGTTTAGTAAAATCTGGTGTTTTAAGCTGAAATACAACATTTTAAAATCATATTTTGTTCTTACCAACCACCTGTATTAGTTTCCTAAGTTTTCCATAACAAATTATCACAAACTTGGTGGGTTAAAATGACTTAAGTTTGTTCTCTCACAGTTCTGGGGTCCAGAAGTCCAAAAATCAAACTGCCTGCAAGATAGATTCTTTCTGAACGCTCTGAGGGGAGAATCTGTCCCATATCTGTCCTAGTTTATGATGGTGGCTGGCAATCTTTGGCATTTCTTGGCTTGTAGACATATCACTTCAGTTTCTGTCTCTGTCTTCACGTGGCCAATGTGTCCCTAAATCCAGGATGATTCTCATCCAAATTCTTACCTTAATTACATCTACAGAGAACTTATTTCCAAGGAAGGGCACATTCACAGATGTTAAGACTTGGAGCTATCTCTTGGGAGGGTACAATTCAACGCACTCTACCACCTGTCCAGAATTCAGAAACTTAGTATGTTTTCTTACTTGTCATGGAACTATTTGCAAAAGCATAATAAGAATCTATGCTACAAAGTCTTGCCTGAGGTGTTATATTTGAGACTGAAACTTCTAAATCAGGTGTGACAAGCTGCCTTTAAGGAAAAACAAAACCAAACAAAACCTTTACTTATGTAGCTAATGCTTCCACACTTCTCCCAAGAAAATTGGCCTGATACCTGGCTTACAGGGTCCTAATCTTACCCTTGAATGTAGTAAGGAAAATTCTTGGAAGACTAGGAATCCTTAAAAATTTGGGGAACTTCCAAGAGATAGGAATTCACTTGGATATATAGTACTGCCAGTAAAATATGCCTGGCCTTGTGATACAAAAAATAGAGGCTTTAAAAAGTAAAATCTGAGATTCCTTATGAAAATATCCAGGCAGAGGTTAATTTATGGACTTTTTAGCTATTCAATATGGTATGTATGACTTGGGAATTGCAAAGCAAACTCAAGGAGCCTATGTGATAAATTAACACTGTTGCTGTGTTCAGGTAAATAATCAGATCAACCTTAATGGACCATTTTTAGGGTCAAGAATAATCTCTGAGATAATTATGATCACAGGAGGGATAGACTGTCAGGAAAAAATATGACAGACCTTGAACAGGCCAAAGATTACTTGGTTTCCTCTTTAGCACTCCCTTTCAGGTTATCTGTGCATTTTGTTATCTTTGGGTTATTTTATAACTCCGTAATTTGTAGAAACCAGTAGCAACGAAAATGATTGTTGTCCATAAAAAGTGAATTTGTGTAGAGCACCTCCAAGAAGTCAGTTTTGTATCTATTAACCAGCCACTTTATCACCTCCAACTTCCCACATCTGTGTTCTCTGGATTCTCTTTTGAGCATGTTCTAATATCTTACAGGTTTCCTCATTTATTAATAAGTTAAATAATATGTGTCTTTATTTAAAAAGTGAACAATATATAAAATTGTGTTTGTTACATCTGTTCACCATTCTGGAAAAATACACTTTCCAGAAACTTTAGGCTGTCTATTTGGGAAATTGCATATGTTGATTGGCTTACTTCTCTCCTTCTCTAGAATGGAAGCTCCTTAAAGGCAATGACTTGGTCTTATTCAATATTATTATCTCCAGAAATGAGAATAATTCCTGGTATCTCTGAGGTGCTCAATAAATGCTTTCTGAATGAAGAAATGATCAAATGAACACATTTAGAAAAAGGGATTATAATTTTCCTTACCTGATTACATTGAGCAAACATTTCAAGTGATATTTGCAGAAGGAATTAAGAAATTAATCAGTACTGTGGGTTTAGCAATTACTTGATGAAATTAATAATTTGAATAAGTATATAATAAAATTTGAACCTGGATTATTATAATTTACACATATGTGTTATAAAATTAAATATAAGCTAAAAAATATATACTATTTTTATGACCAAAATACTAATCAAATTAAAACAAAATAGTGTGTATAAACCAATCACCTCGTTATCAGCATTGTACAACCTAAAATAGTAAAATAGTACATGGTAAATTTAAATTGTTTATTTTATTCCATTTTGCCTCATTTCTCTTTTCAATATCCTTCTTGTCTGTCTTTTGTCTCTGTCTCTCTGTCTCTCTTTTTCCCTAGCACATAGCGTCATCAGGCTCGTTGACATCCAGGGTCAACTTCTCAAGCATCCCTGCCTCTTCCCTAGGGGAGTACCAGAGGTACCAAAGAGTTTACAAGGGGTTCTCATCACAGGTGGTATTCAGGGTACAGCTAGTTCTTTTTTTTTTTTTTTAACGTTTATTTATTTTTGAGACAGAGAGAGACAGAGCATGAGCAGGAAAGGGTCAGAGAGAGAGGGAGACACAGAATCTGAAACAGGCTCCAGGCTCCGAGCTGTCAGCACAGAGCCTGACGTGGGGCTCGAACTCATGGACGGTGAGATCATGACCTGAGCCAAAGTCAGCCGCTTAACCGACTGAGCCACCCAGGCGCCCCAGGGTACAGCTAGTTCTACGGAAGTTCACTGCAATATCCTTGTATTCTATATGTATTCTCTCCTAAAGCTGATCTGCCTGGGAATATGTCTGTGGTCAAGAGACAAGTTAAATCTTCTTTTCCACCTCCTTTATCCCAATCATCATACTTTCACTTTTGAAATAAGAGGTATGGCTCTTTCCTATTCTAAATCTTACTATATTATCTCAAAGTAAAACCTTAGACCATGAAATGAATGAACTTTAATATCCACTTCATTAAGAGATGTATTTAGAGAATAATTTTTATGTTTTTATGAGTAATTATCAAAATTTTAAATATAATAATTTTGTCATTTATATATTAATAATTATAATAATAAAGTTAAATCCAGAATAAAATTTTTAACTTTTAAGAACATATATCAATTTTTTTTTTAATTTCAATTTCAATGTACAGATATAAATGTATAAATATGTATACAATGTATAAATATATACGTTATTGTCACAGTTAAGGATACAAAGAAAAGATGGTTAACTAAAGACTTTTAAGGGATGCCTTGGTGTCTCAGTCAGTTAAGTGTCTGACTTCGGCTCAGGTCATGATCTCACGGTTTGTGCGTTCAAACCCTGCATTGGGCTCTGTGCTGACAGTTCAGAGCCTAGAGCCTGCTTCTGATTCTGTGTCTCCCTTTCTCTCTCTGTCCCTCCCCTGCTCATGGTCTGTGTGTCTCACACTCCACAGACAATCTTTCAGTAATTTCCAGAATGTATTCAGAATCTGGCGACTTCTCACTACTTCATGTTGCCTTCCAAATTTAAGCCATTATTTTCTTTCACTGGGACTATTGGATTTGTCTCCTAACACATTCCCTGTCTAACCGTGCCTCCCTGTAGTCTATGTTCTCACCTCAGCAAGAATGTCATAACTCTGCCCAAAGCTTGTGAAAAGAGGAAAGTGCAAAGTTGTTATTATGGCCTGTGAAGCCTTAGATAGACTGTGTCTCTGAGTCTGCCTGCAAAGCATGCATCCCCTCTCTCTACTTTCATCATCTGCCACTTCTCTTACTCCGTCTGTTGCAGCATGCTGGTCTGGTGGTTTTCTTCTCACACGCCAGACATGGTCCCACTGCTGAGGCCTTTGCACTTGCTGTTCCAGATGCTGAAGATTTTCCTCCAGGTAACTTCAGGACTGCTTCTCTCTGTTCTTTTGGACTTCTGTTTATATGTTCTTTCTTTGAAAGACATTCTCTTATCACTTTCAGTAAAATCGCACCCCCCACTGCCATTGTCTATGCCTTGATTCTTTTTTACTCCTGTTCTTCCTCACAGCACTTTTTAATATTTACTTAAAATACTCTTCTGCCCTTGCATGAAAACATTCATGCCACCTGACATTATGTACTTATGTGTTTGCCTGTTAATTGTTCTCCTCCTTTTTAAACAGTTAACCACTTGTTATTGGAGATTTCATTTTGCTTTCCTGTTGTACCTTCGTGACCCAGAGAGTGACTGGCATGGTGTAGATGCTCAACTAACTTCCTGTTGTGTGATTCCACTCCTGGGACAGATTCACAGAAAGTGCCTTCCTTTGTGCTCTTTCACTTCAATATACCACCTTCTGGAAGGCAAAAGTAGAATAGTGGGGCTTCTACCCAGTGTTCCTGGATAAATGCCAGAGCCACCATAGGGACAAGGGTCCTCTAGAGCCTTTTCTTCTCTAAAGCTTCTGTAGCAGGTAGCAAACTTTTGGAGCTGTGTGTGCAATAGAAATTCAACTCAACCTGTTTTAAACAGTGAAAGGACATCCCGATGGACAATCGTTGAACCCCCAGCCCCACAATGCCTTTAGTTTCTAAGTTCTATCTGCTCTTTCCTGTGGTCTGCTAGCTTCATCCTGAGAATGATTCCCCTTAGGCTTATGGATGCGTGCCCAAGGCCTTAAGGTCACATGTGTTTTAGGTCACATCCAATATGAGAGAGAAGACCCATGAATCCTTCTCAGCAGAACTATGAAGAGCTTCTCTGGATCTCTACAGAAGTTTTTACATCATTTTGGCCAAAATAGAGTCACATGTTCATACTTGACTCAGTTACTAATAAAGGGCAGTCAGTTACCACTACCCAATTCAGGCTCACTCATGAACAGAGGATAATGTGATCACCTTTCTCTTGAGTTGTGTGGGCTATACCAAGGAAGTCGGAACAAACCAGAACAAACTCTGACACTCTGGGAGATAGTAGGGAAAATGTGTACTAATCAGGTGGTCCAGAATATTGATATATTCTCAAACCAAATTCCTGAAAGTATAATGACTTGAAGACTAAGAGACAGCAATAACCATGGCATGTGAGACAGGCAGTCCAGTGTGTTGTAATATGCTTTTCATTTTCTATGTACTGTGTTTGACATCTTAGAAAACCTTTCTACCTGGAGAGAGGTTGCCCCTTTAGGGGCCAGCCAATTCTTAGACATAGCAAAGGGTCCAGCCTGAGGCATGCCTTTGAAATGCAAACTAACCAAACCAAAGTCATGCCTCCCCTATCTGACATACACTCCAGGAGAAAATATTCCTCTCCTTTAACCATCCCAGGACCAGACTCCAGGCTACCAGGGACCATCCCTACAGCTATTTAAAGCCCACCAAAATTGTCAAACCAGCCAGTTCTAAACTGTGTCCTCTGCCCTACTTGTCTTTCCCATGAAAACCCCAGTAAAGGCTCTGCCCTAATGCTTTCCCCTCCTGTCTTATGCCGCTTGACCACACTGGTGTCTTTCCCATGGGACCCTGCCTGGCCTGCCCTGCCTCCTGTCTTGGACCTGTGAGTATAATAATCTTTGTTCTCATGAGTTCCTCCCATGTCTCCTTTTGTGGTTGCACCTGACTGGCCATCACTTTAAAAAAATATAAAACACTGGGCTTTTCCATAGAGTGAGAAGACATGGAGAAGGCTGCAGGTGCTTTTATTGTTTATTTTCTTGGGCCTCGGTTAGTTCACTGCTCCAAACTAGTCTTAATGAATGAATGAAGTGTAAATGAAGCAGACTTTTTTTTTTATTCCTGTGGTGCTAAGGCTAAAAGTACAGATTTTTATTTTATCTTTATTTTTTAAAAGCTTATTTATTTATTTTGAGAGAGAGAGAGCGTGAGTAGGGGAGGCGCAAGAAAGGAGGAGACACAGAATCCCAAGCAGGCTCCGTACGTGTCAGCATGGAGCCTGTTGCAGGGCTCGAAATCACAAAACCTTCGAAAACTTGAGATCACGACTTGAGCAAAAACCAGAGTTGGATGTTTAACCGACTGAGACACCCAAGTGCCCCAAAGTACAGGTTTTTAAAAATCTGATTTGAGGTGCCTGGGTGGCTCAGTTGGTTAAGTGTCCAACTCTTGATCTTTGCTGAGGTGAGATTGAGCCCCACCTTGGCTCTGCACTGGCAGCACAGAGCCTGCTTGGGATTCTCTCTCTCCCTTTCTCTCTGTCTGCCTCTCCCCCACCATTCTCTCTCTCTCTCTCTCTCTCTCTCTCTCTCTCTCTCTCTCCTCCCTCCCACCCCCCCAAAATAAATAAATAAACTTAAAAAAATATGTTTATTTGTTTTCTACTTCTAGCTTGTTGGTGAAGTAAATCAAATATGGATTTGTGCTTCAGAATTATTTAGTTTAAAATCCAAACTTCACTTCTTATTAACAATATGCCATTGGTGGAGTTATTTTTTTCCCTTTGAGGTTCATGTTTTTATCCACTAAAAAAGATTGCCATAAGGCTTTCCTCAGTGACATTTAATCTAGATTGTGTGAGATAGTTTGTGTAAAACACCTGACCTAAAGTAGACAATGTGTAAACGCTGCTGTCTCCTCCCTGTACAGCAAGGCACACAGCTGCAAGGACATGTCCAGTGTTTCTAAAAGTCTACAGCTTTCCACAGAGAATGGTAAAGGCATAGATAGATAACCTTTCTTTGTTATTAGATTATAAACCATAGGACTTGTTTAACTCCTAAATTTCTATCAATAAAGTATTACTCAGTAAATAATTGTTTTCAGTTGACTGGTTTTATTCCTTTCCTTGACTCTATTGAAAATAAGATAACCCACTCAGTATATGGTAACAATTCAGCCTTTAATTATAAGTTCCTAATATACTAATATCCTTCTTGTTAGTATAAAGATATTTGAATACTTGAAATAATATGAAAAATATGTTAATTTTCATAGTTTACTTTCATATTCTCATTCTTTGTTTTAGGGGCCGAACTACCTTGTAACTATATTGATTGGAAAAAGTTAGGGCACGGGGTGCCTTGTGACATTTAAAATGGCCCTTTAACAGAAGGTCTTTTCTTTTTAACATTTTATCTGTGTCCATTGCCTCTTCCCAGATTCTTGCTGCTCATTCACTGTGGACCCAGTCTCCTGATGACAATGATGGCCCACGGATATAAACTCACCTGTCAGCAGTATTTTCATGACCATTTTGTAAAATTAGAGCACTGTCCAGAATAATAAATGAAATTCAGGGAAATGGGAAAACCAAAACTTGACATGATCCATCCAGGTAAGAGCTAAGTTTTCTATGCCTTTCCACATCATTCATTTCCCTTCCTGTTAGCAAAGCAAAAGCCAATAATGCCAGGAATCCCACACTCCCCTGTGGTAGTACCTAATTGCTTTCGTTGTCAAGACGAGAAGGGATATGTTCCCACTTGTTTTTAGGCACTCAAACTCTGGTACTAGCTTTGACCTTCTGCCAGTATAAATGATTTGCTTTAAGATAGTAGCTATTTCACAAAAATAATTAATTGGAATTCCCAGGCCAGATGACATTAGTGCCAGAGATTCCAAATAACTTGAACCTAATTGTAGGTCAACCACTGACCATGACAGGGAGGAGGAAAAGGAAAATGAAAACAAACAAAAAAGCAGGTCCAAAGACTAAAGACAACACTTTTTATTAGTTCCTCATCTTTCAGAATCCCGTATAATGTCGGATGATTTCACTTTCCGTGGCTTCATCTGTCTTAGCAGCACCAATGATGCTTTTCTTGGCATCCTTTTCAAACTATTCTAATCTCAGCAAAAATTTCCTAGTGGAATTCTGTCTAGCACCCAGTTGTACTTAGTGGAGCCAAAGTTCTCAATTCCTCAATCACTTGCACCAGCCAGGGACTCCTCTGACGGGCACACATGTTTTTCCCACCAGAACCACGATTCTCTACTGATTTGTGCTGATTCTACACACGCTGCTGGTTGCAAATTTATATTTGGATCCCACCAGTGAGATCTGTTCAGACTCCAGGACCCATTAAACTTCATCATCTTGAAGTTCACTGGCATGGCTATTATTTTTAAGAACACTTAAAGTATGAAGCACACATTCCACATTTACTAAGTATAACTTTCATCACCAAGAGAATTTCCATATTCAAAATATGAGCTTAGATTTGATCTATGCTTTCTGAAAGGAATTCTTCTAAAGAAAGTCTCCAATTCAGTGAGCAAATGCTTTTCAATTTTTATTTTCTCAAAAGATTAATTATTTCCAAAAAGGAGAAACATAAAAAATGGGAAATTGGAAGGTACATTTATAGAAGTAAGTTTAAAAAGAAATACCATCTTTTGTTATCCTGGCCTCATACCAATTCCTGCTCATGCTCTGGAGAAGTGAGGTCACCGTAACAATGCTTTTCATAAAGGCTCTTGTTATCATTTTTGTTTTTTAACACATCAAGAGGAATCAAGTGAATAAAGGCAACTAGCAGTGTTTACATTTGAGGCATTACCTCCTCGGGGATTTGCGATTTTGAGAACTCTAATATTGCTTTCATTACAGATATGAGTCTTATGTTTACACTTTCAGAGTTGACATATTCAAAGAAAAAGAAAAGTGTCTATCCTTTTTTTATATGCAATTCACTGAAGAATGCTGAAGTGATCAAACAACAAGTAGGATGACCAATTTTGCAAAGTAATTTCTTAAATATGATTTATTTCAATTAGAACCAGTTTTGTTTGTTTGTTTTTTTCCTTTTGGAGATTGGTCCGTGACACATCTCCACTGTCAAATCTATATTCAGAGTTCTGACGAATGTCCTAAGTAGAGTGTAATGGGAGAAAGGGAAAGAATGGTTGTAATAACTGCAACAGCAGCAACAAGGTATGGTAATAAATAAAGGTCAAAATATGTCTTGGGTGGTAGCAACACAAAGGCCTTTGGTTAGAATAGTTAGATGGATAGACAGATGATAGGTAGATAGATAGGCATAGAAACATTTACCATTAGACCACACTAGTCTATTTTTAAATTTCTTAGCTACTTCATATTATTATTATTTATTTGAGTCCTCTAGAAATATATATAAGAAAGACCCAAGAAACAATGGTTAATTCAGGCCAAGCACATATCACGGCTCTGAGGTGCTGATCTATGTTTGTCAAAAAGCTTTTCTTAATATCCTAATGCATTCTTTATTCTGAAAAGGATATTTGGTGTATTGCAGGTAAACTTCAGATAAATCTGATATTATGAAGATAGGTAGATAGGTAGGTATATTGATACATAGATATAGTATGAGAGAATCTCCTTATCTTCTCCCTGTATTCTTGGCAGTATTTCCAAAGGATTCTAAATAGAAGCCTGTACACAAGTCATGGCCATTTTATCATAATCCACAAAGTCAAAGGACTCTGCTGCATGCTCTCCTCACCCTCTTTTTCTCCCTCCCCCCCACCCCGAAACCACTAGAGATGACATCTACACTATTTCAATGTATTTTATAGTCAGTTACAAAGGACAAAGGGTCCTGATGTTTTGCTGAATTTCTCTGGGGCCTTTTATATAGTCTTCCAATCGATTCCAGAGGAAGAAATATCTGGGGCATATGGTTTAAGGTCTTTTATTCACACCAATTTTGAGAAGTGACTGTTTTGCATGACTACTGAAATCAAAAACTATCTAGGGAACGCCAGGTGAATGTTAGTTTTAAATGTACTGAGAAAAAAGGAAAAAGAAAGAAAACCTTGCCATGACTGTCAGACCATGCCACAAAGCTGTTTCTACATAGGCAAAGAGATTCTTATTCTTATTCTCCACCAAGATGAATAATTTTATGCCAGAGCTACTGCTGTTTTTTCAATCTGAAAATCTTTAGTAACAACTCAGATATTCTATTTTGAGCTAAAAATCACTTTACCAGCTAGTATGGTTCTGTGCCATCCAATAATATATTCACAGTGAGGAGATATTTTAGATATAGACATTACAAATGCATTTGTAATTGTTATACTACCTTTATATGATCTAGTGGTTTTTTTTTTTGTAGATCCTAATCTGATTAAAACAAAATAAATTATATGTTAGTATTATAAGGGTCAACATGTTAAATATTAACTCCCTTTAATGTTTTAAGACATGTTTGCAAGTGTTAAGCCAATTTGGAACATTTATATTTTAGTCAAAATTATTAGAATTTTTGATGAGTAGTAATCTAATTGAAAAAATAAATTTTTAGTGAGTTCCTTGTTTTGTTGGTTTCAAAATTAATCCTGGGTATAATCAGAGAAAAGTCACACATCCCAAACTGTAGTACACCCTGTCTGGGACAGTGGGGAGCAACAAACACTCTGGCTACAGACAGTAACAAAATAGGGGCACCTGGGAGGCTCAGTCAGTTGAGCATCTGACTCTTGGTTTTGGCTCAGGTCATGATCCCAGGGTCATGGGACCAAGCCCTGCTTCGGTCTCTGCGCTGATAGTGCGGAGCCTGCTTGTGAGTCTCTCTCTGTTCCCCCCTCACATGCATGCTCTTTCTCCCTCTTTCTCTCTCAAAATAAATAAACTTACAAAAAAATCAGTAACGGAATAAATGCACATTCTGATTGGTAAATCATATAAATAGTCCAAAGGAATCCTTTTATCCTAGGTAAAGAGAGGGGTTGGCTCTGGATGGAAACACCTGCATTGTTAAAGATAAAATTTAGAAACGTGTGTCCAAGATTCATTGCATAAAGTGTGGCTGGAGACTATCCCTTTTATTAAAACTAGGAGGCCAGTGACTTTTGTGACTTCCAGTTCTTTTATCATCTTACGTCTTCCTACCGATCGCCCGTTTAAATGCTTCTCCCCTGCCCCTTATTTTTGGTTTTCCCCCCAGAGAAGGCAATTTTATTTCTCTTGGAAAAAGTTCCATTTCCTGTTCTGTGGTAGGGGTCCTGAAGCACAGACCTTCTTAGGCTTCCATCATTCCATCAAAAGATGTCATTAATTCTAGGGTACTTGACAACCATGTTCTCTTTCAAAGACACTGAGAAAGCAGAGGGAGATTACTGGTCTCCTCCCTGGTGGTGCAAGATTTTTCTATGTCATCTCTGGATAAAAGCTTCTGCAGCATAAATTTATTATGCACCTTTTCAGTCTAGAGTTTATGACAACTTTTCCTTTATAAAAGTGGCACAGTTAGGTGCAAACAAGCGTGGATATCAGAAACAGACATAGCTGAATCAAATTCCAGCTCTATCTCAATGAGCTGTGTGACTTTGTGCAGTCTCCTTAACTTCTCTAGGCCTTATTTCCTTTTTTTTAAACTTTTTAAAAAATTTTTTAAATTTATTTTTGAGACAGAAAGAGCACGAGTGGGGGGGGGCAGAAAGAGAGGGAGACACAGAATTCGAAACGGGCTCTAGGCTCTGAGCTGTCAGCACAGAGCCCAACTCGGGGCTCAAGCCCACGAACCATGAGATCATGACCTGAGCTGAAGTCCAAGGTTTAACCACCTGAGCCACCCAGTGCCTCTCTAGGCCTTATTTTCAATAAAATGTGGAAAACAATTTGTTTCCTTTGAGATTATTGGAATAATTATAGGAGGTAATGTTTTAAGTACCTAGCTTATTGAACAGCACTTATTAGGAACTTAATATAAATATTGCATCCCTTCCCCCTTTCTGTTCGCATGGTCTAAGTGCTAATATTATTTCTCCTAGAAAGTAAATCCTAACTTTAAGGAGATCAATAGTTAGGAGAATAGAATGGCTTCTGCTTCCATAAAGACCTGGACATTCTTGCCACTTAGGTGACTTTGGGCACATTGATTTAATTCTCTGAAACTATTTCTTCATTTGCTAATGCAAGTAGCATCTACTAAGCCTGGTAGTTATTAAATTAAATTGTATGGTGCACAGTGTTTCCTGCAGTATCTGGAGTAATGCCAGAAAGTATGCATTTAAGAAATGGGTTTTTTCCTACTGTATCCTGCTCTTCATATAACTACTTACATAGCAGTAAATTGCCAATCAGAATGATTACACAATTTAGTGTTATGGCCAGTGTGACAATATGTTTTAAAAGTTCTTCTTCCATCTTTCATTCCTTTTGCACGCTAGAAAGTAGAATAAAAGCAATAGCATAAGTAATGGAAGACACACTGTAGTAGGAAAGTTCAAGAGGTGAAAAAGATGCCAAACAGGGGTGTTGGGCTGGCTCAGTTAGTAGAACATGTGACTCTTGATCTTGAGGTAGTGAGTTTGAGCCCACGTTGGGTGTAAAGATTTCTTAATAAAAAAATGTTAAAAAGAATACCCTAAAAATTATTGTGGATGAGACCAGAAAGCCTGAAATAGGGGTTGTAGGCCAGTGGAAAGTGTAGGATCAGACAGATGGAGATGGACGGAAAATGTGGTGTAAATCAGATCATACTCTTCTTCTCCGTAGAGCATCCCAACGGCTTCCTTACATTGGACATAAAGTCAAAGTTTATTTCATGCAAGATCAGATCTCACCTGCTTGTCTAACCTTTTTTCATGTCATTCTTATCTGCTTTTTCAACTAAGCCAGCTATACAGACTAGTTTTCAGTCCCCCATACCTGCCAGCCTCCGTCCCACCTCAGAAATGGTGCAGGATATGCACTCGGGGTTGGGGGGAGTGAACTATTATTCTGTATCTTGATTGAACGGATTGCTACATGGATATGTATACTTGTAAAAATCGATCACACTGTACACTTAATTTAAGTGCATTCTGTTGTATATAGAATATGCCTCAACAAAGTTGATTAAAGAAAAAACAACCTGTATTCAGGTACAGAAGCCAACAATAAAGTAGAATTGATCTCAAAATATTTGTTTTAAGAAGACTTTTGCAGGCATTTGAGAGTTCCTTAAGGTACATTGGTAAAATTCAAATTTTTTGTATTTAGAAGCTGATTTTCCCAGACTTCAAACATAAATAAATGAATGTGGGTTATAGTCTAAAGGAAGTGGAATTTGGCGAAGAGCAGATAGCATGAACTAAAACTGGGTGGTGGCCTGAAAATTCAATAGGGAGCTATCACAGACCTCATCTACGATTTCCATCCAGGAACAGATCCAGACAGCTGGAGACTGTGTAGGGGGCCTTTAAAATACAGTTACCAAACTCTATTTTTTTTTTTAAACCTGATTTGAGTTAAATTTCTTAGGTTAGATCCCAGTTCATCACAGGAAAACAAAACAAAAGAAAAAACCTTGGCTTTGCTCGTCTGATTTGGGGAGGTACACTTTAGACTGTTTCCAGGGTACTAGCGAAGGAAATCTCTGACAACCCACCTTGTGTACAAATAAAAGATATCCTAAAGGAAATAAGCTAAGATGTGACAAGAAAAATCTATACTTCTGAGAAGACACCAAAGTGTAAGAAAATCAAAATTACCAGTGATGTTTTTTTTTTTTTTCTTTTGCTGTGGCCTTGATGAAAAGGAAAGGGAAGAATTTGTGCAGTTTGTTCACTCCCCCTCAGATTTTTAGAATTATGTAAGGATAATAGTATTTCCCCACCCGTCCCCTGAGGAGCTTTTAAGACTAGCATCTGTGAGGTGCATTTCCTAGATAAATGCAAACTGCCCTTTGACTCTTTTCAAGATAAGAAAACACTGACCCTTTCAACCAAGTTATTTATGACATTCACATAATGTGAAACAGTGTTTAGACCTGATGGGAACGCCTAGAAGTACATGTACTGGAGGCAGTTAAGATTCCCCTCTGCTACTATCCAGGAGAGACCGCCACACAAGTCGAACAATGCCCAAGGCTCATTAAGAAGTTTGATGAATTTAATACAATTCAAATTAAAGAAAATCTCAGGGGAACATGTTTCGAAAAGAAAACCAGATGGGGCTCCAGTGTAGAGCATCCAGGGAGCAAGTGTGGGATGCCCTATAATCCTGGGGATTCTGGAAACATGAGAAAATGTGATTTATCTTCTTGGCGAATTAACATGCAAAATGTGTTGGTGGCATAATATTGAGTTTCAGGTTTCATGATGAAATTTTCCAGATTGTGGAAGAAAAAATCCACTGGATACTGGAAGAAGTCATCTCCCCTTCCTACAAGACTTGCCACAGTAAAGGAGAATCAAATAAAAGGAAAGAAAAATGCACATAATATATCAGCACTAGTTATCAAGTGCAAAATGTCAGGATGTGTACCACCAAGAGAATAAGAACAGATCTGAATGTCATCTTGCCCAGTCACTGTCCTTTCCTTTTCTAAGTATGGAGTAATAATATTAAATGATGCTCTTGTACGCTGGACTAGAAAGTGGGGGAGCTGGGATTCTTTTAACAAAGAATGTAGTGACAGAAAACAGTAACAACCCAGTTTATGATTTAAAAAAAAGACTTATGTTTTTTTAAATATGAAATTTATTGTCAAACTGTTTTCCATACAACACCCAGTGCTCATCCCAAAAGGTGCCCTCCGCAATACCCATCACCCACGCTTCCCTCCCTCCCACCCCCATCAATCCTCAGTTTGTTCTCAGTTTTTAAGAGAAAAAGACATAAGGTTTAACTGCAAACCCAGAAATAGTAAATCTGGAGTTGTCAGTTGATTTAGTCATGTTGGTGTAACCATTTGGACAATGAACCCCGACCGGACTTCAGTACAGGTGAGGACCAGTGTTTCTCTCTAGTCAGACAATGGCTGCTAACTCAGAGAAAATGATTGAAGGTTTTTGGTTTATTTTGTTTGGTTTTTCAACATCATATGAAAATTTTTTTTTTTTAAATATAGCATTGATCATTCACCTTACTAATAGCTGATTCTGAAAATTTTAGCAAAATTCAAAACCAGGAGAGCTATTACCAAATAAAAAGAGAAGTGTTCTGAATGTTCAATGTGCTCCCTTTGCCAGAAAATAAAAAATAGTGGAAAATTAAAGTCATGTGAAATTCTGTCACTCAAACTCATATAAAGAGAAAGCTATCACAAAGTGAGGTCATACTCCACATCTAATTGTGCATTGTTTTTTCCCTATTATGTATAATGAATAGGTTTTCATGTCAAAATATGCAGACTAAAGTAATAATTTTCAACAGCTGCTTAGTACTTTATCTAAATACACTATCCTGGAATCACTATAAATGCCATCTTAGTACATTTATGTTTCTAATTTTTTTTCTGTGCTTAAAAACAATACTAGGATGAATATATGGAATGACTAGAACAATTAGTATGCACTTGAATTATAATTCTAGAATTCGAGGGACATAAAACAAAATTAATGAATTAAGGGTAGATCCAACAGTTTTAATTTCACAGTATGTAATATGTAATGTATCAGAATTCCATTCTGTCTCATATTTCTTTGTCCTCCCTTATTGGTGTGAGCCAGTAACAGAAATAGGAATCATTTAGAGAGGAATTAGAACACAGGGAGCCTGGAGTCACCTGTAACAACCTTATTAAAAACCTAAGGAAAAATGTGCATCACATAAAAAAAGAGTAACTCAACAATAGCTCAAGGGTGAGCTAAATTAGAAGTTAGGGAAGAGCAGAGATTGTTGAGGAGAAGATAAAATTTTAACGGAAAGCAAAGGACAGACAAACTACAGCAGGTTAATATCTAAAAACAAAGTTGTACCAAGTAAGTAAAGATTATGTTCTATATTTAATTGAAAGACTAGATATAAATAAGTCCTCAGGGACCCTGGTGAAACTTTTGACTACGATGTGCAAACTGTCATGCTAAGCTGACTTGTGGTAGCAAAGACTAATGGTTTCCAGGACATAGTGTCCATTGGGAGGAAACTGGAAGCAAACCTGCGAACTTCAGAGTGGTGATTCGTATCCCCATTCTTGTCAGGATGGCAGCACCTGGAAAGAATGATAGAATCTCAGATTCCTAGAAAAATGTAACTTTGGGAGAGATATGAAACATGGCTTCTATAAGGGGAAAATAATGTTCTACTAATTAACTCAACCACAAGTCTATATTCCCATTGATTAAACTCCCAAAGCAGTATATCCCGTCCTGTCCTTTCCTTATTGTTGCTGCTTTAACAGCTTAGAGCATCGAACTAGATTTTTCAAATAACCTGCACACCTTACCTTCCATAGGGTATTGTTTATTCCGTCATCAGAGTAATGTCTTTAGGATATGTCATATTAGTCCTTTTGTCTGCTTGCAAATGTTCAATTGCTTAGACTATCATATAAAATAGTTTGAAGGCCTCTGCACTCGGGCCTCTTCTGTTCGTATCTTGCTCCATGGCTCCTTTCCAGAAATGCCACACAGCCTGCACGTAGTTCACCACCCTGGGGAAGCTGGTGCGTGCCTCCATGCCTTCTCACTTGCTATTCCTTCATTTTTTTTTTTTTCCAGAATGTACTTCCTGCCTTTTGAACACCAAGTAAATTTTCTTTGGAGACTTTTCTTAAGTGTCCATCTCAATTAAACCTTCCTGGCCCTCCTTCAAGACAGAGTTAGAGATGCGTCCCTCTGTACTCTCATTTGAGCACTGAGCCAATTACAAAGGTAAAGGTTCTTGAGCGCCAAATGGGCTCTTCTTCTCCGACCCTTATAGTTTCTTACAGTGCCTAGCTCTTAGTAGCTTTCCCATAAAGATTTGTTGAATAAATGAATCTCTTAGATTTCTCCAAGGTGATATTGACAAAATAGAATGTAATTTTATTTCTCCTTTCAGAAAGACTTTAAAAGTGCTGCATCCTATAGGTGGTCAAATAATTTAAAAAAATGGTTTCCTTGTTATTATGGAAAATGTTTTGTCTTAAGTACGGAAATGGTTTAATGACAGGAAGCAATGTGTAGGAATAAATGATCATTTCTCTACTTAGAAAAGTGTTAGTGTCAAGATTCCCTAGAGACCTGATGCTGGAACACAATCTCAACCACCATGTTAAATATATTACCTAGAAAAAAATACAGAGAAAATCCTTGAAGTTTTCTTTTTCATAATTGCCAGGGTCTGTCTAGTGAAATACTGAGCTGACAGGTATAACATACAAGAATATCATGAAAACAGTAAAAATAACAGAATAATAATACTTGACTTTGATGCAGGAAAATAAAGATAATAGAATTAAGGAAAAATCCATTCATCGAATTTATTTTGAGTACCTATTATATACAAAGTCCAACAGAGTTGCAGAGGCTGCAAAACTGAACAATACTGAGTCATGGTATCTACTTTGATACATGGATATAAATAGTAATCAAAGTGAAATGTATTGAGCTTTAAATTAATAAGGTTATATAGGTATTTAGAAGAGTAAGAGATAGTTTTTAGTTGGAAGAATTGGGAGCTTCATGAGAAACATGTTATTTGAGCAGCTCATGATGTCTAGATGTGATTTTTAAAAGTAGAGATTAACAAAGAAGGTGATTTAAAATGAAGAATAATTGAATGATCAAATATGACTTAATAAATGCAGTTGGAGGTGACTGAAAGGAGGTACTTGAGAACAAAAAGAAGATATGCAGAAAGTTGATTTGAAGACAGAAAAAGACTAAGATGAGTTAGGTGGCAGGGAAAATAAATGTATAAGGTACTATAATGTAAATTATAAATTACAACCTAAGGAAAAATCAGAGTCTGGAGAACATTTCAGAATATTGCTGCAGTGTCAGCAGCAACATACAATTATGTGTTCTAAATTTTATTGGAAATAAAAAAAAATTTATTGGCAATAAAGCATTTTATTAGAAACAAAGCATTCGGTGGGATTTAACTGTCATATAAAGTGATGGTGTTACTATACTCAGGTAAGTCTTACATTTTCAGCACTTTATAGTTTACAGATTCTTTCATGTGCATGACCTCACATCAGGTGAAAAGAATCAGGTGCTGTCATTCTCATTTTAAGGGTGGAAGAGATCTAAGTAGTTGAGATCACTCCATTCAAGTTTGCATAGCCAGTAAGAGGTAGACAAATCCAGAGATAGAAACTAGATTTCCTATGTGCAAATTCAATATTCTCTCACCTGTTCTACTTAGCACTCAAGGGAGATGGAGATAGAAAAGGTCCTAATGGGCATTACTAAAATAATCAAGGGAATAAAGGGGATTCTTGAGAAGGAAAAACTTTAAAACTATGTTTTCTACAAATCTAGTTTGGAAAGCACCAAGTTTTGTTAGTAATTTTGTAAGCATTACAAATAAAGTGAAGATGGCTTAGATCATAAAATTTAGATAACTAGAATGGTAAGATTCTCTAGTCCAGAAGTTACAAACATCTGGCCTGTTGGCCACCTCCATCCTCTACAGATGTTTTGCACTACCTTCACAGTGTATTTTAATGCAATATTTTAAATAATTTTCACAATTTTGAAATTGGAAAATTGTATAGAAAGATACCTATTTATAGCTTCTTTTGAAAATCAGAAGCTTTAAGAAAAGTGGGCATTGGCCCAATAGAACATCAGCGAGACTGAATAGGGGGTTCAATCACCCTTTACAAGTGGAATTTGTTCATTGCTTCAGCACACTATTCCCCACTATACACTACTAGGGTAGACTACACCCCAGTGAATCATACCCAGTCTGCTTCACACCTTTGTATCACTTGGTAAGTGTTTGAGTGTTGGCCACTGTTCCCACATCTAAGCAGAAATGTTTGAGGTGCCATTTGGTGCTAATGGCAGGCAAGTCAGTTACACCCTCTTTCAAACAAATACTTTTGAGTATGTTGACAAAGAATGAACTTTGAGACTTCAGAAAACAAATTCTACCCATAAAAATGGACTTCCATGTCATTGGAAGAGCTCCAGGGGAAAAACTCCAAATAATCCTATGGAACCTGACCTTGGCTCTTTCTGAAGCCAAGTTTTTTTTTTCTTCCTCAGATTCCATGAGATTCAGATTCATTCATTTATTCACTGAACAGTTACTGAGTTCCAACTGTATGCCAGATTCTATGTTAGTTGCTAAGGCAAAAATCAATGAATAAAATGGTCTAGAATCCTTGCCCTAATGAACCTTACATATTGTAAGAGTAAGTAGAAAATCAAATATAAATATAAATATAAATACATATATATATATATATATATATATATATATATATATAGTTCAGAGAGGGAATTGGGAATAGGGGATTGTAAGTGTCCTAAGGGAGATCATAGAAGGCCTCACTGAGAAAGTGACATTTAAATTACAATTTGTGGGAAAAAAAGGATAAACTTGAAGTATTAGAGGGAAGAGTATTTAAAGAAAAGATGCTTCCCAAATCGTTCCTATAAAGTGCCCTTTGTGCTTATTAGTTCAAATTGTTTCCTGCTACTGGCAACCACGAGACTTAACCATTTCAACCCATGAGTAAGGCATGTCTGACCATTCCAATGTTATTAAAAATTTTAAAACATATTTTAATGTGTCAGGGCAAGGGCCTCATGGAGTACTATAGGATTTAATAGGCTTAATATCTAAAGTTCTTTTAATTGTTTTTAACTCTACACTGGATGCAAGATTTTCTTAAAAAAAAAAAAAGACAAGAATCTCTGCAAGCAGGAACAAACTGTTATTACCAAAATAATGTAAAATTAATTTGGGCTTTTTCTTAAATTGAGGCAAGAGGAAAATATTTTTACATTTATTTTTTTTATTTTTGGGATTCTTCCAAAGCTCTTAGACTAATTACAATTAATAAGGGGGACAGTGAAGAAACTATTATTTATTTTGTTTTGAACCTGGGCCAGATATTTTAATATTTATTTTGCCTTATAAAAAATCACAAATGAGTAGATTGGAAGGCTAACTCATGTATGCAAATTTATACAGCTAGGGAAGAAAGCAAGCCAGGATTCCACCACACCTGATTTTATTAATTATTATTATTATTATTATTATTTAAAGTTAATTTATTTATTTTGAGAGAGAGACAGCACACAGGAAGGGCAGAGATGGCAAGAGAGAGAGAGAGAGAGAGAGAGAGAATGCCAAACAGGCTCTGCACTGTGAGTGAAGAGCCCAATGCAGGGCTCGGACTCACAAACTGTGAGATCATGACCTGATCTGAAACCAAGAGTCAGACACTCAACCGAGTGCACTACCCAGGCATTCTGCCACACCTGATTTAAAAAAAAAAAATCGGAAGATTGTTCTAAAAGAATAAAAATAGGGTCGTTCTAGACCACAATGTGATCGTAATAATCTAACCACAGTGACACCTACCTAAAGTGGCTCTCTAATATAATTACTAAGAATGAAATTCAAGCCATTTGTTGGCAGCTTTGTGTGGTGCTGATACAAATATAAGAAGAGGAGAGTCATAAATGAATTGCTAGTGGAAGAGGTGTCTGTTACTGAACTGACATCCTCCTGCAGACTTACCTATGTACCATTGGACATCACTCCTCTCTTCCAGGAGAGTTCTGGAAGAATCTCCCAAATAGCAGTTTCTCTATGTAGAAAACTAGAGCAACAAGAAAGAAATTCAGAGGGGGTAGGAGGAGAAAAAAACCTGAGTTCCCAATGGGTTCTATTGTGCTCAGGACACAGCAACCAAACACTACTCTCTGCAAAAGAAATGTCAGCCCATGGTGCTTGGAGGACCATACAACACTCTCACATAACCGTGCTGATGAGGTGTCACCTACTTCCATCCAAAAGTTGTTGTAATATGATAACACCTTTGGGATAAGGCACTTTTCTGTCTATGAAATTATTGAATGCAGGCCTTATTCACCTCTCCACGTTAGGCTTGGATGCTCAAAATCTGACTTTAGGCCCTGCAGAAATGAGAGGAGGCATCCAGCATATGAAAATCTTCCATCTGGAAAACTCCTTAATGGGAAATAGATGAACTAGATGGTCCAATGAGGTCCTCCACATCTTTAATTTCCATGATTCTGCCTAGGAAGTATTTTGGAAATTTTCTAACCCAAGGCAGATTCCACTGATTTCTGAAAATGAGGGTTGGGGAGGCAATTGGCATTGAAACAGGGAAAGGAACTGTCCTTGACTGCTAGAAAAAGATGGAAAGTCCAGGGTACAGACAGACAGTGGGGATAATCGATCCCCCACCACCTTATCTTGCTGAAATACCAGAAAAGAGGAATGGAAGGGCCAGACTGCCAATTTGTGGACTCTTCTGGCAATGGAATGGTCACTGAAACCATCCTCCCAGTAATTATCTGTTAGGAAACAGACTCACTTTCCTCTTTAGGGCCCAAGACTCTTTTCACATAAAATAAGAGATTAAGTAAATCCTTTCTGGTTCTCAGTCACTTCTGTAACTTCAGTTTCTACTCTGCTGCTTGTTAATTTTCCATACCCTTAAGAGATAGAAATAACAACTAGCTCTGGAAGATCTCAACGTGGGGAAACCAGAAAAGGATTTGTAGTATTTGGTGAATAATGTATCTTACTGGAATGAAGGAAATATAGGAAGCGATCTGTATCATTTCTGAAATTCTGCTTAAAATATTAAGTGAAAATTTTGCCTTTTCAACTGTGTTCAAATTTAAGAATATAAAGCATAAGCTTTCACTACTTCATCTTCATAGTTGCCAGAGTTATTGAATCTTATTGGAATGACTCTGATAAAACCAGTATTTCAAACCAGATCTGTCTTCCCCAGGGTCAACCACCACGCTGTGCCATTTAGAATTAGAAATTAGAGCCTCTTCATTTTCTTTGCTTAGTGAAATGGTTGTAGAATGAGTGAAGCAGTTTTCTATTTGAAATTAATCATATTTTCTATTAGCTTTTATCTCTAGGATTGTTGAATACTTCTGAGATTTGTTAAAAGTCTCTGAGTGCTTTACTACATTTTAGTGAGCGTTTATAACCTGAATGTACAATGACTTTCTAGGCACTGTCCCTGACCTCTAGGAATTTATTTTTGATTTTTCCTTTTTATGTAATTCTGTTACAGACATGTATTCATTCATACATGTTTCTATTTCTTTAAAAAAAAACCATTTAGTGATATAAAAATATGATGTATTTCCTGAGATAGAATTTTTAGCTGAAAGTAACACTGACTTTTATCTAGCCTAGCATTCTTTTTTTGTAAAGTTTATTTATTTATTTTGAGAGAGGGAGAGAAAGAGACAGTACACGAGCAGAAGAGGGGTAGAGAGAGAGAATCCCAAGCTCCACAGTGAACATGGAGCCCAACTTGGGGCTCGATCCCACCACCGTGAGATATGACTTGAGCTGAAATTAAGAGTCATCATCCAACTGAACCACCCAGGTGCCCACAGCCTGGCATTCTTAAAGACGTGTCAGTTAATACTTTGTTTTCATTCTCTTTCTTCTTCTTCTTCTTCTTCTTCTTCTTCTTCTTCTTCTTTTAGCTCTTTGATAATATCTACCTAAAAGAACCCTCCAGTCTATTGACCTTGTGACCCAGAGCTTAAAAGAATTAAAAACAAAAACAGAAACAACCTACCAGGAATAGTTTTAGACAGTAGGAAACCTGAGAAAGACTGCATTCAAGAATCAGTGAAGTATGTGAATCAGGGTCCTGGCTCTATTTTTGCTACTCAAGTGTCGCCTTTCATGACAACAGAAAGTGGCAACTGTGACTGATTTTGAAAATATTAATGGGGCATCTGGGTGGCTCGGTCGGTGAAGCATCCGACTTCGGCTCAGGTCATGATCTCGTGGTTCGTGAGTTCAAGCCCCGCGTCAGGCTCTGTGCTGACAGCTCAAAGCCTGGAGCCTGCTTTGGATTCTGTGTCTCCCTCTCTCTCTGCCCCTCCCCCACTCATGCTCTGTCTCCGTCTGTCTCAAAAATAAACATTACGAAATATTTTAAAAAAAAGAAAATATTAATGTACAATTCTTTGAATGTTCTTACTCCATGTAGCAGGAGCTGTTATCTTGATCCAATACTCATGTGCTATGAAGAGTTCTCATTGGCCTTTGCTTGTTAAGCACCAACTCATTCTGACAGGTGCCTATGGAAACAGGGAGCTGTTGTTGCCTGTTGGGACCTCGTTTGATATGTTCAGCTCTGAACGCTCAACATTTAACCTGCTGGAAGTCTCAATAAATGTATATTAACTGTTGACTGACTATACTAAATGAATAAATGAAGTTTGTTCGTGTATCAACAGTGCTGTGTTTTCTTCCGTGTCACAGCCACCAGCAGTTTGGAGAACAGTGAAGGCTGAACTGTATTAATATCAACAAACGTGGTTTGCCCCTGATTATACTTGTGACCTTGTACAGGGGACTTCGGTCTCTAGACCCTGCTTTTCTCCTCTGTAGATTGAGGGAATTAAACCAGGTAATCTCTAGAGTCCCTTCCTACTATTCCATCCAGTGATTAGTGTGTGATGTGGCACGTGTTCTGATATTCCTTACAATATTGGGGGGCCAGCCGACTAACCACTCACTCCTCAAAGACTACACGAGCTGAGAGTTTAATAGGTAAGTAGAAAAGAATGCAAAAGTAAGGGTTTTCTCCTATTCGCAGCCTGAGCGGCTTTTTAGTTTATATTTCCCAGGGCTAAGAGAGTAAAGAGTGGAACTAAGAGCATCAGAAAATATTTTTTGTGAGCACAGGACAATATTTTATTTAGATCGGTTAATGGGATAATGGTTGGTTTTATTCACAGGAAGGAATATGCTTTTCATATTCATAAGGTATTAGTGACTCCAGACCCATTTAATTTCTACACATCTGTTAAGTACAGAAAAAGGAAACCTAATGATCTAACAGAAAAACACACTTAAGGCTAACATTTGGTTCCCAGACCTATCATTCTCTTTGCCAAAATGAAGTTACTGAAGCTTTCATAGTAATTGTTGTGACTGAGCAGAGCAAAGGGATTCATGTACATTCATGCTGGTATGTATACACATGTATTTGCACCTCACAAGCCCATATTAGAACTTGCTATTTATTTCCTGAATGAAGCCTAAATTAGATAGTGATACTCGGCATTGTTGCTGAGAAATGGATTCACAATGTGTTCTTGTTTAAAACAGACACAATGAGTAGACAGCGACACAAGCGCATTAAATTACTCTGCCCCAATTTATTTTTTAGAGCAGTTCTTGCTGAAAGGTCTTTCAGGAAAACAAGGGCATTCAGGAAGTAACCCTTAGTCTCTGTGGATGAATGTGTTTATTGAGAGCATGCTTGGTGAGAGGTGTACAGACTCTGGTCTTAAAGCCCTTGTTCCAGCTTTATTTCCTTCTTGGTGAAGCTTCCTCAGTTTCCTCATCTGTAACATAGGGTTCATATAGTATGGCTGTGAGGATCAGATGGGAAAACAATGTGACTGCAGAAAGAAACAGTGGAAAAGGGCACAGAGAGGTCACTATTAAGTCAAAACCAAAAACAGTTACTCTGTTACTGTTTTTATTTTTCACAAATTGCATAATCGCCTTGGCTGTCAGTAGCAAATGTGAAAATTACCTTGTCATAGTAGCTCACAGTGTTCCTTTCTCCACGCTATAACATAATTGTCATTATAATTTTACCACCACCAACAGCCAGGGTAGCTGCCCCTATCCTCACCTCCGTGACACCTCCGTGTGACAGCATACACCTGTGTGGCTTATGCATGAAATTAGCTACACAAATTGTGGAATACATGTACAGCTTAACTTGTTTTGAAATAATCGAAACATTGCAAATGTTAAGTGTAAATCAAACCAAAGATGAAATATGGGTGCCATTTTTTGGTGACATGTATCACATTTCCGATTAGTCTTCCAATTTTAACATCTCTACTTCTGACTTAGTAAAAACTTTGTAACGTGTGCATTGTAGGAGAAAGTGGTCATTCGCTCCCATCCACCTTTGTACTACTGATCCACGATGATGCTACCTAGCCAGGATAAACCCACTGTGGGATGACAAAAGTAATATGGACCACCAAGAAAGGAAATCACCATATTCCAGGTATGTCCCTTTCTTCTCTATGTTCCCCATCAATACACGATTTGTTTTGCTGCAAAGCTCTTTCCAGAACTGGCAGTTAGGAAATAAAAATTGCTTATCTGTTCTTGAAAGCTTTTAATGACTGCTTTCGTTAATAACTCGTCACAGCTGAGAAACTACCCATGTATACTTCCCAGTGCCGATCCATCTCTTTTTTTCTCCACAGACTCTGTGCTGGTACCCTTTACCAGACATACACCATCAGCAGCCAGTTCTGTGAATCTCGCAGTTGGTGAACCCTGCTGGTGAGGTTCCCCACCTCCTCTGCCTATGCTTCCTTGGTATCAAAAGTGCCTTCTGCTGCTTTACCTGTTGAACTTCTCTGAAGAAAAAAGTTCTTCCTCATACCATTAACACGTTTATGGTTCCAGAGAAACGAAATCTAAGCATACAGCAATGTAAGAATCCAAAGTGGTAGAAGATAAATACCAGGTAAAATGTACAGATGGAAGTTGTCTTCGGTGAATGTCCCCAGCCTGGCTAGTTTGGGGACGGAGGGGAGAGGAAAAAAGGGCTCACTCTGGCTGAAACTCACATTTGGAAGGTTTCACCTTCACATGAATGTTGACAAAAACTTACCTCATCCTTCAAAAAAAACTACCTGGTTGTTTCTAGGAGTTTCTGGAGGCTACCTGATTTGTGTGTGAAATTATAGCTGTTCAGGTTCTATCAGCTCATTTTTCTCTTTGAAAGTCAAATGTCCTCGTGACACCTAAGGAAGGCTGCTGACCTTGCCACCAGGACTCACCTGAACAATCAAGGCAATGTACCACACAGCCTTCTTTTGAATAACTGCCTTAATAGCATGTAAAAATGTATTCCATGGCTAAGAGCATGCGTAATGGCCTCAGTTAATATTGAGAGTCCCTTCTGTGTATCTCTACCTCCTTACTGGCCCCTTTAATTAAAATCTTAAATATGGAAGCTTATATAATTAGAATAGATACAATTTGAAGTAAGAAAAATTTACTTGACCTCACGAAATGGTTTAAAACAAAAATCATGAAAGATCTTTTGAGCCATAAATGTGTGATTTTGACCACTGCCACTGCTAAACTCTAATAGAAGAATACAACATTTAACATTTTGGCAGTCAGTTTTAAAAGAAAAATCACGTACATGCGTATGCAATAACTTTAGATTTAGGAAGTGTTTTACTTTATAAAAATATGTATTGTTTGTCATACTTGTATGCTTCCTACTTACTCGGCGATAGGATAGTCTATGATCAATAATATTTACTAATTGAATTTTAAAAAATAGATATTTTAATCATCTCCTGGCTAAATAAGCTATCATATGGCCCCTAGAAACTTCATTGCTTAGAGGCTAGTATTCCAAAATCAGTTTCTAGAATCCATATAATGTGAGACCAGAGACAAAGCTCATTAACTGCTGTTGTCTCTTTATGCCCAGGCCTTAGTCAATAATTTAAATCTTGGTGCTAATAAATAATTGATACTACAGTGGTATTTCTTTAAAGACCTGAATTTTCTTATAGCTTAGTTTTCTTAACATGCCTCAGCGATATTTTCCTCTGAATATCTAAGCATTGGCTTCTTAGGAGTCCCAGGGAACAAAAGAGATTATTTTAGTGTGAAAGATGCCAGATTTGCTTAAATAATTAACCAGGTTCCACAGATGTTCACCTCCTCCCTCTTAATAAAAATACAATTAAATAATGAGACTCAGCTACATTAAAGTAATAAACCAAATAATGGGGAAGGGCTAATGCTCAATAAAGTCCAAACTGACTTGTGTATTTGGACCAATGTTTTTCTCTGATTATAGGTTTTTCCAGAATTTTTATTTTGGTAATATCCACATAGTATAAAATTTACTATCTTAATCAACTGTATGTATAAGTTCAGCAGTACAACACAGTCATCATCGCCAACCATCTTCGAAACTCTTTCCATCTTGCAAAACTGAAACTCTATACCATTAAATAATAGCTCCGCATTCCTCCTTACTCTAGCCCCTGGCAACTACCATTCCACTTTCTGTCATTAGGACTTTGATTATCCTGCATGTGTTTCATGTAAGTGGAATCAGACAGTGTTCGTCTTTTGGTGACTGGCTTATTTCATTTAGCAGAATGCCCTTAAGGTTCATGTCTGTTGTTGCATGTGTCGGAATTTCCTTCCTGTTTAAGGCTGAATAATACTCCATTGTATGTATCTACCCACCTTTTGCTTACCCATTTATCTATCAGTAGACACTAGGGTTGCTAACATGTTTGATCTATTATGAATAATGTGGCAATGAACATGTGTGAATGAATGAATGAAGATATGTGTACATATCTTCTCAAGGCCCTGCTTTCAATTCTTAAGTATATACCCAGACTTAGGATTGCTGCCTCATACGGTAACTTTATTTTTAACTTTTTGACAAACCATCATATGTTTTCCATAGCTGCTATGCCATTTTATATTGCCTACAATAGCGTATAAGGGCTCCAGTTTCTCCATACACTTGCCAACACTTGTTATTTTCCTCTTTCTTTTTTTTTTTTAAAGTAACCATCCTAATGCACGTGAGGTGGTATCTCACTGTAGTTTTGATTTGCATTTTCTTAATTATTTGTGATGTTGAGCTATGACTATATTTTTAAATTGTGTGGATATGAAACTATTTTTCCTTCCATTTGATAATTCTAAGAAAAACAGCTAGATAAAAAGGAAATTCCAAAACTGTGGGAATAATTTTAGCACTATTCCTATCCTTAAAGGATTATTATATATTTGAAGGAAACAGCTTACTAAAATACAAATCGCTTTATCTTATATTCAGTCTACAGCTTTCCACACTGGCAATTCAACCCTACTGAGTTCACCCTATTCATTCATTCATTGATTCATTGATTCATTCAGCAAATACTAAGAAAGGCTCTCAGTTGCTTTTACTGTACTGGTTTCTGAGAATGTATAAATCAAACCTTACTTTTTCTGTCCTCTAGTAACCTATCTCTAGTTGATGGGGCATCGTCTCCCTTTAGCTAAGTATAGGTCAAAGTAGAGGAGGTCTATGTCATCCTACTAAGATGTCAGAGAGATTTAATTCAAAAACTTTTGCTGCCTTTACCAGAGGAGTGACTAGAAAATGTTATTTAAAGTGAATTCCTCATCTGAAAGGGAGGAGTAATTATTCTTACTTAGGGGTTTTGTTGATTAACCCCATGGGCATCGTAAAGTGGTTAACTGGGTGTAGACATCCCCATAATGACTTTCAGTCTTTTATTGGCACATACATAGCTAAGAGTTCACGAATATCTTACTCTAGCCCAGAAACATTGAGGCTTCCATGAGTTTAGAGATCTTTCACAATAACCATTTCTCTTGAGTGGTCCTTGAAAAAAAAAATCAGTAAATGTAAGTGATCTCTGCTGTCAGTGCTTAGAAGTTATATAAAACAAAAACTGTCTGGAAAAATATAGGCATGAGGGAGATAAAATCATTTGCTGAGACTTGTACTTTAGAATTGCACCTCATCCAACATTTACTTTTCCTTAAAGAGACAAAATGGATCCCAGGACCTCCTATCTGGACTGTAGCATTATTTTGTGTATTCATTTATTTGAAGAAGGGAAATCTGCCTTCATGAAGAAAATGTACTGGTCACAAGGAGTTGGACTGTTTTGATCTTGCACGGCAAGTTCTCACTACAAATTCATTAACTGAGTGGATTCCTAAGTGGCTTGAGTACAGGTAAGTAGCACTAATCGTGTGGATCAAAGCAGTATCCTTTTTACAATAATTATTTCTCGTTGTGAAATTTTAAACTAATAGTCTGTTTTTCTGGTATTATATGGCAGTCTCATGATCCCGGTGATAGTATTGGCCCTTTGCTTTGCAATATTAAATAGAAATTAAGTTTTGCCTTGTTAAAACTCAGAGCTCCATCCTGGACATTGACAGCAAGATGATTGGACACAGGAAGGGAATTAATGCAACCTGAGGAAGTGCCTCCCCTGCTCCCCATCAAGGGTACTCTAACCCTATAACCACTAGCCCCACGCACCTGGAAGCAATCCACTTATTTTCGAAAGCTTTAAAATTTTCTACAAACCCCATCTTGCAGTTTTGTTATTCTGTTGATACATTTTTTGCCCCAAATACAGATTTTGAAATTTTTTTCTCATCTGGACACTGGGTAATTCTGGGAAAAAAGAAACTATTATATTTGATGCATTGTGTTTTCAAATTTTGATGCAGTGCCTTTATAAATTAGCCTATACTGATATAAAATTATGATTCAGGGTCAAAACTAAAAACTTAGACCAGATGGGAATATTTACCAATGCTTACTTTAAGATATAAAAATGTGAAAAAATTGAAGTAGAAAACTGTGCTGAAATGTAGCCACTGTTCTTTTGTTAATACAGTAGTATATATTCATTATAATTTATTTTCCCTTGAACCGTATTTTGTCTTTAAGTAATTTTGGTGTGTAAGAACAGAGTACTTTCACATTTGTACATTTTTTCCTCAATAAAACTACGACTGCATTATTTGTCTTAGTATTTATCTCTGCCCTGGAATGTTTCTTGAAGTTTTCTTTCTGATTTTTAGGTTTCATTTCTACAGTATAATTTGCTTGTTTCTTTAGTCTGCTGCCAGGAAGTTAAATATAATAGTAAAGCTTTACCAAAAAGTGGAAAGTAAGAAAATGTGAAAATTGGAATCCCTACGCCTTTCTTCTTTGCTGAGAAAATTTTTTGTACCTATGTGCTTTGGGGATTTGATATTAGTCATTTGACTGACTCTACAAAAAGATGTGAACTGAGTCTTCTTAAATAAGATCATTCTCATTGTTCAGTTTTTATTGTATAAAAAGTGATTTTAAAAATTCTGTCTAGGTTGTTTTTACCTCTATAAGGAAGGATATATAGAGATATATTTTTAACTTTATCAATCCCTGTACCTATTTGTTAACATTTCCTTAAATGTGTTTTCTCCAGATGTTAAAAGTAAAAAGCCCTTGTTATTTTTTCCATTGTCACTCTTTACTACTTTCCATAGGCGGTATATTATGCACGCCAAGGACTGGAGGAAATAACAGACGTGTGAGCCCCAAATTATAGGCACAAAAATAACTTTCATAAAATAAGTTTTAAATGACACCACTTTCCAAAAAAGCCGACTCTAATTGACTCAAGCCTAGAAAGCAGTAACGTTAGGGAACATCAGACACACGTCCACTGATCCCAGAAAGTGTTCCACAGTGTGACATTAGCTGAAATGATGACATTCCCAGCTTGCTGCCAGCACATTCCAGGAGGCAGGCTGGGTATTTTGGTACTGGTCAAGCCGGTGTCCCCAACAGTATTGCTCTGACATCGTTGAGATACTATTTTATTTAATCAAGCAACTCCTGAGAACCCAGCTCCATTGCTCACCTGCAACAGATAAAAGAAAAGATTCCAGGCAGAGAGATTGCAAGAAATAAGAGGGGAAACTCCTTTTTGAATGCAGACAGAATCCTCACCCGGGCTTACTGACTGGAGCAGTCCGGGTTCCTGCTGTTTGCAGAATGTTACAGATGGCTGCCTGGGCAGGAAGCCCTCCCCCTTCCCTAACGGTGCTCTGGGGAATGCTGGGGGCCTGGAACCAGCCCTCTCCTTCCCTTCCAAACCTCTTCTCCAAACCCCTACTGAGAAAAAAAAAAAAAAAAAAAAAAAAAAAGAGAGAGAGAGAGAGAAAGAGAGAGAGAGAGAGGATGAAGAAAAAAAAGTACGCCCTGGAAACATTTCTGCCAGTCTGTTTTTTAGTGGAATCTTGAATTAACCTCTTCACTCCCGATTAGAATAGCAATTTATAACTTCGCCGGCATCTCTTTAATGTCCAGAATCAATTCCACCAGCTCATTGAAGTACCCTACCATTTGGGTTGAATTATAATGGCACTTTTGAGTTATGCAACAATTTCAAGTAAGCGAAAGCAGGTTTGAATTCAGAAATAATTAAAAGTATTTTAGCACATCAAATATTGTATTAATAGTGTCCTCTGGTTAGATTCGTTCTTAAATCCCGTTGGAAAGTTTTGTTTTTCCCAGCTTTTTCCTTTGGTGCAGTTACTTTTTTTTATTTTTTTTCAACGTTTTTTTTTTTTTTTTTTTTTTTTTTTTTTTTTTTT
>NC_064816.1:104436180-104467642 GCF_023721935.1 Panthera uncia | reverse complement strand
TTTTTTTTTTTTGCAGTTACTTTTTTTTAAAGTACAAATTTGTTTTGGACCTCTTAAAGAGAGGTTAATTTCATAATCAGTCTTTTGTTTATAATTTGAAGGCAATTTCATTATCATAACCCTATGTGTGTCCTATTTAGTCTGTATTTTAAGGCTTACTGTATTTGTGTTTCTTAAAGATGGCTTTTATTTTGTACTTTTTAAAGTTAGGAAATTTAGCTAATATATGTCTGTATCCAAAGAGCAAGCAGAAACTTTATGCTAAACTGTAAAATTCAATTTTATTTCTAACTTCATCATTGCCATCATAGTAGAAACAAAATTTGCCTAGGAAGAATATACTTATTTTGAAACATATTACATTTATTTGAGTCAAAAATAAAGTGTAGGGAAGGAAAAAATAATTTTTCCCTCTACCCTTCTAGGTTCTTGGCTGAGACACCCACTGTAATAAAAGATTAACAGGAGAAAAACAACTAAGTTTATTAACTGTATGCCTCCTGTAGACATGGGAAATACCCAGGAAAACTGAGTCACTTCCTGAGATGGCCTTAACTATCATCTCCAGCTAAGGACAAAAGATGTTGGGGGTGGGGGGTGAGAGGGAGAGTGAGCCACTTAAGGGAGGCTATCAGGAAAAGTGCAGAAAACAAAGGTGTGATTGTTATGCAGATTTTGGTTGTGACCTTCTCTATTGATAAAAGCTTTGAGAGCCATCCTTCTCTTCCTAGTGCTGAGAGAAAGGTACTTTTACAAATGGAGATTTCCCTTATAAATTTGTCTCTTACAAAAAGGAGACTTCTACTCAGTTTGCAGAGCAATTCTTATATATGTTGTTTCTTAAAAATACTTCGCCTAGGTGCGCTGGGTGGCTCAGTTGGTTAAGCATGCAACTCTGGCTCAGGTCATGATCTCATGATTCCTGAATGTGAGCCCTGCATCAGGCTCTGCACTGGCAGAGCCACTCTCTCTCTCTCTCTCTCCCAAAAATAAAAAAAAAAATGAACTTAAAAAAACTCAGACTAAAATAATTCTTATGCCAAAGAAAAATATTTTACAGTATCAAATTCTGCTTCCTGAAAGTTACAAACTAAACTTGATATTCCTGATGATAAGCTGGTTAGATATATCATCATCTCAATGATAAAATATTGTAACCATCTATAGTTTTACTCCATGAAAAGACAGGTAAAAGCTTAAAAATGGGAAACTATTGAAAATGTAGTTAAAGAATGTAACAGATGCAAGTTAAAAAGGAAAAGAACTTTATTTCATATGGAGCAAATCCAGATATTCTGTGATTGACTACATTTATCTATTGATTAATTCACCAAATATTGAGTACCCTCTGAGTTTCAGGCCCCATGCTGGATATTAAGGATGCAATCATCAGTGAAACACACTATTTGCCCCAAATAAACTATAGCCTGGTGGAGTGATGATGTTTTTGGGTCCAGAAAGAATTCTTGACATGTTTTTGGTGCAAAAAGGTGATTTTATTACAGCATGGGGACAGGACCTATGGGCAGAAAGAACTGCACTGGGGTTGTGATGGGTGACTGATTACATACCTTCAGGTTGAGAGGGAGTTAGGGATAGTGTAAATTTCCAAGGAATTTTGGAAGCAAGGAATTTTGGGACCTTGAAGAGGCTAGTTATTGTTAGGAAAAGCTTATTTACTACTATTTAGTAAAAACTCAGTCATGAGGCCCTTCAGTTGTATATAAGTGGGCCATAAGCTTGGAATATGATTGCCAACATGTATCTTAGGGGGTTAGAGATAAAGGAAGTCTCCAAAGGAATTTTTATATGTTAAAGTAGACTTACAGGATCCTGGGGAGTCAGGCTAAGAGTGCCTTTTGACCTTAGCAAAGTGTTATCAGTGAGGCATCTGAGTTCCTAGAGGAAGGTTACTCTGCCTGTTTTAAGGATTTGTCAATGGGATGTAGACACTAAGGAAATTTAATTTTTCATTTACTTTTTTTTTTTTAATTTTTTAATGTCTATTTTTAAGAGAGAGAGAGGCAGAGCACCAACAGGTGAGGGGCAGAGAGAGAAGGAGACAGAATATGAAGCAGGCTCAGGCTGAGTTGTCATCACCGAGCCCAAAGCAGGGCTTGAACCCATGAACCATGGGATCATGACCTGAGCCAAAGTCCGACACTTAACTGACTGAGTCACCCAGGAGCCCCTCATTTTTCATTTACTTTTGTTTCCTACATCAGAGGACAAGACAATCTGGGGTTCCATCACCTGCTATCTTAAGCCCTTGTTTATGAGGGGATTTTTTTAATGTTTATTTATTTTTGAGAGAGATAGAATGTGTGAGTTGGGGAGGAGCAGAGAGAGAGGGAGAGAGAGGATCTGAAGCAGGCTCTGTGCTGACAGCAGCTAGCCCCATGCAGGACTTGAACTCACAAACTGTGAGATCATGACCTGAGTTGAAGTTGGACTCTCAACTGAATGAGCCACCCAGGCACCTCATGAGCCTATCTTAAGGCCTTTTATCTAAACACTTAGAAAGGCTAACTAAAGACAAGTCAGTTTAGCCGGCTCTCAACTGAACAAGCTCCAGTCATGATACCTGGCATCTATTCTGATTGGTCACTGCACCTGTTCCCATTAACCCCAAGCTGTACGCTATTTTTAATAGCATGCTTGTTTGGACACATTAGAAACTCATCATTCAAGATTCCTTCCAACAATTTTTTAAAATTGTATTTACCTATCTGGGTTTCATTTCTAGCTAAAAATAAATACATAAATTAAAAAAAAAGGGGTGAAATTAATGAGTTTTTGAGCAATGTTTTTTCTTTGAGAAAAAGAACGATAAATGTAAACAGAAAGTATCAACTCTTTTTGCCCTTGCCTTGCTTGTT
Source organism: Panthera uncia (assembly GCF_023721935.1). NCBI lineage: Eukaryota > Metazoa > Chordata > Mammalia > Carnivora > Felidae > Panthera > Panthera uncia. Next base: position 104,464,763 of record NC_064816.1, on the reverse strand, counting down.
GTGTGAGGGAGTGATGTTTGGAGCTGCCACAGTCACGCACCTATGAGGGAAAGCTGATGGCATAGGTGCTGGCCTTGGCCCAGCAAACTTGAGCTACTCAGTTTCCCACTTGGGATGAGCTACCTCTGGACTTCTTATGTGAGCTATGTTGATAGCTTTCCTTCTTTAATCCACTTTGGTTTTGGAAATGTTACTGGCAGTCAAAAACACCTGAGCTGAAATAATATGTTTAGAGGAAGTAGAACTATTTTTGTTTCCTAGGAATGAAAATTGAATGGGTATACTTACATTCCAAATAAAGGATTTTGTAATATGTCTTTAATGAGTGCAGTTTTCCAAATCATAAAACTTCTTGGGAGGCATATTAAACTCTATAAACTCCATAAAATCTGGGTTCTAGAATTAAATATTATTTGCTGGATAAATAGTCTTCTCCCATGCATTCTTGGATTCCAAAAGTTTATCTGACTTTGATAGCTAACTTCAGGTGACTCTCAGCTTGCTGGTTTCAGAGTCAGTAGTGTGGTTTACGGTCATACCTTACAATTTGATCAACCACATCATAAAACACTTGATAGAGATATAGGCCAACACTTTCGAGTGAGAACCCAAGCCAAAAGCCAAATTTTCCTTCTCTGTGTGTAATTGTCATTGACTCTAAATATCTATTTGAGAGAAATGAAAGATTATTGGGCAAATTAGAGTCTGTCAACATCAGCCTACTAGCTGCATCATATCTTTTGTACGTTACATATTTCAAAACTCTGTCAAATGGAAGTGTCCACGCAAAGGACACATTCTATTTTCATGGCACCTTTTGTCATCTAGCCTCCAAGCTTCCTTTCTTATAGTACAGTTGTCACTCATTCACATTAACACAATGATATACAAGAATATATATATATACACCTATGTGTGTGTGTGTGTGTGTGTGTGTGCACACATATATATTTGGACATTCTAAACTACTGATGTCATGTAGTTTATTGCAAAATTACTGGGGCTTAGGGTTTTTTAAAAGATGCATTGACTCCCTAAGCATAGAAGAAAATCCTGCAGATAGATATCCTCAATAAAAAATACAAAGCAAACAAAACTGTGTGTGTGTGTGCATGTGTGCAGGAATGATCTCATTTATTATAGTTTTACTGGATAGTCAAGTAGAAAGAATCATAATAAAGATACATGAAAGTGGGAGGAAAAATCTATGTTGCTTTAGCATAAGATAAAACATGAAGTGTGCTTCAAGGAAAACATCAAGTCACACTGGAAATGCCTTAAATGTCTACATGTGTAATGATTCAGCAAGGCCCAACGCGCTAATGACGAGCCCTTGCTGCATGCCGCAGTGCTGCAAAGCAAAGCCATTCTTTTACGTTGCCCTTATCCAAGTCCATTAAGAAATAATGGTTCTAAGATGAAAGTCTTGTTAGGGTTTCAATGAAAATGTTTGGCACACCATGATGAAAAGTCAACAATCTGCTTTTAACAAGAGACACTGGAAAAACGTTGGTTAACATACCACTGAAAATATTAATTCTCCTTAATGGCAGGATGCAACATAGCTTTTTATAGTTTTTGATCCATGTCATAAATTTGGCTATGACAAAGGGGATACTCCAGCTTTAACTCACTGGCAAGAACATTAGTTATTTTCCAGCCCTAAAAGTTTTGGCCCTTAGTATTCTCTGTAATGTACCAAAGGACCAGATTATTCTCAGAAGGATAGATAGCCTGTTTCTCTGTGTGTGTGTGTGTGTGTGTGTGTGTGTGTATGCACATGAGTGTGCAAGCACACACATATTTGCACGTGGATACATAAGTGTAGTCAATGTATGTGTGTCACTAGCACGAGTAGTTTTCTTTAAGCTTTTGGAGAGAGAGAATAAGGAAAAATGCTACAAGTCTCAAGTACTGGCCAGAATTCCACAATTTGCAAAGTTGAATCAATGAGGAAGATAACAGCCTTGTGGACCATAATAACTTGATCACTATATGCCTGGATATGCTGCCCACTTCAACTGAATGTGGTTAGAAAAAGTATTATTTTTTCCTATCCTTTTTTCCCCTCAGCATAAATATAAATTTTCAGGTTTTAAAGATGTAGGAATAACAGGGGGGAAAGGACTCCTCTCATTTGCTCAAGACAATGAGCCTTGGCTTCAGAACTTACATTTCAGAACAGAGTTATTCTTGTCCAAATCCTAGTATTCTGTCTTAGTAAAAGAGATATACATATGTGATAAATATAACTTCAGTGCCAGACCTTAACATTTTATCCCCACTGGCTTCTTTCTGCTTTGTCAGTGAGTGGACTGTTCATTCCTTTTATTTATTTATTTTTTTTTCAGAAGCATTGACAGAGGATTTTTTTTTTCATTGTATAAGTAAAGGAATATTTGCTAATGCAATAATTCTTTTTGCTATGATTGAGGGACATAATTGTAATAACGTTTTAAGTTTATTCCTGATGGTTGGACTTGTTTTTCAAACAACAAAAACCCATACATTTAAAATATGCTAATAGGTTTGTTTCCTCTATTTTAAATTTAATTGTGAATCCAATGTCTTAGAACAATAAATGAGAAAAAAGATGAAGTGTGAACTTCATCTGTAGGAAAAATATAAAATAGCTTACCAACAGAACATCTTAAATGTTTTTTTTTAACGAATAGGAACATGCATAGAATGAATTATACTTTAATGTTTCCTTATACAAGTACAAGTAGTTCTTAAACTTTCATAAGGATAGGAATCACTAAGCCGATATGGGGGTGGAGACTTGTTAAAAATCAAAAGTTCTAGACTCAGAGATTCGAATTCACTAGATCTGGAGTAGAGTCCAGGAATCTGCATTTTATTTTATTATTATTATTTTTAATGTTTACTTTTGAGAGAGAGAAAGAGAGAGAGCCTGCATGCGTGCATGCATAGTGAGGGAGGGGAAGAGAGAAAAGGAGTCACAGAATGCAAAGCAGGCTCCAGGTTCTGAGCTGTCAGCACAAGAGCCTGACCTGCAGGGCTAGAACTCGGGAATTGCGAGATCATGACCTGAGTCAAAGTGGGCCACTTAACTGACTGAGCCACTCAGGCACCCCCAGGAATCTGCATTTTAAACACCTTCCCTCTACCATTTGGTATTAATGGTACTAATCTTCCTATGAAGAATTAAATCTGGGACAAAGGATTTGTTCTCATTCATATTCCTACAGGTTTTGCTATTAAAGGATTAACTTTGTACACTCCAAAAAAAGTGTGCTCCTTCAAAAGACACAGAGCCTTACCCAGTGCAAGTTTTCTGTTTCTTTTCTTTGTATTCCTTTTTTTTTAAAGTTTATTTATTTATTTTGAGAGAGAGAGATGGTGGGAGGGAGAGCAGGGGAGGGTCAGAGAAAGGGGGAGAGAGAAATAATCCCAAGCAGTCTCCATACTGTCAGTGCAGAGCCGATGTAGTGAGGTGGGGCTCCAACTCAGGGACTATGAGATCACGACCTGAGCCAAGATAAAAATCACAGCCTTAACCCACTGAGCCACATAGGCGCCCTCTTTGTATTTCTTAAACAACATATGGTGGAGAGCTAACATCATACTTTTATGTATGTATGTATGTATGTATGTATTTAGTGGCCTGTGATTGCACAGGATTGAAATAATCTTACTTTTCAGTCAATGTATTTTTATTGGTTTATATATACTTACTCTTGCAAAATATGTATTATTTTTTTAAGGTGCACATATGCTTAGTTTACATACATAGTACTGTGTTATAGATCACACTCTTTTCTATACTTTTCATTGACCTCTCTGTCTTTAAAGTCAATTTATGTTGTGTAATCTAACCCATACCTCAAACTGCCCCACTGTTCTCTAGCTTATGTATCATCCATGTTTTACCCTTCCATTCTGCCAGGATGGAGTCCCACATTGCCTCCAAATCCCCACCCTTAAAAATATGCTATAATAGATATCCTCTTACATATACATTGATGAGCCTGCACATATCAATTTCAAGGTGAGTATAATCAATTTATGTTTTAAAACAAACTTTAGCCAAGGGGAATAGGGGCTTCAAAATTTCTGTCATTTGTTTGGTGACCTTAGGAACACAGAAGAAATCTATTTATGTTACCCTTATGAAATACATAGTTTATTCTATGGAATATTTGTTATAATTCATCTGTTCCTCACTTAGTGCTTTCTAGAGTGATGAGCTTATTTAAGAAGAAGAAAAAAATGCAGAGAAATAAAAATTATTCTCTCATCATTGCTTTTAATGGAAGAGAAATAAATCATATTTTCCCCAAAACTACTTAGATTAACTTAACTAAAAACATATTTTTTTTTTACCTGTGATTATCAATCCAAATATAAAATCAGTCCAAATATGTATACTGGTCTGAATCAAATTTACTGAATAATTGAATTATTTTGAAAAACCTTTTATGGCATTAGCAGTTTTTGAATTTTATATGTAAGTAGTGGTATTTGAGATTCATATCTTTAATAAGGCACATGCTTAATAAATCAGTCTGTTGATTTCATATTTATTGGATGACCTTTCACATCCTTGCATTTAATGAAGTGTTACTGTAATTTGATTTGTTTATGTGGTGCCTCTCTCTTTATACTTGGAATTATCTTGCCAGAGAATATACAAAAGCTGCTATGCAAAGATCAGCAAATATCTTTAAAACCTTAACAGCAGTTTAAAGGCAACTTCAGAGCACATATTAGAGACCCTTTGCACAGCCCCTGAAAACATAGCCATGTGGCCATTTCTGTTCTTGATTTGATTTCTGCACACTTTTAACTGTTGAATGTCCAGAATGATGGCTTGAGTAGCATGTTCCAATTCAATGAGATTTCATATAATATATTTTAACCAAATTAGCAAGGGCAGTTGTATTGGTTAAGCATTTCAATGAGATAAAAGGGGGGAAAAACACTTTTTGGTGGAATAAAGATCTGAAAGCACATTGAGTCAGTGTGGAAATGAAATTTAACACACAAGTTGCTACTTAATAACACACCATTTCAAAGAAATATTAATGGAGTTGATAGGAAAATAGGAGGTCATGTCTTCATTTATTACTTTGTTGATTGGGGAACGAGATAGGTTCAAGTTGTAGGCAGTGCTCCGTCTCCTGAAATTCCCCCGTAGCGTGAGGTGATCACATTTATTTCAGCTGAAATAAGCTTTCCCTCCTAGAAGTCTTATTGGACAGAAGGCATTATAAGGAAGTAGAAGTAAAGATGGGAAGAGGAAGCCCCTGTCTGAGGCCATGCTCGTTCCTCCTCCATCCAGGTCCAGTACTTCTGCAGAAGTGTTCAGGCTCCCTAAGAACAAGTTTAGGAAGCACCAACTGTAAAAAGCAAAGGCCAAAAAGGAGCTGTAAATGCCACCACCGTTTGGGCCTGTTTACAATGATTAAAAGCAAAATGAATCACAGTGGGTTTGAGAGTACAGGAAGCTGAAAGGGTATCCCTGCCTGTGAATTTGGTGCCGACTGCAGAAGTGCCCTGGGTTAACCCTAAATGCACGGACACATACTTTTTTCACTCTACTGTAATCTCCACCGCTGGGTCATGCATAAACTCCTTTTAGGACAGCACAGACCTAATTTGAGTTTGTTGTGCTCCAGGCAGCGAACCATTAACAGAAGAAAGCTTTACAACTTATTGAATACAGTGCATATTTTCTCACTTAACCCTCACTATCCTCTAAAGTAGGAATAATTTAGTAGTAGGAAGAGGGGGGAAATGCTTCATGGTAATATCATGATACTCCTTAATATTCATTGATACTGAGTATGCCTTTTTGTGTTTGCACTCTCATTCATGGGCAAAGCACTAAATGTTTTTTAAATCTTGGGAACCTTCAAAAGTAGGTTTTAACGGCGGACTGTGTATAAAAACCATGTCAGGAATCACAAAGAAAAACAATATTTTATTGGCTTATTCAAAAAACACAATAGTTATTTTCAAAGGGAAATAACAGATAAACATTGTTTATATAAGGGTAATTCAGAATTACTTGGCCGCACTCATGTTTGTTGATAAAACTGAAATGAACTTTCACTTAGATATACTTTGAAGCCTAGCTTCTGGCTTGGTTCCAAGGGTGGAGTGAAGGAGAAATGTGTCAGCAGTCTGTCCTGATTGTATTCAGTCCTATGCTGAGTACGGGAGACCACTTCTCTTCCCTTGCACAGACCCAAGGAAAAGTAAGGTCTGGCCCTACTATTTGTAACACTTTTAAAATTTTCTCTTCCTTTCTGATAGGCAGGTGGGAGGCTGAGAGCTGTGATAGTACCATTTAAACACTGTATCATTAATGTGTTATACGTCAGTACTAGCTTGATACCCATATCCTTTAATTAGGCCAGAGAGATTCTGTCACCCATGTTATTCTCAGTGTTGTTTCGAGACTGGTTGGTTATTGATAGGACGAGTTTTAAACACACCAGATAGATATGTCAAGCCTACACAAATGTCTGCCCAAAGTCCATTTTCCATCAGCCACATAGTTCAAGTATTCTGTGCATATTCAACAAAAATTCTGATGATCTACATAGCTTTCATATATGCATAGTGAATCTGTAACAAAGGGATAAGAGATACACAGCATTTTTAAGCATTTTATTTCAGAATCCTAGAGGCTAGTGGCTACTTACTTTGTTTTGCTTCAGAATTTAGCACCACTTGGGTGATGCGAGAAAGCTAACCAACAAATAAGTTTGAGTGGAAAGACATTAATTAAGGTGATGTCACTTCCATAGTGGTTCTCAATCTCTATTGCATGATGGAGCCATCTGACAAGCTTTCAAAAAATACTAATTCTCAGGCCTGCACCATACCAACCAAATAAAAATTTCTGCAGATTATACAGGGGCAATTTGTGAATGTTCCTCTGATACTGCCATGGTTCAGAATTATTGAGCTCAGAAATAATTTCTATCAAAAAAGAAGCAATGGCATGTACGTTCTTTTGAGTTTTGCTAGTTTATTTTCCTGGTGATAGACACTCTGCTGGTCCCTAATTGAGTTCAAACTTCGTGTGCAGACACCTTAGTTTAACCATTCATAACTTTACTCACCAAAATCCAGTTCAAAGGTCTAAAAGCTTATTAGAAATGAAGATCTCAGATTCTAAGATTCATCTGAGAATCACTGAATTATAATGTCTTTTAACAAGACTTCTTGGGAGGTTTGCATACACATCCAAGATTGGGAAACACTGATACAATTTCAGTGATAGGAAAATCTTTTCAAGTTAAGTATTCCCTGTTTTTGAGATTTAATTTTGCACTAGAAAATAAAACGAGCACTATGTTAAAAATGGAACAGGGGGGTGTTGTGCCTCAAGTTTTTAATGTGCCGGAAGTCAACCAAGTGGTGAGTTTTGTCAAGATGATTCACAGATACTCACTCTGGTCATGAATTCCTTTCATCTGACACCTACTTTCATTTACTAATGGAAGTGCTATCTTTTCACATATGCTTTCTTTCTTTGGCTCTACAGTGAATTTTTCATCCTATGTACAAAAAAAAAAAATTGCAACAGAAGGCAATACAGCCAAGTATTGAAGAATGAGGGAATTTGGTGATTGGCCACTAGTGACTGGCAAACTGGGACAGCAGGATCTTGAGTTTCCAACAGTGAGTCTCATAGTTCAGACATCCAGAGCCACACTAAACCTTCAGGTAAATAGCCTTAACTTGAATGTGGAATTAACTGCTTCTCTTCAGTGCTTCATTGAATTCCTCTTCTTGTGTTTTCTCTTTAGTCTCACCCTGAACTTGTAACAGGGAACAAGTTGGAGAAAAGCAGGCAAGTAAACTCATCTCAGAAAATCTAGGGATACTTGCCGATTTTAGATATCATATCCCTGATAAGACCTTTGTGAAACAAACTCTTGGTGCACAGGAAGGCAGGAACCCTGCCTTGAATGTGATTACTGGTTCTTTGCATACTTTGAGTAGATTTCCAATAGTAAAAGTTTCCTTCTCTGCCCAAACCTCTCCCTTTCCTAAGAATGCCCACAATAGCTGACATTTATTTGCATGTTGATATTTACCAGGAGCTAAGTACTGTATTTGTATTAATTCATCAAATTTTCCTAAGAAAATCATGAGGACAGTGAAGCACAGTATTTTTTTTAATGTTTATTTATTTTTGAGAGAGAGCGAGTATGAGTGGGGGAGGGCAGAGAGAAAGGGACAGAGGATCTGAAGTGGGCTATATGCTCACAGGAAGCCCGGTGAAGCACAGTATTTTTTAAGTAATCTCTGCACCCAACATGGGGCTCAAACTTACAACCCTAAGATCCACAGCCACTTGCTCTACCAACTGAACTAGGCAGGTGACACAAGCACAGTATTTTTTTTAATGTTTTATTTATTTTTGAGACAGAGAGGGACAGAGCATGAGCAGGGGAGGGGCAGAGAGAGAGGAAGACACAGAATCAGAAGCAGGCTCCGGGCTCTGAGCTGTCAGCACAGAGCCCGATGCGGGGCTTGAACCCACAAACTGTGAGATCATGACCTGAGCCAAAGTCGGTTGCTTAACCAACTGAGCCACCCAGGCGCCCACAAGCACAGTATTTTTTAACAAAACAATTTTTAGAAGAGTTTTAACTTTACATAAAAATTGGAAAGATAGTACAGAGAGTTCCTATATATCCCACACCCAGAGGTATTAACATTATAATTAACATCTTACATTAATATAATTAAGGAACCAATCTCAATACATTACATTTAACTGAAGTCCACACTTTATTCAGGTCTTCTTAGTTCTGAGTGTCCTTTTACTGTTCTGAGCACAAGATTGTTAAAGAAACTTCCAAGATTACACAATAGTAGTTGACAGCTTGTCTTTAAATCCAGACTTACTCCAGGAGTCCAAACTTTCAAACACTCATTATAATGCATCGTGAGAGTAAGGTATGTCTATTAAATCATACATCTTGAGAAGAAACTACACCAAATATACAGGAAAAAAAGCATCTTTTCTATAGTTGTGGCAAAGCCAGTACAACCTGAGGAATATCTGATTCCATGGAAAGCTTACATGTGACATTTGTGGTCAAACAACCAAGTCCCTCTCCATCAGTTATAAGTAAGTAGTTAGGCTTCAGTTTCCTTTGTGGAAAATGGTCATAATACCTTATGCAAGGGCAATTGAGAGGATTTTTGTAAAGACTAAGGGATATCTGCCTGATTCCAACCTATTTAAGCCGTACATATTTTTTCACTTCTTTCCTCTTTTTTATGTCCCATACCCATATGTGTCTATGCTCAGTATTTGTAAAGAAAAATGTCATTACTGAAAGGTGATAAAATGTAGGAATGACCTCACAAGTGAAAATTCTGATATTTCTCTTTGCATTGAAGAAGTTGATTGGCCACCATCCTGCATGATTTTCTTATCATTGGCTCTATGACAAAATCACAAGGCTTGATCCAAATGACGATTTAAGGCCACTGCAGTTGTATTTTTACAATGTCCTATCTCCTTACCTCAGTTTCTTTATATTTAAATAACTGGTATGCAAATCTCATAAGAATGATTTTCCACACAAGTATCAACTCAATATTTTGAGGCTTCTTTTCAACAATTGGTCTGGTTTTCCAAAAGAAAGTTGGATCCCAGCATGTTCCTACTGCTTCCTGGTGCCTGTAACAGCACCAGGAACAGGGAGTTCATCTTTCATACACACAACATGGCTTTGGCAACAGGGCGAAAGTGTCTGTCCAGCCAGGAAAAAACATTCACACACTCCCACATGTTCACACCACCCACATCCAAAAGGCTGAGCCTGGAAGCTGCCTTTAGAATTGTCATCATGTTCCGATACGGATTCTGAGGCTGAGATATATCCATATTCTGCAGTGTCTCAAACCTACTCAGCGACTCTTCCATTGCTATCCTCTCACTTCCCTCTTGTTTCCTTCCCTGCTCCTGCTTCTATGTCTCTCAATACATCTATGCTATTAATGTTGTAAGAATGTCATTTAATTACTTTAACTAAAATGTGCAGAATGTGTTAAAGCCACAAAAAGGCTTTGAAAATTAGATGTTTTAAACTTTGTGGAGTATATTTCCCTCATTAACTATAAAAAAAGTATGGTCTCATTTAAATTTACATGTAATAAAAAATTTTTAATTTTTGAAAAAATATAAGTACAAACAGAAACCTAGTTTAGAAATGCCAGTTCTTACCAACTTAGGATGCTAGTTAATTTGTTTCTACATGAAGGGAAACATCTTTATCATACATCAATAGATCTAGGAAATCGAATTATATGAATAGAGGGCTCAAAGGAGACTGTGAAATGTTGTAAGTTTCCTCCAGAAATACCTTAACCGTTCCAAATAATATTATTGAAAATCTCCAGAAAAGATATTTGATGACTTTCTTTAGTAATATGATATGTTTAAAATCTCTCCTCTCCTATATTCATATCTCATGAGAAATAGAGGATTATCATTTCCCATTAATATCCCAACAAGCTTATACTAGCTCTGCAAAGAGGGCATGTATCTTACATGAGATCTGACTGGCATTGTGAATCAATGAATAAGGATAGAGATGAACACTCTCCGTGCATCTGGGTGGCAGCGTAGCCTAGTAGTCAAGAGTGTGGGCTCTGGACATGCACAACATAAATTGTCTGGTGCCGCCACATTTTCTGTTTTTTGTTTTGTTCTGTTGTTGTTTGTTTTGTTTTGTTTTGTTTTTAGCTAAATGATCTTGGAAAATTAATTATCTGTATATTTCCTTATCTGTAATTGAGGTAATGATACTACTCAACTCATCTAGTTATGGTTAATGAATTAATGTATTTTAAGGAGATACAAACACATTCGATAAATAGGATTTTTTATTATTTCCTGTGTAATAGACACTGTACCTCTAGAGATATTTTAAATATTTAGTCTCCATTTAATATCCTGATATTAATGATATAATTAGACATTATTATTTCCATTTTGTGAATGAAGAAAGGGTAAAGTGGAATTAGAAACCTACTCAAGAGGAGTCCATTAGACAGTGGCAGAATAGAGAGTTGAATTCAGAATAATTTTACTTCAAAGCCCATCATGAGGAGGCAATTATCTCTCCCTAAAAATGATATCATAGAATGTGCTCTAATTTTATTTTACAATAATTTTAACTTTATTAAAAACTATTGATGAAAATCACTTTAGTTCACTTTAACTTTCCAATGAGACTTTAGACTTTTCTCCAAGAACGTGTAATGTACCTTACAGTGAAAGCAAATTACTAGGTCTTTTTGTTTTGTTTTCTCCCTTTGCTCATATATTTAAACAGCAACCATTTGTTGGCTACTTCAGTATAAATAATGTTGGAAGCAAAATGAAGATCAAAAGTATTAATGCCAAGTGCCACTTATCTAGGTATTATCAAAGTGGAAGAAATGAGACAACTCTTCACTCAACGTACGATAAAATATTCAACATCATCTAATTACTAACATGAGTCACACAGGAAAGGAACTGCTATATAAGCTGTGAAGAGTTTTAGATAGCTCAATAAAAGAAGTAATTCTTGAGCTAGGAATAAAATAGTGGGGAGAATTTACCTACAACATGCAAGGCATTCCAGACCAATGATATAGTGTGAGGGAAAGTGTGCAGGTAGAATTGAGTATGGCTTATTTGGAAAAAATGAGGAAATAATCTCATTGGAGCAAAAACTGAGTTGAGGAGATATATGAGCTGAGACTGGAAAAACTATTTAAAAAGCATTCTATGACCAACCTTGGATGAGAATTTGCAATGTTTCCATTTTATCCCATAGACATTTGGGGTCCACTGACAGTTTTTGAGCCAGGATAGTTATGTGATGAAATCAATATTTAGAGAGATTTCAAAATAATTTTGCATTTAATACTGAATTATTTTAATTCCTTTTCTTCCATCTAAACTTGGTGGAGGAAGGAAAATGGGGATAATATTATGCAACTACCACCAGTCTCAGTGAAGTAAGACCATCTCCATGTCCAGTCTGAAATTTCTGTACATTATGGTTTAGAGGAAGAGGTAATGGAGACCACTAAAATATTCCTGGTGACAGGTGATGGAAGACTAATGCATTGTGGGGGGATGGATAAAGATATCCTGAAGGAATAGTAAGAACTTTGGAAGAAAATGTCAAAAACAGTCATACAAATGTCACAAAAAGGTTACCTTCCCTATGGATGAGATTATTAGAATACTACAGCTAGCTCATAGAAGGAGGATTGAAAAGAAGCATGAAAACAGAGAAACACCTTTGCCCGTGCTAAAAACTGGAGAATGGCAAGGCCCTCCTAAAAGAAACTGAAGAAATCCTTCTAAATTGTTCAAACTATGACAAGCTGATTTCAGGAGCACCTGAGTGGCTGAGTCAGTTAAGCATCTGACTTCGTCTCAGGTCATGATCTCAGGTTTGGTGGGTTCAAGTCCTACATTGGGCTCTCTGCTGTCAGTGCAGACTCTGCTTTGGATCCTCTGTCCCCCCGCTCTCTGCCCATCCCCTGATTCTACACAGTCTCTCTCCCAAAAAAATATATGAAAGAAAATCTAATGTCAGAGAAAGATGTGTGGAAGAGAAAAACGTTTGCTGAATTTGACACTGTAAACATGATGGCAGAAAACATCTGACCTTAGAATATAGAATATATGAAACAGAAACCAAGCTCCAAAAAGACTCTTACACAAAGAAGAAAAGGAGTAAAATGAGGAAAATTAAGATAAATGTATGACAGACTAAAGGATTTGGTCTGTTTTATATATTTCCATATATTAAATAGAAATTAAGAAAAGGTAACAGAATGGATAAATCAGAAGCAAGTGTTAAAGAGACAATTAAAAAGAAAGTTTTTTGAGTTGTAAAAAAATATATACTCAGAGTATAAGAGATTGTCAAGTTTCAGGGAAAGTAGAACAAGTAAGTTGTTATCTATACTTAACCTCATGCGTTTTGAATTATAAGATAAACTTTAAAAAATACTATAAGCATCCAGATGCAAAAATAGTTTAACTGCCAGAAAGTGATGAAGTCATGTTTTCAATGTTTGGCAAAATTCTATGGTCAGCCAAATTCATTTATGTGAAAGACAAGCTGGTGTACATTATCAGACATGCAAAAGCTTAGGAAGGATGCTACCCTCATACTTTTCTGGTAAAGAAGACTCAAATACATGCTGCGATAGATTGGAGAATAATACAAAAGAGAATGGAGAATAATAGAATGAAAGAAAATTGTGGGAAAAAAACCCCAGAAAACATAGAATAAGTCTAAATCATTGCTTTTGGAGATTAACAATAATGTATGTGTCCAAATATTCTTACTTTATTGTATGTAAATATAAAAATTAGTTATTTAACATTGATATGTACATATCAACAAAAACTTGGAAAAATAAGAGGGAGATAAGAAAGTGAAAATTATGATTTTTACAGACGTTATTACATAGGTTAGTTTTCATTATTGACACTTAGAAAAACATTGGTTTAAATATTTTTAAGTGAAAAAGGATAGATTCAAGTATTCTTACTTGAATCTGGATGATGTGTATATGGAGCTTCACTGAGTTCTTTTAATTTTGGTTCTGTTTCAATATTGTCATTCTAACTTAATATAAAAATGATCACCAAAAACCCACCCAAAGAGTTTTTTCCTTATGGAATGGAACAACTGAATTGGTAATGCAACAGAGAAAGAATTCAAATGTTATTACTGTAAGAAACAGATGCAAAGTAGATTATTTTTGCTGTGATTAAAATGTATTTTATTAACTAAAGAATAACCACTGCTTCCATAAGAAGTAGATCTAAAGTATCCAATTTATAAAACCACAAAAGACCTCAAATAATCAAAACAATCTCCAGAAAGAAGAACCAAGCTGGAAGCATTACATCTTCCTGATTTCAAACTGTATTACAAAATTATAGTAATAAAAACAGTATGGTATTAGCATAAAAACAGACACCTACAGCAATGGAACAGAATAATGGGTCCAGAAGTAAGTCCATATATGTATGTTCAATTATTTTTGACAAAGGAATCAAGAATATACAATGAAAAAAGGATAATCTTTTCATTAAATGGTAATGGGAAAGCTTGACAGCGACAATCAAAAGAATGAAACCAGACCCCTATCTTCCACCATACATAAAAATCAACTCAAAATACATTAAAGACTTTAAGTCCTGAAACCATAAAACTTCTGGAGGAAAAAAGGAGTAAAATCCTTGACATTGGTCTTGGCATAGTTTTTTGTTTTTTTGTTTTTTTTTTTTTTTTGATTTGTCACCAAAAGCAAAATCAACAAAAGCAAAAACAAACAATTAGGAACACAGCAAATTAAAAGTTTTCTGCAACAGCAAAGGGAACCATCAATAAAATGAAAAAGCAACCTATGAAATGGGAGAAAATATTTGGAAACCATATATCTGATAAGGAGTTAATACCCAAAATATACAAATGACACATACAACCCAATAGCACAAAAAACCCAAATAACCCAATTAAAAATTGGGCAAACGATCAGGAGGGCCCTCACTGTAATGAGCACCTGATGTTGTATGTAAGTGATGAATCACCAACTTCTACACCTGGAACTAATATTACACTGTATGTTAACTAACTGTAATTTGCATAAAAACTTGAGAAAAATATTGGGCAAAGGACCTGAATAGACATTTTTCCAATGATGACATGCAGATGGCCAACAGGTACATGAAAAAAATGTTCAACATCACTAATCGTCAGGGAAATTCAAATCAAAACTACCATGATATGTTACCTCATGCTCATTAAGGTAGCTATTTTCAAAAAGACAGGAGATAACAAACACTGGAGAGGATGTGGAGAAAAAGAAACCCCTGTACACTTTTGGTGTGAATGTAAATTGGTAGAGTCACTGTGGAAAACAGTATGGAGGTTCCTCAAGAAATTAAAAATAAAGCTGCCACATGATCTAGCAATCCCGAAAGAAACAAAATCATGAGCTCAAAAAGATATCTGTAGCACCATGTTCATTGCAGCATTGTTCACAATAGCCACTTTATGGAATTCATCTAAGTATACAACAGTGGATGAATGGATCAAGAAAACGAGGTGAATATATGCAATGGAATATTATTCAGTCTTTAAAAAGAAGGAAATTCTGTCATTTGAGACAACAAAGATGAACCCCAGAGGGCTTTTATGTGAAGTGAAATAAGCCAAAGAAAGATAATACTGTATTAAATCACTTGTATTTGGAATCGTACCAAAATAAAATAAAATAAAATAAAATAAAAAGATAAAAGCCTAACTTATAGACACAGAATAGAAAAGTGGGTGCCCAGAGCTGGGGGCTGGAGGAGATAGGGAGATGCCTACTGAAAGGGCACAAGTTTCAGTTATGAAATGAATAAGTTCTAACGATCTAATGTAGAATGTAGTGACTACAGTTGATACTCACTGTATTGTATAATTGAAATTCGTTAAGAGTAGACTGTAACTAAGAAAAAGAAAAGGTAAATAAGTGAGGTGATGGATTCGTTAGTTAACTCAATGGGAGAAATCCTTTCACAGTGTGTACACATAGATCAGGTCATTAGATGGTACAGTTTAATACCTTTCAATTCTATTTGTCAATTAAACCTCAATACCTCGGAGAAAAATAAAGTATCCATAATACTAAAGAAAAGTGCAAAGAAAACATGGTCTAAACAGCAAAAGACAGGAAGGGGGATAGCTTACTAAGATAAATTAAAAACAGAAAGCAAAGAGGATACTTGTGAAGAAAAAAAAAGCAACAACTAGATACTAGTTGTAAAAATATGTGAATAAGTTAAATTTCTCTATTGAAATTTGACAAAATATAAAAATCTGGCATCTGCTGTTTTAAAAAGACAGTCATAAAAGAATCATAAAGTTTAAAAATATAATGATGGACAATTAAATGCAACCAAAAGAAAGAACGGGTAGGCATTACTAACATCACCAAGTTATAGTACAAATAATTAAAACAATAACAAAAAGCCTAAGATGCAAATAATAAAATGGGCAGTAAATGTATATAGGATATTTACAAAAGATATCTAAATGACCATTTCACATATGAAATAATATTCACTCCTACAGTTCTTGGCAGAATGTAAATTTGCACAATAGCCTAGGGAATAATTTTGGGGAAAAAATCCCAAGACTTTAAAAATATAGTCTTTAAGTCAAGAATTCCCTTATAAGTAATTTGTCCTAAGGAAATAATCATGAATGAATACAAATATTTGGGTGAACAGGTGAAAAGATGTTCACTTATTGTTTATAACAACAATAAATTGGACACTTAAGTGTTTAACAACAGACTTCTTAAATCAATTATAATATGTCCTCAGGATGAAATGTGTTAAAATATATTCAAAGTTTAAATATTATAATTTAGAGGAATATTTTGATGACATGAGAACATGTCTCTAATATATTAAGTTTATAAAACAGATGTAAGGAAACAAGTAGATGGGAAGTATATACATAAAACAATGTGGTGATGATAATATTTCAAAATTCTAATGCATATGCTTTTCATCTCTCTTTTCCTGTCGTATTATGGTTTCCCAGCAACCACCATGCACCTTTAAGGGAAGCTCAAGTCCCAGCTATGCAGAACATCAGATGACACAGTACTGCATATGTGGTACAGGAAGTGGCCTAGGCCTGAGGTCAAGGTTGAGAAGTTAATAAGAAGTGGCCTAGGCCCCTGAGAATTGCATTAGTTGCACAGCCCAGCTCCACTCTCTTTTCGCCAAATTTAGATGCGAAGAAAGGGATTGAAATAATGTATATTGGAGCTATAATCATAAAGAAATCCTTGAATTTAAATGAGATTATCAAGAATAGAATTTTTTTTTCATCAGGCAAATACTTTACTTGGATTCAGAAAATGAGTTTAGTTAAAATTTGTAAAGTTACACTCACATTTTTCATGGAGGAATTTATACTTGCTACATCAAAACATACTTACTGGCAGTTATTCTGAAAACTAACCATATATTCAAAAATTTGGTGACAAGGGTGTCACTGTTTTACTCTTGGAAATCTTTTTGATGTCTTAATTGAAGACACTTGAATTCTTACATTTTTCTTCTGGCAATCTGTAGCATTATTTTGTTGTTGAAGTGTATAAAGAAAATCTGTTTTCCAACAGATACGTAATTGGAAAGGGAAGGAGAATTTTCAGATAATTGTAAATATTTTTTGATCCTACACCAAAACCTGGGAAAAAAGTAGTTAAAGTTAGTGAAATGTAAGATCTGAAATCATATTAATCAACTTTCTTTATCCTGTTTTGTTAAAATCCACTAGTTTTTCTTACACTTTAAATGGCTGTTTTACTCATATGTAATTTTGTAACTTCATACAGTCATCGTTTGGAAAACAGATCACTGATTTATGTAACTCTTCCAAACATTGACATATTTCATTATACATTATCGAAGTCACAATCATTAATGTCCTCACCAATTTCATCAGAAGTGTTTAAAGTATCATGAAACTACAAAACCCATGGTAGATAAAAATTTTTCTAAAATTCTCATTTTCTTTTGACAGCTCAGATTTTGTCACATTTACTGTCAGTTGCTTTTCCCAAAGTGCCAAGCTCATTTTATTCCTTTTTGAAGAAATGTCTGCCCAATACCCAAGTCCGAAGAATCATGGTTCATCTGTTGATTTTTATTTCAAGTTAAAGTAATATTCCATGGTGGCATATGAGGTCATTCTAAAAGGAATAATAGGATGCTAATCAGTCTTAAAGAATGAAAAGAGCATTCTAAGTAGCAGGCTGAGAAAAGACACAAATGCATTGAAGTGTATGTCATCCTGGAGACCTTGTAATTATATTTTGATCAGAGCATAAACAGATAATAAGAGCAAATCTAGTAGGAACAGAAGCCAGAGGAGATTTTGTGAACTATTGTAGAATCTTGAAATGTTAAAAATTTGATCTGCAAATTAATTTAGTTATTGCATCACATATACTCTATTAAGATCTCAGTAGTGTATTTCACTAGATCTTTATTTAGGATTACAACTTATTTTCTTGAAAAAGTTTGCACAGAAACATAAAACAAAGCACTGTAACATTATGTGTGATCTGTAAGCCTAAAAGTCTTTTCAGTAATTAGAAACATTTTTTTTTTCATTTTTGACTAAGTTGTTAGATTCTCTAGAGATAAGTAAATCAGCACACATTTCGCCCAAAGTCTGAAAAGGCAGTTCTTGGAAATAGCTAGAATCAACTTCTTTTAGTTACTTAAATGGAGCCCTGAGTTTGAGACTTTTCTACCGATGTGTTGTTCTGGAACTCAATGCCTATGTTTTCACTTAGATTCTATGGAGCTTATTCAACATTAATGCTCAGCTCTGACATTGTCTTAACAAGATGAGTTAAAGATAAAGAAAATATCAAAGTTTGCAAAAAATTCTTTGCTGTTTAAAGTATTTCTAACTGAATTTAACCTTCACCAATAGCTAAATGTTTTCTTTTTGTGATTGTTGGATCAGATAGAAGTTTTATCCAAACTATTTATCCTAATCAGCAGTTGGAGGAGAAGAATGTTAAATAAACGATCTTATTTTGATTCTTTCTTTGGATGTTTACCAGGCTGTTGACAAAACCCAGAGAATGTTTAATGACTTGGTGGGGAAACTTGAAACAGAAGTGGGAACTGCTCTCAAGGAGACTCATTTGCTATCTTTTTTTCAGCTCAACAAAAGGAAAATGATGACAGGCCACCTCTTGGTACCCAGTTTGAATTAGAAAATTCATCATGCTCCTTGTCTAGAGTTCAATTCTCTCACATTGAATTAAATAAACATTCTCAATGAAAGCCAGAAAGACACAGATAAAGTTCAGATGTCTTTAAAAAGAGATTTTACACAGGGGATCGAAGGGGATAGGCTCTCCAAAGTCTCACACATAGACTTATGCAAGGTTGCTTGTGTTGTGCCAAGAAATAAGGCGTGTGGCCTCAGCGCCTCATGATGACTGAAAGCTTGTGGTCACAAACTTAAGAGAGTTATGTCTTAGGAATGTGGTGATAAATAAGCCATTATAATATTAACCAAGGAAACAGTTTGTATGCACATCCATTAACGGAATTACTGGAGTTATTCAATTTTAAATCCTTATTAATCTTTTTATATCTTGGGTAATACCAATTCCCTAAAGTATGCTATTTAAAGCTAAGGGAAAAATGCATCCTCAAGGACCTATTGCCAGCAAAGAAGCTGTTTTCAACATCTGGGAATAAAAATCACCACCAAATATAGATCATTGGGTCAACTCGCTTTGGGAAATGGTGAAATTCAAAAACGTGAGTTACAACATTTGCATGAACTTGCTAGCTTCATGGTAACTAATTTAGAGTCTATTCCCAGATCTGTATGCTGACTGAGAAAGTACAGATGTGATTGGAGCATCATTATCCTAACTGCCAGCAGAATTCTGGTAAAGTATTGCTAGGCCGATCATTTGCCTCCCTATCTTCTTGATTTAATTCATTATTCTTCGATCGATAGCAAAATACAACCAAAGAAACTTATTTATTATTTCCTATCTAATAACCTCACCCATTTCTACAAAGAAGTGGAAATTTGTATTAAATTACTGCTCTCTGTTTAGAACAATTAAAGCCAACATAAAATTTCTCAGGACCTAGAATGGGGTGTCATCATTTTGATGCAGGTGTTACTCCAAAATTCTTAGTCAATCATTTGATAATGACACTTTAGTCTTATTTTTTTTTATCAGCTGTCATTTAATCATTTTCTAATCTATATTTTGTTCTATTACTGAATGTTTCCTTTTACTTTCCATCTAAACTTCTCTGAAGAATGGTCAACTATCCTCATTTACCATTCACTCTTAACTTTCTGTAGATTTTTCTTCACCTAGCAGCTCAGCTGACATTGTTCCCATTTACAGTAACATCTTCCTCATTGTCTGTCCCAGTGGTAATCTGTTGCACTGAGCATATTATAGTATTCACTCCTTCTTCAAATGACATTTCTTGGAATGACTCTTGGATATCTGTATTCCTCACTCCCTTTTTCTTACCTTTCTCCTTTGGATACCTGTTTTCTTCCACCAACCTTAAATTCTGAAGTTCCCCAGGAATTTATTATCTTTTCACTAATTTCTCTACTATGTCCTTTCTCTGGTTGATAATTTTCATTCACACACACACACACACACACACACACACCAGCCAGAATTCCTCTGGTAAGGAACAGCAACAATCTTTTTATCCAGCTGCATCCTGCACATATCCATTTGGCTTTCACATGAATAACTCAAGCTCAACATGTGCAAAGTTGAACTTTCCCACTGACATTTCTACTCTCAGTGTTCACTAACTCTTATGGTTGTACCACCAGTTTTAGAAACAAGAGTTTCTAATACTTGCACATTCTCTCCCCATCATCCTACTTCCAATCAATCTTATAGTCTTGACATTTTTATATCTGAAGTATTTATTCAATGTCTTCATTTCTCCCCCATCCCAACCACAACTTTCCTAGATTGACTTAAATCATATTTTTTTTAGATGGCTAAAACTGCCTCCAATATGGTTTTCTGCCTCCAATATATTTTTTTAATTCATCCCCTCTATTGTAGTCAGCATAATCTAAAACAAAACAAAAAAAACCCTGATCCTAATATACCCTATTTAATAGCCATTAATGTATCTGTGGAGCTTATGGTCAAACAAGGTACAAGCACCTACATATATAGCATATTTAAGTGCTTAAAATTTGGAGCCTGGTTTAATTTCTGTGTCAGAGAAAAACTAAAAATGATATTAAAGTGGTTTCTATAAGGGAGAGTTGTATTTCTATCTCACATAAAAGAATTCTTAAGGTAGGACAGATCCAGGCTGATACAGAAGTTTCACAATGTCCTCAAGGACCAAGGATCCTTTTTTTCTTGCCCTGCCATGTTTAGCACAAAATTGCCATTCTCAAGATCACTTTATGATTCAAGATGATTGCTGGAACCATACTACCTGTTCTAGGCAGCAGAGAGAGAAGATAGAAAGTGGAGAACAAAAAGCATCTCAAACAACTTCTAAGGATTTTTTTCTTCATAGTGACACACAATAGTAATAGGGGAAAAAATGAGTATTTTATAAGATGGGCTCCAAATAGAGAGTTATTCTTATTTTCTTATTTATTATTTTATATTATTTATATTCTATTATCTTATTATGTTTTATATTCTATTCTCATATTCTAATCCCTAAATTCTTATTTATATTCTAGTCATGGAGTTTTGAATAGCAATCTTTTCTTGATTATTGATTACATTGCTCCTTAGAGGATGATTTTAAAGATTAAATTACATTTTGTATAAAATAACAGAGCAGTGCATGGTACATAGAAGGTACTAAATTAACCTTTTTTTTTTTTTTTTTTTTTTACTGTTAATGATACTTAAAGAGGAGAAAATACTGGAAGAACTTAGCATGAAAGTTATTCTAAAAATGGTTCACCTGGGCTATTTCAAAGATCTAATAATTTTGTAGCTGTTTGACCCTCTGTTGTTCTTTCTTCTCCTATGGAAGCTAGACCCAAAGTCCTCCACAGGTCTTCCTGACTAGGAAAAGAAAAAGGACAGAAGAGAGGAGTGAAAAGGAACAGTGGGCCATCAGGAGAGAAGTGAACAAGTAGTCAACTCTAAGGTTCATGAATAATGAACTACTGTGCTACCCCCTGAAGAAGTATAGGATAAAGTAAAGGTAATATAAAATCAAAGCAACCCAAATTCCCTGCTCACAGTTTACATTTTCAATAAGAGCTTTAAGGTCTCTTTTGTATAGTCTTCTAGAATTGGTGCATATTCTTAGCACTTGATATTTTGTCTTAATAGGATATAACATTCATCCTTTCTGCTATAAAGGGATATACATTAATAATTAATTAAATATTAACTAATAAAATGTCTAGATATCCTTAGTGAGCTAATACTTTGTGGCCATTTTGAACAAATAGAGCCTCCATTATAAATTTATTGTGAAGAATAGTATTGTGTAAAAGTTATGGTGAAAAAAATGAACTATATATAAAATGACTAATACTTTGCTGAGTGTATTTTGAAATCCTAGTAAGTAGTTGTTATTATATAATGATGATGAATCTGTGTCCTATTAGTATTTATCAGTTTGCTTTCTAGGAAAATATGTTTCAAAGAATATTTTTATAATAGGATATTGAGTGGAACTTTTTTAGTTGCTCTGGATTTTGTCACTAGAATGGAAAATTAGGGACAAATTGCTTGTCCTGGCATACTCTAAAACGAACCAGATGTCTCAGAAAAAGCCTACTGAAGTATTTATGGGTAAAGGGATTCACTGTCTCCAGCTTTCAGATGACAGGGTAGAGATAGATAGATAGATAGATAGATAACAAAGAATGATAAAATAAAATGTAAAGTTTAATAGTGAATATAAACAGATGAGAGTTTTCTTTTGATAGTCTTTAAAATTTTCAGGACGTTTGAAATTAAATCTAAATCAAAAGTCACCAAAAAAACTTAAAAAAAGAAAAGCATTACAATTTTAGGGGATCATATCTCTTTACACTCTCCTTAGGGGGATAATCAAATTAGCTCCACTACCAAATTAGCTCTGCTACCCCCAAACATCCTTCATCACTGCCTCCCCCACAAGTCTTTATAAACAGAAAGAGGAAAGAACCAATGAAATAATGATTTGTTGGGTCAGTGGAGAATTTTCAACAGTTCCCTCCTCTAGCTAGGGTGTAGGAGGTGAATAACATAGCCCCTGCCTCCACTTTTGTGAGGAGTCTACTATCCCATTTACCAGTTAGATATCTGTTTTTGGAGGAGTTCAGCCAATATGAAGGCTGTGCTTTTTAGTTGGGGGAAAAGGAACTTGAGAATGAAAATAAATGAGAGAGAGAGAGAGAGAGAGAGAGAGAGAGAGAGAGAGAAGAGAAGAGAAGAGAGGGAGAGGGAGAATGAGGGACCGAAGGGGGCAGAGAAAGGGGGAGAGAAGGAAAAGGAAAGCAGCTCACACACTTAGCATGACTTTTCTAAATTAAATGGAGATCAAAGAAGATAGCCAGTCTTACACAGTCTTGCCAGGACCACCGTTCCTTAAAATTCTGATTCCCTCATGAGACTTACAGATAAAATTCTTTCCAAATCCTGCTGAACTCTTGTACTTTCCATGACCTCAGAGATACACTTCCAATTATCTTCCAATACTCCTTTTTTTAATATATTGTATGATTTTATTAATATAAAGCTAAAAAATGGACTACTTATTTATGATTGAAGGTTTTTTTTAAATGATTTATTGTCAAATTGGTTTCCATGCAACACAGTGCTCATCCCAACAGGTGCCCTCCTCAGTGCCCATCACCCACTTTCCATTCTCCCTCCAACCCCTATCAACCCTCAGTTTTTCTCAGTATTTAAGAGTGTCTTATGGTTTGCCTCCTTCCCTCTCTGTAACTCTTTTTTCCCCCCTTCTCCAGGGGGGACCCTGGTCTTCTGTTAAGTTTCTCAGGATCCACATAGGAGTGAAAACATATGGTATCTGTCTTTCTCTGCATGACTTATTTCACTTAGCATAACACTCTCCAGTTCCATCCACATTGCTACAAAAGGCCATATTTCATTCTTTCTCATTGCCAAGTAGTATTCCATTGTGTATATAAACCACAATTTCTTTATCCATTCATCAGTTGATGGACATTTAGGCTCTTTCCATAATTTGGCTATTGTTGAAACTGCTGCTATAAACATTGGGGTATAAGTGCCCCTAGGCATCAGCACTCCTGTATCCCTTAAGTAAAATCCTAGCAATACTACTGCTGGGTCATAGGGTAGATCTACTTTTAATTTTTTGAGGAACCTCCACACACTTTTCCAGAGCGGCTGCACCAGTTTGCATTCCCACCAACAGTGCAAGAGAGTTCCCGTTTCTCCACATCCTCTCCAGCATCTATAGTCACCTGATTTGTTCATTTTAGTCACTCTGACTGGCGTGAGGTGGAATCTCAGTGTGGTTTTGATCTGTACTTCCCTGATGAGGAGTGACGTTGAGCACCTCCTATCAGCCTCTGCTACAGGTGGTATGGACTATCACCAGCAGCCAGCCCTCCTAGGCATAGTGTGTGGTGATAGCTGGGAATAGCAGCTCGTCCTTAAACAAGCTTTTGCTTAAACACCTTCCTTAAACATCTTCCTGTGTTTCCTTAAACTTTTCCTTAAACTTTTTCCTTAAACACCTTCCTGTCTGGAGGAGGTGTCTCTGCTCATATTGTGTACATACTCTTTGTCTCCTGATAGAAATCATTTCCAGAGCAATCCAAAAGTCTCACTTAATTTCTGTTAAGTTTTCTTTTAAACATTATAAAGCGGGAACAAGCCAGTCTGACTGTAATCTAATATGACAAAGAAGTAACTTCACATTACCCTTTGAGGAACTGAATTCATAATTTATGGAATTGAGACTTTAGGTCCTTAGGTTTTTATAATTATATCCTAATGTTTTTGCTTTAGAATGAGATAAAATATTCATTTCACTATTAATATTCTCTAAACATTTTTATTCTCATGCTCAAAAACATGTTTTGCCTTCCACTTGACTATAATATCCAGGGCCCTGAGCTTGCATTAAAGGCTCTATGCAATCCAAGCCAATCGTTCTTGCCTAATATTTCACTATTCCTTACATGAATTATCTATCCTAACCCCTAGCCTGTGATTTCCTTCTTCATACTGTCTCTAGTATTTGTCTTCTCCTTTACATTCCCACAGCTAACACTCTAGTCTATTTCATTATAAACTTACATCTGGATTATTACAGCAGCCTACTTAGGTAGTCTTGTCAACGCCATTTTCAAACTATGCTGCTACTGGGTAACTCTTCCTAAAACATGACTTTTACCATGTGCCTTGTTCAAAACTCACCAATGACTCCTAATTTTCAAGAATAGAATGATCATTTTAAGATTTTTCCATGCCTGACTCCGTAGCAACTTGTAACTTTATCTGCTTTCCAAGTAGACTCCCTATCTAGATGTTTTTGTTTCCTCTTTCCTTTACGATGTACCTGACACCTTCCCCCACTGCTTTGTACCCTTCCCCAGCTGACCTAGGCCTTCGTTTTTACCTATAAAATACTCCTCATTTTTCCAGCCCATTTTTTCACCTCTTTCTTTAAGTAGATTTCAATAGAATACATATTCAACCAGTAGCTTCCATCTGTGACATTTGTTAAATTTTATTGTTTTTCTGGTCATTTGGAAGGCAGTACTTGTAAAAGGAACATGGACTTTGGAATAACAAGATTGCACATTTGGGTTCCATGTCCACCACCTTACTACTACCTGTGAAACTTGGCATACTACCTCACCTTTCTGAGGTTCATTTACCTCATATGAGGTACAATAAATTAGTACATTTATATACAGGTTAAGTGTGTGATTTTGCGTTTCCAATAAAGTGTAGTCTTATATAAAGCAGAATTGTACATCTTATAGTCTATATCGCACAATGTAGAACTAGTCATGGCAGATGCCCACAACCAGTCATCTAGGACTGTCATCTTCCAACTTGGATCTGTGACCCCAGCGGGTACACAAGGATTTTCCAAGAAATACATGGACATGAATAGCTTAAAAACCTGGGGCAAATTTCTAGATCTTTAACTTCCATCTATGTTCTTTCTTGAAGAGTCACCTACCTAAGAAAGTGCCTATAGCCAAGGAATTAATAGCTATTTTTCTGCTTTATAAAGAAAGTTTGAGTCTTTCTTTCATTCATAACCCATGGTATTCACACATTTAGAGAGCTGGAAAAAGGTACAATTCAAAATATTCTAAATATGGATATTATGACACTAATGAAAAGGAATGACACTACTGTTTGACAGACCTTTTTTTTTTTAACACATCAGATAGCTTCAGATTCTTTGCAAGAAGTAAAATGGAGTAGACTGTACTCAACTATGGATCATCAAAAATAACTTTTAATGATAAATCACCATGTTATTTTTGGCATGTAACTCAGAGAGTTTACAAGGAATTGTATGACATGATGAAAATAAAACTCCCTCCATTCCATTTTTTCTTATTTATGAGTACATCGTTCCTCAGGGCCTAGATCTATAAAAATGAAAAGTGGGTAGCTAATAGGTGTTGAAACGTATCTTATTCTAGCAATAAAATATATTCATCCTAGGATATAAGGACACACTAGCTAAAAGAAAAGAAAAGAAAAGAAAAGAAAAGAAAAGAAAAGAAAAGAAAAAGGCCTTATCCATAAGAAATGCATTTCATAAAAACTTTCACTTTAAAATTTAATAATTACCTAACAATATGTGTAATATATGTTGGTAGGGTTGATATTTAAGTTAATAGCAATAATCACAGTAATATGTAGAATAAAACACTTTTTGAAATATTGGACATCGTATCCCAGGAAATAAAGAAAAGCAACCTGTGATTTCAATGCCTATTATTGTGGCAGAGAAGCATAATACAGAAGCTAATAAAATAATTTAAGGCTAAAAATATAGAACATAATGACAAAGTAGTCCTTGGTGGAAATTAAGTTTAAAAAAGGAACTAGTATGTACATTTTAAAAACAGATTATAGAGGACATTAAATTGCTGAGACATTTATTAAGGTATTAAACATTTAAAATAGTGCAAGATTGTCTTACTGTCAATTTTTGTAATATACTAGATATCTTATCTTCATATGTTTTACAGAAAGTATTTCAACATCTGATAACATATTTAAATGTTAACTTAAAAGTGTGCAAATATATGTGTGTGTATACATATATGTATACATACATACATATATATATATACTTTCACAAAATTATTTTAGAAGGTATTAAAGCAAAGATGGTTAAGCAGCACCATTTAATCAAACATTTATTTGCATATTAATCCTTGCAATTAAATGAGAATCTAGTAATACTAAAAGAATACACAAAATAAGACAACAACCTTTTTGTTTTTTGGTAAGCCATATTATTAATCTTTCAAAATAGAAATTATCGCTAAAAACTAAAGAAAACAATTATGCTTCCCAGGAAAATCAAGATGAGACTTGTTTTCTTACCATAAATAATCAGGACATTGCCAAAATATTTGAAACTTTTTTTTTTCAGATATTGGACAATCATCATCATTCAAGGACTATTATCCTGATATTCAGAGAAGGAAAACAGAAGTGGTGAGTTATGTTATGTTTGTGGCTTTCTCTTTAGAGGCTTTCTAACCCATGGTGCAGGGAGGGGAATCCCAACTACAGAATGGCATTCTATCTAAAGAGGCAGAAATCATGGGGCACCTGGGTAGCTCAGTTGGTTGAGCATCTGAATAGGTTCAGGTCATGATCTTGCAGTTCAGCTCCTGAGTTTGAACACCACATGGGGCTCTGTGCTGACAGCTCAGAGCCTGCAGCCTGCTTTGGATTCTGTGTCTTCCTCCCTCTCTGGCCCTCTCCTGCTTGCTCGCTCTCTCTCTCTCTCTCTCTTTCTCTTTCTGTCTCTCTCAAAAATAAACATTAAAAACATTTAAAAAAAATAAAGAGGCAAAGATCAAATTTCAGGGAGGTAAAGGCAGCTGGAGGCTGAGGAGGGGAGTATAAGAAAAGAAGAAGGTATACAGGGAAAGAGTTCCAAAAGTCTATATAGAATACCCTGGGATCTGTTGCTGAATTCTAAGTTCCACATGCATAGAAAAATATCTACTTTTCCAAGAAAAGAAATACCAGAGATATATAACTAAAAAATATGCAGAGTTTGCGTAGTCCTGAAATACTTTTGTGTTTTAGCCAGCCAGAATAGAGAGATTACGTTGAACACTCAGGACAATCAGGAGAGATGGCCAGACATAATAGGAGAAAAAAATTTTTTTCTAGAGTAAAACTACCATGGACTTGCTAATAAAACTTAAAAGCAAGCCTCAAGATAAATAACTTAACTATATGGGAGACCAAAGTCCAACAGCCTTTGAAAGAATTTTTAAAGAACTATGCTACTCAACAATATAAAATTAACAAATGTCCAACACCCAATAAAAACGAGCAGACATATGAAGAAACAGGAAAATGTTGCCTATAACCAGTAATATAATAATAATTATTATTGATTTTACCATTAATAACCATCAGTTTAATTCAGCACATTCACAAATTAAGAGAATACCACATGACCACCTTCATAGACGATACAATTGAACACCAATTTATAGCAAAACTTATAGAATTTCCCTCATTACTTCTATATTTATTATTGAGAAATTTTCTGAATAGAAGAGGTACTCTTTCACCCCCATATATTTATATTTTAAAATTTTTTTATTTATATTAGTATAAATATATGAATATTCTATTTTGTGGATTAAAATTCAATACTATAATTATTTAATTTTTTTCTTAAATTTTTTCTTCTTGGTCATTGAACACAACGTCAGGTTTGCTCCTGTGTATTTTTTATCTTTTTTTTTTTTTTTTTTTTTTTAAAT
>NC_064816.1:104402875-104436080 GCF_023721935.1 Panthera uncia | reverse complement strand
GAGCCTGACGCGGGGCTCGAACTCACGGACCGCGAGATCGTGACCTGGCTGAAGTCGGACGCTTAACCGACTGCGCCACCCAGGCGCCCCTTTTTTATCTTTTTAAAAAGCCAAAATAATTTTGAAAAAGAGCAAAGGTGGAGGACTTATTTTATATGACTTCAAATATAAATATATATATAAATCAAGGGAGAAAAAAACAGAGTGCCCCAAATGAACACACACGCATATATGGTTAATCATCATTAACAAATATGCCAAGATAGTTAGGTGGGAAAATTTCTTCTTTCCAACAAATGTGCTGGTACAACTAGATATCCATTTGAAAAAATATATGTCTCAACCCTTACCTGACACTATTCATGCAAAATTCATTTCAGATGGATCCTAGACATATTGTAGAACTTAAAACTACAGAAGTGTTAGAAAAATGAGATAGGAAAAAATCTCTGTACATCGGGTAGACAAAGGTCAAAAAGTATGAATCATAAAAGGAAAAAAAATCAATAATTGGACTTTATTGAAATTAAAAATTTATGCCCTACAAAAGACATGTTTAAGAAAGACAAAGACCTGGAGAAAATATTCCCAATGCACATTTCTGATAGAAGACTGGCTTCTAGAATCTATAAGAATTCCTACAACTGAGCCTAACTGGCTCAGTTGGTTAAGCATCTGGCTTGGGCTAAGGTCATGATCTCACAGTTCGTGGGTTTGAACCCTGCATTGGGCTCTTTGCTGACAGCTCAGAGCCTAGACCCTGCTTCAGATTCTGTGTCTCCCTCTTTCTGCCCCTCCCCTGGCTTGTGCCCTGTTTATTTCTCTCTCTCAAAAATAAATAAGCATTAAAAAATGTTTTTAATAATTCCTACAAGAAAACAACTTCATTTAAATGAATAAAATAAGATAAGCAACTGCATTTAAATGAATAAAATAAGATAAATAACTTCATTTAAATGAATAAAATATTTGATAAGCTTTTCATAAGAGAAGCTATATATGGAAGACCAAGAAGCCCATGACAACTTGCTCAAAATCAGGAGTCCTATAAAACCACTGTAAGATATTACTACACATCAACTAGAAAGGCTACAATTAAAATGACTGTCAGGAATTCTGCTTCTGTCCAGGAAGGATTAACTGCTACAACCATTGCCTTCTGAATGTAAACATCTAACTGGACAAAGTATTTGCAACAACTCTTTCCAGACATTGAACAACAAAGGCAGAGTCCTGGGATCACAGAGAGAAGGGAAACAAACAAGGTCAGCCCTATAAATGCTCCAGTGTGCTTCCTGGAAGCAGTTTCCAGGCCGCAGGGTAGGAGGATGAGCCCAAAGGAAGCCTGGTAGCCTCATGGATTTGTGGATTTAAAAAGATAGAAATCAGAGTTTGAGTAGGCCAAGGTCTCTGGACAAGAAAGAAAAGGGAACTGTGAAAAGGGAGAGCCTTTTCTTTAGAAAGATTGTACAAGCCGCCCTAAAACTTATATGGCAATTCAAAGGACATAGAGTACACTAGTCAATTTTGAACTAGGTGTAAAGCTCAAGTTAACATATTACCAGAATTCAAGAATTTAATAAAGCTATAATAATCAAGACATTGTAATACTGGTGTTAAGGATATCCAAATAGGCCAGTGAAACAGACTAGGGAGTCTAGACATGCATGTACGACCAATAAATGTTTGTCAGACTGTCAAAATAAGACAATGGGTGAAGGACAGACTTTTCAACAATGGATGGTGGAACAACTGAATATCCATGCAGAAAAAAATAGATAAACCTGAACCCTCAAGTCACCCTTCAGGACGATTAGAGACCTAAATTTAAGACCTAAAACTATACATCTGCTAGAAGAAAACATAGTAGAAAATCATAGCCTTGGGTTAAAGATGTCTTAGGGCATATAAAGCTAATACATAAAAAAAAATCACCCCATGAACATCAAATTAAAAACTTTTATTTTTAGAAGAAAACTATTTTTAAAAAAGAAAGAAGCAAGCCACAAGCTGGGAAAAATATTTACAAAACAATGATCTGATAATTTTTTAAGTTATTATTTATTTGCTATTGAGAGAGAGAGAGAACTTGCGCAGGGGAGAGGCAGAGAAAGGGAGACAGAGAATCCCCACCAGGCTCTGTACTGTCAGCCCAGAGCCTGATGTGGAGCTCAAAGTCACGAACCATGACATCATGACGAGCCAAAATCAAGAGTCTGATGCTTAGCCGACAGAGCCACCCAGGCTGCCCTGATAAATGTCTTGAAGTCAGAATAGATAAATAACATAATAACTCAATGAGACAAAACATTAAAAATGGGCAGTTTACTGAAGAAGACATAAAAATAACAAGCCCAAGAAATGATACTGAACATCACGTCATTAGGGAAATGAAAATTAAAATCACGATGAAATACTATCAGCCATCCACTCTGTTAGTGTCATATCTACAAAATCTTTGGTTAACCCTTTTCTTCTATGTATTCTTCTCATAGTTCTATATTTTTGGGTCCACTTTCAGGTCTATGATCCATTTAGTGTTAATTCATATATATGAGGCAAGGTATGGAACAACATCTACATTTTGCATAATGATAGCCCATTGTTCCAGCACCATTTGTGTTTGCTTTTTACATTGAATTCTCATTGCACGTTTGCCAAAATCAATTGTTCTTATATGTGTGGTTCTATTTCTGGAGCCTTTATTGTATTTAATTAATCTATTTGTTTATTTGATGCCAGTGCCATACTGTCTTGATCAGTATAACTTTAATAAGTCTTGAAATCAAGTGTTAATCTTTCAACTATTTCATTGTTTTTAAAAGCTGTATTGACTATTCTGTGTCATTTCTGTATAAAGTTTGTAATCAGTTTGACACTTTCTACAAAAAAAGCCTCCTGAGATTTTGGTTGTAATTTTTTTGAATCTATAAATTAATGTGAAAATAATTTACATATTTAAAATGTGAGTTCTCCAACCCCTGTTCAATGTATATCTCTTCTTTTATTTAGGTGTATTCTTTCATTTATTCCAGTAATGTTTTATAGTTTTTGTATAGGTATAGTACAACTGATTTATCCCTTATTTTTTTATTTCCTCCTGGTGTGTATGAGGCATCATCAATCTAAACATCCTTACTAAATTTTGTTGGGGGTTAATCCTGTTTTGGTGGGGGGCAACAACTATAAGGAATGTGATCACTTTTTCAGATAAAACATTAAAAAGAATATCACTCTTCTTGCTCA
Organism: Panthera uncia; assembly: GCF_023721935.1. Classification (NCBI taxonomy): domain Eukaryota; kingdom Metazoa; phylum Chordata; class Mammalia; order Carnivora; family Felidae; genus Panthera; species Panthera uncia. The sequence goes on along the minus strand of NC_064816.1, from coordinate 104,432,834 downwards.
AATAAAAAAGAAAAAAACTTGAGAAAGGGTTTTAATTGACTTGGCTGGTTTACCTACGTGAATCTGACTTTATCTGTCAGGAGTGCTTTGTCAGTAAAACAGAAGATAACTTCATAATATTGGCTCAAACAAGTGGAAAATTATTTTTCCTCCATTATCAAAACTAAGGGAAACAGCCTATAGCCAGAAAAGTGGCTCAAAACCCAAGCTCTTTCCATTTTTCTGGTCCAGTATATTTGATGTTGGCTTAGGTGTTCATGCTTATTGCATTGTGGTTACAGAAGGGGCGCTGCATCTCAGGTACTACATCTGAATTTAGGCTGGTAAGAGAACAAACTGGCAAAAGGACAAGCCAACTGTTTCTGCTTATTCTTATGGGGGAAGCAAAATCTATCCCCAAGTACTATTCAGCAAACTTGTACCTCATTGGCCAGAAAGCGCCACATGGCCACTGTTAGCCACACGGGATTCTGGGAAATTGATTATTTTATCTTTCCAACCTCTTTGATAAAATTGGGAAGAGGAGAAATGGATTATATTCAAGTATTTGGGAAATCAAGCTCTAATGTCTGCCACACTGACAAATACTATGTGTGGCAGATAGAAATGTGTTATTAATCCAGCCTCGGTTATGAGCCTGTCTCTGAAGGTAGGGAAGGACACAATCAATTTTTACAAGAGGAAATTCAGGGATGACTAGGTTGACAGAGATGATGTTTATCAATCACACACAGAGTGAAGGCAAATCTCTGCAATTTCTCTCTTGGGATAATGCAATCGGATGGAATTCTCAGCAGCATTCTCCTTTATTTAAATTGGATTAGAAACAGAGTTTATATTAACACATATTATCCATTCCTAAGACCTACTAAGATTTCTCTAGAGAGGAAATATTGTACATGAAAAAAAAAAATAAGAGCATGGGTCTGAAGTCAGAGTCCTGTGTTCAAATCCTAGAATATTATCTAGATTTGTCATAGTCCATAAATATCCCAACTCTTGGAAGCTCAATTTCCACATCTGTAAAATGGAGATAGCTACACTGAATGGCCATAGTATTGGGGGAAGATTAAAGGAGATAACTTACATACAACGTCTAGTTTCTACCTGGCACTTAAAAATGTCCATTTCTTTCCTATGACTTCTTTCTTCTACTTTTCCCTTTTATTTCTTCTGACTAGATTTAAAGCATCTCTGAAGCTCCTATTTGTTCTATTCCCCAAAGGACTCCTTAAATGCCACAAGACATCCAAATTTTCAGAAGTTTGCATAACATTTTTGAAAGAGCCATGGAAACATATATGTCTGGCCAAATAACCCTAACCTTCCCAGGTCTAACCAAATGATAGTGTTGTGAAGCCTTGTCATCCTGGCTGTGTTCAGGATACAAACTTCCCTCATGATGCTGAGACTGATTTGCACACAGTAGAGGTCAACTCTGTCATATTTCTTTAGGAAAGCCTCCCCTGTTTTTCTAGTCAATTCATACATTTTTAGTATGACCCCACATTAACATGTTATGTCTCTGTTCCAGTGCTCACAGAAATTCTAATCTTGTGTCTGCCTCTGTGTGGCCGTTTTTAAATTTAGATTTGTATTTCTGAAGAAAGGGATAGTATTTTCTTCTGTTCACAACTGTATCCTAAGTGCCTATGCTCGAGATAAGAGATGGAGAATATTCCAGAATCAAGTACCTTTTCTGAGTTGTCCCTAAAACACATCTTCACCCCTCCCCTTCCCACAATTTATCAACACTTACTTGGATTGTAAAACTTAGGATGCTGCTTTGTGCCAAAGATAGCAGAAGTTATGTTTCTCTGTCACTAGCAACTTAAGGTCTTCTTTTTTATGATTCGTTTCTTAATTTATTCATTCACTTGCTGAAGTAGTTTTATTTTGGAAGAAAATATTCCATGCAGCTCTAATTTTTTAGTTTCACAAATGAAAGGATCCATTTACAAAAAGTGGGGACTGAGATAAAAGGCTCTAAAAATGCATTTCCCCTCAAGCAGATGGACTAGTACAATGTGCCGTGGAATGGACGTTTCCTGTCCTACATCCACAGAAGCATGGGAATGCAAGTTCATGATTGCGTGTTGGGGCCTCAGATTCAGAGTTCAGCCCTTGTAAGAGCTGTGCTAAGAGGTTTCTGCACTGTCTACCACCTCCAATTTGGAAACCCATTTGACTTTTTCCATTAGTGTTTTTCTTCTTTTTGAAGTGTTGTAATTCAGCCTCAGTGTGTGGTCTGGCTTCATTCTCACAAGAGCAGAGACAGGAAGACTTGAGCCAAACTGTGGTGGGCCAATGATACAAATTGCCTCTATTTTCCGTTTTAACAACAATTGTTTTTACTTTAACAACTCTGAGGCTGGAACTTTCTTGGGCGGCAGGGAGGAGGAGAGTGGAATTTTGAATATCCATGAATAAAAAAATAAATAAAAATAAAGGATAAATCTATGTGAAGTGGCCCACAAGAAGAAAAATGATTATATATCACTAATAGTATTTATATTTTATATAAGTATATACAATACATATATTATATTTTGAATTAAAACAATGCTTCTATGTGATTTGTCAGGAGTCACCAAATTGGTACATGCTATGACTTTGCCACCACAAACCAACTTACTTGTTTCATAGTGTATTATACTTCCTTTAGGATTCTAATTTGGGCTTGAATCCATGTGTTTCCATAAGTCAGCCACTCTTGAACCTGAACCAGCTCCTAACCTCACTTTTTGAATAAGTTAATGGGGGATATGTCCACATTTAATATCCAGTGCTGTATTCATTGCCTTTCTGGTTACCCATAATTGGATGATTACAGAAGGGAAATCTATTGTAGAGTGCGGAGTGCGATGCACCTCTCACTATGTTGAAATTTATGTTCATAATGTAAATTATGTAATAAATGATATGGTAAATGCAGGAACAAACATGTGGCTCTGAACTGAAATTCAACATGACACTCTCAAATAAATGTTGAAATGTTAGACAAACCATTTGTTTTTACTACCTCAACTTTTAAAGTCTGCTAAATGGGATAATGATTCCTGTCTCCACCTATATTGAAGAATTAAAGAGTTATTGTCTATAATGTGATTCTAAAGTCATCTGGCTCCCAGATGCACTGCTTTTTATAATAAAATCAGACATAGATAATCAACTTTATTCATTATTTACTATATAGCTCAATATTCAACTCAGGCTGAATTGAGAAGTTTTAAAATACTATCACTTCTCCGATCATTTCGTAAGAACGATTTGCCCACAACTCATATTCACCCCATTTTTATTAATTATAACCACAAATTCTGTGGTTGTATCTTCTTCTCATATAGTTGATATATTTCTTTGTCCCTCAGGATCTGAACCTATGTTTTCAATTCAGTCTGAACCTATTACTTTGGATTAGACTCTTTTTCAGTGTTGTCAGTGTTTACTCCACTTGTTCATTTCTGTATATATTTACTCAGTTCATAGATATTGACCACATTATATTTGCAAGGTATAGAGATAATACAAAAAATAAGAAACTCAAAGTTCCTGCCTTCAAGTAGTTTACATTTGGGGTTGGACTAGGTTAAGTTACAGAGAAAAACAAAAGAAAATATTGCATAGGGCATGGTAGGATGAATAATGATTTCTCGAAGAAGGTAACATTTGAAGAAAGATTTAAAATATGTAAAAAGTTAGGCATTCTGTTATGGGGAGAGGGAAGAGGAAGGATGAAGGCTGAGAAGGTGCAGAGGAGGTGGGGAATGCCAGAAAATTAGGCAAGGGCAAGGTTCCACAGGGGTCGTGGTCCATAATAAGTTCTTCCAATTTTATGTGGAGAGTGTGATACCATGAAAGCATTTGAGTACAGGAAACATTCACGGTATTAGTTTCTAATACTATAATGGCCTGTTTCTTTGAAAGAACCAGGAAAAAAATCAGTAAGTATATACTGAAGGTTTTCTTTGTGCAGGACATTAGGCTCAAATTGTGAGTAAATAAATAACACAATTAGAAGCCTGGCCTTCAGAATCTGACAGTGTATTAGAGCAGATGGATCACAAACAGATAAGAAGATAGGGATAGTGGATTTGGATGAAGGTGATTAAAAGGCACAAACTCCCAGAGTGCCTGGGTGGATCAGCCCGTTAAGTGTCCGACTTCAGCTCAGGTCATGAACTCAGGTTCACGATTTTGAGCATTGCTCTAGGCTCTGTGCTGACAGCTCACAGCCTGGAGCCTGCTTCAGACTCTCTCTCTGTCTCTCTGTCTCTGTCTCTGTCTCTGTCTCTCTCTCTGCCCACTTGTGCTCTGTCTCTCTCTCTCTCAAAAATAAATAAAAATATTTTTTTAAAGGCACAAATTTCCAGTTATAAGTACTAGGGATGTAATGTATATATAATGTCATGTGTGTGTGTGTGTGTGTGTGTGTGTGTGTATAGTTTTGTTTCTTGGAATTTTTTTGCCCTTGTATGAAGTGGTAGGTATAAACTAAACTTATTGTGATAGTCATTTCACATTATATGTAAGTCGAATAATTATGCTGTACACTCTAAACTTATACAGTGCTGTGTGTCAAGTATATCTTAATAAAACTGGCAAACGTACTTGTACATCAGGAGACTGCACATGCCAAATTAGTGGGATGGCCTTCTTCTCCTTAAAGAGCTGATTCTTCCTTGGGAAAACAGAGCAGTCACAGGTAAGGCAAATGGATGACAACAGAAGATTACTCCACACTATGTGCAAAATATTTGAAAATAGGCATATCAAGGAGAGCTAGAATAGTAAGATGATGTTGGTTGGAGAAAGAAGGCTTGAATGGGGACTTGAACAACTAGCAAACATCAAAGAGAGAGGAAGAAAAAGAAGATACAACAGAATATAATATATAGAACTCATGGGGCATTAAGGATTTTGGACAAGTAAGATAGGAGAGAGGAATGGACAGGCCAAAATTTTGCCTTCCAAGCCAAGCAGAAATTTTTAAATTTATTGATGAAGATACTGTCAGAATTTGTTCAGGGGAGTAATGAAAACTATATGTGAGGAAGACTAGAGTGAAAGGGATATAAAGGGAGGTCCAATAAAATGAAAGAAAGTTTGAAGTAATGTAACCCAATCTTTATATTTTACATATGTAAAAACAGGAGCCCAAGAATTGAACTTATTTTTTCAGGTTTTTACGGTCTGTGAGGATCAAGGAAGGGGAGAGAGAGAGATGTGAGTAGGTGGCTGAAACCCAAGACAGGACACCCTTATACAGCTTACTTTGGAGTGATGGCAGTACGATCACCAAAAGGTTTTAATGGATGTATAATAAAATATATAAAGGACATTTATAATTTGCATAAAGATATTTTTACTTTTTATTGAAATATAATGTGCATAAAGTATACACATTTGAAATGCAGAGTTTAATACATTTTTGCACAGGGAACATAGTTTTATGTAACTAAAAAACAGATGAAAAAATAGAACATATAGAAGATATAGAACATTCAAAAGCCTATTAACAGTCTACCAGTTAAAATGCCCTCAGATATTAACCAATATCCTCTTTTATCAACTAGATTCATTTTGCCAGTTTTAAACTTTAAACAAATGAAGTTATAAAATATAGGTATTCTTTTTTTATTGCTTTTGTTTATTTAATTTTAAATTCCGGTGTGGTTAACAAACAGTGTTATATTTGTTTCAGGTGTACAATATAGTGAGTCAACACTTCCACACAACAGCCGTTGCTCATCACAAGTGCACTTCCTCATCCCCATCACCAAATACAGGTATTCTTTCATGTCTGGTTTCTCTGAATCATCCCACAGGGAGGTTCACCTAGTTGTTAAATACAGCAGTAGAGTTCTTCTTTATTATTTCTGTATATCATCACATCGTACAGATGTACAAATATTATTGATGGAGTTTTGTTTCCTGTTTTCTATTGTGACTAATACGGCTGTGAATATTCTCACACCTGCTTTTAGTGTACAATGATATGTGTTTCCCTTGATTACATAGCTAGAAGTGGAATTGCTGGGTTATAAGGTATGCATGCACAAAGCTTTAGAGATACTGTCAGTTTACCAAAATAGTTATAAAAATGTATATTCCCACTAAGTGGTTTATAAGGGTTCCGCATCCCTCAAGGTCATTTAAAAAAAAAGTTGAGAGTTTAACTGAAATTGTATTGAAGCTATAGATAAATTTAGAGAGAATTGGCATTTTAAGAATATGGAATACTCCAATCTCTGGCCATAGTGGTTTTTTTTTTCCATTTATTAAGGTTTTCTTTGATTTCTTTTGTAACAATTTATAGATTACTGTGTTGAGGTATTACAGTTTTCATTATATTTATTCCTAGGTATTTGGTGACTTTCAAGCTATATTATTATTGATTTTTCTTTCAACTTTTATTTTCTGAATGTCTATAGCTAGTATATAAATGTAATTCATCCATATAGAGCGTAAATTCAACAATATTGCAAAAATTTAATTATAATTGTTTATCTGTATACTTCTTAGATTTGTGTGTTTTCCATCCTTATATTTATGCTTCATTCTGAATTATTTTCTACTAATCTATAATCTAATCACCGATACTGTCTTGTGCAATTCTTAAGTTGGCATTAAACCCATCTTTTAATACTCAATTTCAATTATCTAAGCTTTATATTTGATTTCTCTTTTAAATACTGTTGCTGTTCGATGAGGTTTTTCAAATTGTAATCTATTTTACTAAATATATTAATCTCCATTATTTAAGAATCTATATGTCTTTTCTTTGTTCTGGTTACTTGATTGCTGTTCTGGACATATTTTGTAAGTTTTGGAAAATACGTAGAAAAAAAGTATAAAGGCTTTAGACATCTTCCTCCAGAGAAGATTTAGTGTGTTTGTTTTTCCAATCCAATTTGAGTATAGGCAGATCACTTCCATCTAGGCAAAACTGGTCTATTTTTAGTTGGTTCTTACTCCTTGTATGCAACCCTTGCAGGAATCTCAATGTAAAAAAGTCTTAAGTGTTTAAATGGGATCATTCTTATTTGGGGGAGCTGAACGCTGCTTTTTGTCTCTCCAGCATCAGGAGATTTTCACAATCTCAGCTAAACTAGTTAGCTTCTGAGCAGCATCTCAGAGTTTCTCTGTAACAGAATCAGTGAGTCCTTGGGGTAGAAATTATATATAGACTGTCAGAGTCACTTTCCTAAAGTCCCTTGATAGGAGTTTCTTCAAATTATACCTCTTCTAATAATGCTAGGTCCAATTGTTTTGTCTTCCAAGAGTTTCTAGGCTGCTGTTTTGTGATCATTTTCTATGTTCAGGGCTAGGAATTGGCAGTCAAGGTGAAAACGTAGAGACAAATGGAGGGTTCATTTTAATGCATTAGCTTTCTTTTCAGGAATTTGGTTCCTCGATTTCTGGTTGCCTTAGTTATTGGAAAATAATTTTAAACAGTTCTTTTTTTAGTTTGTTTCATTTCACTCAGCTTTAATAGTTGATCTCTGAAAGATGTTTTGTCTAATACACTTACTGAATCACAGCAAGAATCTCTGAGCTATAAATACAGTTTCAAATATGTAAAATGATATTTAAGACAAAAATTAAAACAGGAGAATCCTTTTTTCCATTATTGTACTATTTTAGGTTTGGGACTTTTGGGGTTCTGTTTGTTTTGCATATTTATTATAACTTTGCAATCTCAGTACATGACATTTAAGAAACTTTATAACCTGACTCTTGAACAACTTCTCCAATACCATCTTCTGTCTTATCTCCTAAACCAGCCTGAACTTCTCAAGGCTTCAAAAATATTTCATGCATTTTCTCATATCTACATTTTTGCATGCAATTTTTATATTCCCAGAACTAAGCTTCTCAACTGATAAATCCGGAATATTTGCATGCAGCCAGTGGATTAAAGGTGTGGTAAGATATAGATCCTTTCAACTCACAGGGTGGCTGGTCAGAGTCAGGACTGGCCAGAGCACTCAGGGAAGTTGCCTCCAACTGAGAATTACTTCCTCGTTTCCCACAGTGTGCTGTAAAAATAGTATATGTGCTATGAAATGAACAAATTTGGAAGCAGTGGCCAAGAATATTTCCCTCCACTCTCTTCCACATTCCTATACACAATTAATTTTCATTCCATGAAAGGTTTTGCTCACTTTTTAAGACCTTGCACAATTGTAATCTCCTTTCCACTCACTTTATTCATTTCTATAACAACATAATGTTGTAATTTTGTGGCTTTTGATATTGTACCAAATATATGGGTTTTGAAGTTAGAAAAACTAAATTTGAATCCTACATGAGGTCTTGCGGTCATTGGTAAGTTTTCTTGGAGTGTCAGTTGTCACATCTGTAAAATGAGGGAAATACTACCTACCTCGTTATTTTAAAAATACTTTTTGAATGCATATTTTATGCTAACCACTGAGTTAGTCATTAGATTAAGAGAATTTTTGTGAATGTGTATAGCAATAGCATAGGAAACATCTTTTAATCCCTTAATTTGAAATTTTACTTTACATAATTTTAAGATCAGTAAATTAGATGGACAGCAGTTGGCAAAGGACTGGCACCAATTCATTGAGGTTCCAAATTTTAGAGCCTGAGTAAATATGCAAATTGTACCTTGTATCAGTTGGTCCCTTAAATTCTTATCGTTCTATAGATGAATTCTAAACAGTCTTCTTTGGAAGTCTGCTTGAAAGACTTCTCTTACTTGTGAGATTCATTAATCTGAGTAGAGAATCGTACAAATTATATGGATATTGGGTTTGCTTCCTAACTCATGGCATCTTCCTTACAGCGGCTCATTTTTTGAACGCAATTGGTTATCAAGAATGCAGACCCTAAGCCAGTCAAACCTGGGTTTAATTCCTGTCTCTTCCATTTACTAGGTGTTCATCTCATGTAAATAGTGCATTCATTGATTAAATAGCCAGTCTAGGCTCCAGCTTCCTCATCTGTAGAGACTGAAGTAATAATTGCATATGACTTGTAGGAATTTTGTGAGGATAGGAGGGGATTCTACATGTAAAACTATTATGGCATAGTGGTGCCTGGGTGGCTCAGTCGGTTAAGCAGCCAACTCTTGATTTCGGCTCAGGGCATGATTTCAGGGTTCATGGGATCAAGCCCTGCACCAGGCTCTGCACTGTCAGTGCAGCTTGGGACTCTCTCTCTCTCTCTCTCTGCCTCTCTTTTTCTCAAAATAAATAAATAAAAAATAAATAAATAAATAAATAAATAAATAAATATACATTTAAAACAAACAAAAAAAAACAAACAAAAAACTTTTCTGGCATGGCACACAATAAGTGCTCAATAGCCACTGGCTATTGTTATTTTCCCAGCCTTAGGCTCTCTTCCAAGAGTCTCAGTGCATTGGCCAAAGAGCAATTTAATCTATTTCCTTCTTCCACCACCATTTTCCAGTGTCCTCAATCCCAGGTGAGAGTGTTGGAAAAAGTTTTAATTCTGAAATGTATTTGGGCAGGCCAGTTATTCCACATAAATCAAGCACCCCCTTGAGGTTCCCCATTTTTTTAAAGCATGGGAATGTGGGCTGTCTTGGCTTCACTGCTTTTGTCCGGTGTGTAGGATGTCCTGGCAGTCCATCCACTTGAGCCTGAAATTTGGCCTTGGGGCTGGGTTCTGCTCACTTCCTCCTAAGTGGGCTTTCAGGCCAGGAAAATGTTGTAATAGAGTTTCTTCTCTCCAAAAAATCCCTAGAGATTCCTCCTCTTGGACTTGAGGGTAGACATTCAAATACTGCCTTCCTTGGATGTTTTTTAGTTTAGCCAAGGATTAAGTTTTTCAAATTGTCTGCCTTAATAAATATGTCCAACCATTCTATTCACTCTATATTTGAACCCAAGGTCAAGGGCTGTTTATATTTAAACCCTTTCCAGAAACTCATATTCTTTTCCTTTGTGACCTTTTAACCCACCTGCTGTGTGTGTATGTGTGTGTATATGTGTGCCTATGCGTGTGTGTGTGTGTGTGTGTGTGTGTGTGTTAGGCTCTTGATTGCTGACTTTTCCTTTTATACATTTAATCTTCTTTTATTTTCTATTTTAATATATGTACTAGAGCACAATGAGGTATTTTTAAAATAGATGTATATACTAACGTGAGAGGCAGAAAAAAATACTTTGGAACAACAAAAAAAATATGCAGGAAATGGACATGGAAAATACCCATTTTAAGTTTGGTGGGTAAAAGCACAAGCACATTAGGGATGGAAAAGTGCTTCCAGAGGACAGCCCTACTTAAAAATAGAGAGAGAGAGGGAGACCCCATGGCCCTGATTCTGATTCACAGTCTTTTATTTTAGGCTGTGATCCTGAGCCAACGTATTGAAACCCATTCGTCATGGAGTACCGACAGATGTAGGCAATGACACAAATGATCTCACTGTCTTCCAAAAGGTAATCTATACAAAGCACCATGGCTTATCAGCCCTTCACTTATCTGTGCACAGGATTTGTCATTTTCTCATTGAAAACACAGAGAAAAGTGAGGGCTATACAAACAATTACCCCAGGTACACAGAGATGATCTTGGAAGTTATAGCTACTTTATCTAGAAGAGTTCAAAAAAGCCTTAAACCTAATGACTACAAAGGAGAATGTTTCTGTCTTTAGCTAAGTGAGGCATGCATTTCTTATGGGAAAAGAAAAATTCTATCTATATAATCCAGGGTTGTTTTTCCTTCTGTTTATAGGGAATATTCTAATATACTATTTCAATCACCTTTAAAGATGCTGATTCTAAAGTATAATGCGGTGAGAACTGAATTCTCTAAAGAATAGTCAGCACCTTCTAGACTAAGCCCTTTGAAGAGTCATGGATACACATCCACATCATCTTAGACGATGAAGTTGGCAAGTTTCACTCTTCCTTCCTCTGTCTGTGCCTCCATACACCTTTCCAGTCACATCTTACAAGAGATATACCATATATTACATTCTTAAAGAACATGTGAGAATGATTAGTTCATTAAATGATCCATGTCTAGGGGCAGTGGAAGATCAAAATACGTCTGCCAAAATCTTTCGATCCAGCTTTGCCTACTGTCCCTATCTTAACCTTCTTCTTTTTCTTCTTCCTCTAATGTGTATAAAGAAAGGCCTGGTTTGTCCCTTTGCAAGGTTACTGGATCCTTTTAAAATGTTCTTATGTGAGATTTTATATTCCCCAAAGTTTGACATTTCCTGAATTTTCATTAATTCTGATGGCTGGGAAATTATCACCTAGTGAAATTTACAAAATCAAAGTAACCATGGGCCTCTCTTAAATACCAGCTTTAAAATGCTTATGGAGACTGGCAAGCTAATTGCCTTTTCTAGATGTTCTTGCTTACAGAACAGTTGCAAGGTAATTCTGGGAAGATTTCCAGGAGAACTTGATCCAGTAATCAGATTATTCAGAGATCCATAATGATATCATCAGCCTCGAGTACAGAGGCACTTTCTTGGAATGATTGCAGTGGAAAAGAGATTCAAAACTGACAATAAATATTTTCATAATTTTCAATAACAGTATCATGAACATTATGTTGGCTAGTGAATGGTGTTTCATTGTTTTCAATATTTTGACTAATAAAATTTATGAATGCCTCATTTAAAGATTGTATAAGCTCTATTACTATTGGAATATTTTTGTTAACCACAACTTTGACAGATAACATTGTTTTGTTTTTTCCTTCAAGCTAAGCCAACTTGGTGCTGAGTGAAATCTATTGTGTATCGTGACTTTGTCAATGCAAATTGAAGGCTATTCCTAGAACAACAGTATACAATGTTTAATCACTACTTATGGTACCCTATATTTTTCTCTTGAATAGGCTTGGGTTCATTTCTTTCAATGAAAGTTTGGCTTCTAGACTATGTTGTTGCCAAGGTATTCCATAGGAACCAGAAAGAGCTTCTCCAGAGAGTTCTAAGTAATTATTATACCACATTGACAAAAGATTCATATTGTCAGCTATTAGAATTATAGAGGAAACTTAAGCAGAAAAGTCAAACTTAAGTCCTCTGAAGAAAGAATCTGAAAGCAAAGAAGATCTAAATAAAATTCAGGCATAGAAAGTATACAGAAAGATGTTCCTGTGGTTATATGGAGCTTGTAAAAACTAGGGTGAGACAAAGAACTGAGAGCTAGACAAAGTCCTGTTACAGGTATGTCTCCTGGTTCAACAAGCCGGGCTTTGTCTTTAAAATGATCTCATTGACCAGGTCAGACAAGAGGCCCTTAAAGACAGGTTTTCCAATTTATGCCTTCTCTGAGATATCTCTCTTACCAAAGAGCCTGGAAGCTGTAATCATAAAACCAAACTATGACATCAGTTGTTTTCAAGTAACTAAAGACGTTAATGCAATTTTTATAGTGCAAAGGCTCTCAAAAGTTAGCACAGGCTAATGTTTCCTATTAAAAGCCATAATTGATCTCTGAAATTAATAAATATGTAATCTGGAAGTATTTTGTATCTTTTGAAATATATACAACAAATTATTTTACTAGACTTCCTATTTTACATATTCTGGTGATCAAAGAGAACAGAAAGAAAATATTTCCTTGAAATCAGAATTTTAAGAACCATGAACCCCTACGTATCTTCTCACCTTTTTAAAACTAGAGTGGGCGTCTTAGTTTTTCTAATTCCTTTTTGTCAATTCATGCCCCAGTGAAATTTAACAAATAATTATTGAATGCATTAATGCCCTCAGCATTCTGACCATAGGAATATTATCAAAAATAACAACAGTCATGGTTTCCATTAGGGATACAAGGTTTTGTTAGAAAATACAAACATAAGTTCAGTATATAGCAGTACAAAACCGTACACCAAACACGGTCAAAGAAGCATATATGGTACAATATTACTACAGGTAATATTAGGAAAATTTTGCAGAACACTTGAGTTACCAGAGGATAGCAGAGAGAAAAAAGCCGGATTTTAAAAGGAATAATTAAAAAATTCAGTTTAGTAAACTTGACAGCAATCACTGAACTCATTCTTGTACAGATCGTTAAATAATGTTTTGGTTACTAAAAAAAAAAGTTTTAATTGCAAAAGCATTGGCAAGAGTTTATTTAAAAAGTAATGTGGGGCACCTGGGTGACTCATTCGGTTCAGCCTCCGACTTCAGCTCAGGTCATGATCTTGCGGTTTGTGGGTTTGAGCCCCACATCAGACACTGTGCTGACAGCTCCAAGCCTGAGTCCTGCTTCCGATTCTGTGTGTGTGTGTGTGTGTGTGTGTGTGTGTCTGCCCCTCATCTTCTCTCTCTCTCTCTCTCCCTCTGTCTCTCTCTCAAAAATAAATAAACTTAACAAAATTTTTAAAAAAAAGTAATGGAACATCTCTACTCTCTGCTCAATGAGGAGTGAGTAGCTTTGAGCAGAAGCAGGCAAATATTGATAGTTGTAACTTGTATTTGTGCTTCACAAGTACCAGGCTCTATGCTTAACACATTGCCTACAACACTCTTAGACTTTCTCATCACAAGTCTATGAAGTAGGAAATCTGTTATATCCATTTTACATATGAAGAAACTGAGGCCAAGAGTGAGTAATAATTTGCTTGTAGTCAAGTGTCAGAGAAGTAGTAAAGTTGGCCTTAACATGATAATAAGACTCATATACCTGTAATATAACTTCTAAATTATAACATATAAAAATAATGTTTGATAGATGTCTCCTTCTAACTATAACAAAGTAGATTGCATGACAGTAATACTGCTGCTTAGGTTAACTACAGAAAAAAAAAATTTAAACTGCAAAACACAAAAACCAAAACAGCCAATTGGAGGGATGGGAGAACAGTCAAGGAGACCTGGGAGAGAAGAAAAATGAATTAAAATATGTCATACATTTGCCACTGATATTTTTTCCTTGGGACATTTGGTAACTCAAAGCAATTAGTATAAAGGCTTAGCAAAAAATATCAGGTTAAAGGTTTTAGCAAGCAAACTGGGTTCAAGAGATAAAAAGTTGGAATTCAAGACCACCAAGACAGCAAAAATTTGAGATTCCAATATCCCAGTGAATAAAGGCAATCACAGAGAAATGAGACCAACATTCTCTGTACAATTTCCCCTTAAGGGACTTCCTAACTCCAAACTACTCTTGTGTGGGCCAGATTTAATAGAAAAAAAATTGGAAAACATCTGATAAGGAGTTAAAAAGTGAAACACATTTTATCAGTATTATGTTACAGCAAAGGAAAAAAAAATGGAATTTAGTCTTCACCAAGGATAAAGGGCCCTCACCAAGGATAAAGACCTAGGTTTATTTATTTTTTAAAGATTATTTATTTATTTTGAGGGAGAGAAACTGTAAGAGAAGAGCAGAGAGAAGGGGAGAGAGAAAGAATCCCAAGCAGGCTCTCTACTCTGAATGCACAGCCTGATGTGGGGTTCAGACTCATGAACCATGAGATCATGACCTGAGCCAAAACCAAGAGTCAGATGCTTAACCAACTAAGCCACCCAGGGACCCTGAACTTTACTAGGTTTAAAAGCACACCAGAAATAAGCCAGCCTTCAAAAACATATATAAACAAAATGAATATAAACAAAAATGATTTCAATTTTTAATTGGAACAACTTAACCCACCCATATTTTAATTTATTTTTAGATAAAAATTAAATCTCTGGTAAAAAAGAAAGACTCTATAAGTTTTTATATAAAGGGTTTAGCATACAATAAAAAAAATTACTAGGCATGCCAGAAGATATAACCAAATGATTGAAAATCAGGAGAAAAAGATCCCAGATTATAGAAACAGACACATAGATGACTCAGCTCTAGGACTTTCCAGATAAGAATATTAAAAGAATTATCACTATATTCAAGAAATTCAATGGGGATTTCACTATAGAAGGGAGTCTATAAAATAGAAACTAATGGAAATTCTATAACTAAATAAATACAATGATTGAAATTAGTAATTAAATATTTTTAACTCTGAGCAAGATATATGCAATAAAAACCACATCTCATGATGGGATTAGAAAATTTAAAGATTATTTTAAAAGCATCCAGGAAAAATGACTCCATTACTTGTATAGGTGCAATTGTAGACTGAGAATCAACTTTTCAGCAAAGGATAATGGAATGACATCTTTAGAGTTCTAACAGCAGCAGTAGCAAATTACAACTCTATAATCAGCAAAAGTAAGCTCACAAATTAAGAAAATGTACCTATACTTTTCATCCCAAGAAAAATGCTTTGGGAAGAAATTATCATTAAAATTAATATTAAATGGGATTTTTTCTGGCTGACAGAAAATGACTTATGATTGAACATAGTAATGCAAGCAGGAATGAAAAACAGTAGAAAGATTACTTCTTCCAAGTGGTGCCTTGGAGGCAGTAGGCTGCTGTAGGATGAAGCTGAATATCTTCTGAGCTACTGGCTGCCAGAAATTCATTGAAGTGGATTATGAACATGAACTTCATACCTTCCTTGAGAAGTGTGTGGCCACAGAAATCGCTGCTGCTGATCTGGGTGAAGAATGGAAGGGTTATATGGTGTGAATCAGTGGTGGTGGTGACAAACAAGGCTTCTCAAGAAGCAAGTTGTCTTACCCATGGCCGTGTCCACCTGTTGTTGAGTAAGAGGATGCATGATGTAGACGAAGGAGGACTGGAGAAAGAAAGCATCTCTCTGTTTGGGGTTGCATTGTGTATGCCAATCTCAGGGTTCTCAACTTGGTCATTTTAAAATAAAGGGGAGAAGGATATTCTTTGACTCATTGATACTACTGTGCATCATCACTGGGGACCCAAAAGGGCTAGCAGAATCCCCAAACTTTTCGGTCTTTCTAAAGAAGATGATGTCTGACACTATGTTGTAAAAAAGCACCTGAACAAAGAAGGTAAGAAACCCGGAACGAAAACGCTCAAGTTTCACTTTCTTGTTATTCCACATATCTCCCAACGTATACATCAAGAAGTCTGCTCTGGAGAAACAGCATATTAAGAAAAATAAAGAAGAGGCTGCAGAATATACTGAGCTTTTGGCCAGGAGAATGAAGGAGGCCAAAGAAAAACTCCAGGAACAGATTGCCAAAAGATAGGGGCTGTTCTCTCTGAGAGTTTCTACCTCTATGTCTGAGTCCAGTCAAAAATGAAATTTTCTAAGAGTAACAAATAAATAATATCAGACATGAAAAATAAAAACAATAGAAACATGAAACATAAGAGTAAATATAAGTAAATGTTGATCCTTTTAAAAGCAATAGTAACAATACTTTATAAGGCATAAAATATATGTAGACTTAAAATAAGTTACCAAAACAAACAAACATAAAGATGGAGATAGTTAAATGGAGTTGAAATAAATAAGATCTTTGGATTTCTGGAAAGTGGTAAATTTACTAATTTGAAATACAGTCTAATAAATCAGAAAAGAATTAAGGGATACATAACAAACTAAGAGAAGGAAAATAAAATAATAAAACATATAGGTTAAAAAATAAGAGGGAAGAATGAAATTATTAGGAAAACATAAAACATATAATAAAATGCTGAATTAATATACAAATAGAGCAGTAAAACTTTAAATGTAACAAATTAACGAATTCATCTAGTTAGAATACAAAATTGTTGGACCGGATAAAAAACTAAGTGGGGCACCTGGGTGACTCAGTTAGTTGAGTGTTGGACTTTGGCTCAGGTCATGATCTCACAGTTTGTGAGTTGAGCCCCACGTCGGGCCCTGTGCTGACAGCGTGAGCCTACTTTGTATTCTGTGTCTCCCTCTCTCTGTATCCCTCCCCCACTAGGGCTCTGTCTCTCTGTCTCTCTCTCTCTCTCTCTCTCTCTCTCAAAAACAAATAAAAATTTAAAAAATTGTAATATCAATCAATCAATAAAAGTCAACTATAATCTATAAAAGTCACAGCCCTTGAATGTTTAAAAGTAAAAATGTTGGACACGTGCCCTGAACACTCTAAACACAAAGAAGGTGATATTGTTATATTGATATCTGAGAAAACAGATTTTATTTTTTTTATTAAAAAAATTTTAATATTTCTGAGACAGAGAAAGACAGAGCATGAGTGGGGAGGGGCAAAGAGAGAGGCAGACACAGAATCCAAAGCAGGCTCCAGATTCTGAGCTGTCAGCACAGCACAGAGTCCGACGCAGGGCTCCAACTCACAAACTGTGAGATCATGACCTGAGCTGAAGTTGGTCGCTCAACTGACTGAGCCACCCAGGTACCCCTGAGAAAACAGATTTTAAAGCAGGAGGTATTTCTAGACACAGGGAGAGGCATTTCATAATGATGAAGTTATCAATCCAATAGGAAAATATGACAATTCTAAATTCTTCTGCACTATCAATTTTAGTACTGGCCTCCAGAAACTGATAGGAAAAAAAATAGTCGAATTATTTTAAAGATGAAGGTGATTAAGAATATGACTATTAATTCACATTAGCAAGAATTTAAATTTTAGAGCATACACAAGCTTTCATAATAGAAACTTTTCAAGTGTGACATGAATGAGCTTCTCTCTGAGTATGGCTTTCTCTCCGTTCCTCAACTTCCATATCAGATCCATCAGAATCCTATTGCTGTTACCTTCAAAATATAACTAGCAACCATTTCCTCACCATAGTGCCTGTTAGCACCCTGGTCTGAGCCACCACTGACAGAGCACTGAACAAACCTTCCTGCTTCTATTCTTTCTCTTTTACAGTTTAGTTGTGGAATGGTAGTGATTCCCTATCTCACTGAAATTATAACATGGAATCCTTACAGTGGCTTACATAAGGCCTTTCTCTATTTGCCCAGAGGAATTAGGTCCCTTCTGCTTTTCCCTCATTGATATTCTTACAACACCCCAGGCACACTGTCAACTTGAAGTCATTTTTCCAGTCTTTCTGCCTAGATTTCCCTATACCATACACTCACGTTAGATTTCTCAATAAAATTAGTAGTCTCGATAAAGACTACTGTAGTAAATTTTGTCATCAGCATCCATTTCCTCTCCCTAGTGTAAGGTTAGACTTGGCCATCTGACTTGTTCTGGCCAATGAGAAAGGCCAAGGGAGAAGGAAGCTTTGGTAGGTCATGCTTTGCTATGTTCTCTCTTTCAATCAATATTATTACTAAGAAAGTACTGTCCTTGCTCCATTAATCTTTGTACAGGAAAAAAGATGACGGTCATAAACAAGGGCTGCTGCCACCCGTTATTGGTTGTTGACATGTATAGTGAGTGAAACAAAAATATCTGTCACTGTAAATCACTGAGATTTGGAATTATTACCACAGCATAATCTAGACTATATTATCTACATTCACCAACCTCTTCAACTCTGCAAATGACCCACTCCTTTTCTTGTCTCCTCTGTTGTTATGACCTTGATCTACTTGATTCTCTATTCCATAATAGTTATCACTTCTCATCTTTTTGGAAATCATCTTCAAGGGTCACTTGTGCTTCTCTACACCTTGGTGGGTATACCAAGAATGAAAAGTCCTGATAGCTCCTTAACTGGGACATTCCTCAGTTGTGTTGATAGAGAAGAGAGAAGTCTCTCTCTTGAGAGAGAAGTTAATGTCTCTCTCTCAGACAAAGACAAGACTCGCTTACTGCTTGTTATGAAATATCCCATTTTGATGTGAGGTTGTGATGCAACTCTACTGTGTGCACAGCATCCATCTGGTCCCATCGGCATAATTCCCATGCCAAATATGCTAATGTTCTTGCTGTGCCTGCTATGCTGTGCATAAAAGAGTACCTTGTCTCTGACCCAGGAATCTCAAGTCTTCAGCCAGCAACCATGAACCAGTAACAGGGTATCTATCTAATTAACTTGCAAATAGGTAAAATCCTAGATTATACATTCACATTATATTATTGACTTAATTATTATGTTTATCACTTATTTATCTCTTCCCATGAAAATGTAATTTCCTTGAAAGTGCAGATAATTATCTTTTGTCCAGCCAATAGATTAGTCTTGGGACACAGTAAAACAATAAGTATTTCTTGATTAAATGAATGAACAATGAACAAATTTTATCACAAAATAGTAACCACCTAAAATTACATGTATTTCAGCTTTCATACTGGGAGTTGGAAGCTATATTAGATAATTTATATGTTCCCTTATATAGTTAAGATTATATAATTCTATGAATGTTGAAAGCAACCAATACTATAAGAAATTATAAAAAGGAGAGTTAAAATATAAGGTATGTATGAGAAAATCTGAGAGATTCTGCTTCCAAATAATTTAGAGACATGATAGTATGATTTTCCCCCATAAGTTAATATATAGAAAAGGGCAAGTTGGATACAATTTATCAGGATATGCTGTGTGTTTGCACGTGTCTGTGTGTGCCCTGAAGGAATTGTAAGAATGGTTGAGACTAAAACAAAATAATCTCTGCATCCAAATTGATATATTTGGTAGGTGGTGATAAGTTTGAAAAAGGCATATAATTTTTTCCAGTTGAAAATGGGTTCTTTTGACACTGGAAATGGAGATATGAAAATTCATTTTTACCTTGGTGAATGGTTGGCCGTGAAGCAAGATTGTTGCACATATTTTATCTCAGGGGAGTAGGTGGGCTTGACATCTGGAAGTAAGAGGTTAGAGCTCATCACTTGGGTAGAGTGGGAGGAAATGAAAACTCAGAGGTGGGTCAGAACATCTTTAAAAAGGAGGAGGATTTTGGCAAGTGACTAGATAAAGTTCCAGATGGATTGGCTAGTAGGTAAAGTACTGCAGAATAATGGACTGTGTAAAGGAGGAAGTTCAGTTCAGTAACTCATTGTGTGGAGTCACATTATGTAAAACGAAAAAAAATTCTAAAAGCTTTTCTTTTTCTATGTCAAAGGAAGTGTACGGGATAGGAAGGAACACATCTTATTTCCTGAAGTTCTTTCTAATTACCTAGAAAGCCATGTTTATGTTTCCTAAAACACTGTAGTAAGGATCAAACTTTCTTTAGTACATAAGCCAGGTAAAACCTTTGATGTCAAACCAACCGTTTCAGACATTAAAGTTTGACAAGCTCCAGCTCTCTGAAAAGAGTAAGAAAGTATAAATTAGTTTCCTTTATTGCTTCTCATGAATAATTAACTCTGTTAATATTCTTCTAATCCTAAATTTTTAGAAAGAGCAAAAAGAACGCAATCATTTACTTGGAATCAACATATTCCAAATTTCCCCAGAAACTGTGGCCTGGAGAATACAGAAAGGAAAAAAAAAAAAAAGACAGTAGAGGGAAAATGATATGTTCTGATTTCTTGCAATAATAATCTTATAGTCATGACAGGTCATGATCTTCCTATAATACTCAAAAAAAGAAAAAGAAAAGAATTTTAGGTTACGGTGCACAGATGACAGCAACAGATAATTGGTAATGTCAATAAAGAGATGTTAGATGTCTGACTAATAAAATACTTCTGGCTTGCTTCCTGAGTAAATCCTTTTAAAGAGAAGAAAAACTATTTTAAATGGATAATTAATCTCAACAGCACTGGAAAATAAAAACAATGCTTGTCTGGCCCAACACACAAAAGCAGGCTGTGCAGGCTATGACTCGCAAAGTACTATGCATATATACAGCAATCCTCCACTGGCAGGTTAGAAATAAGGAGGGATTTCTGTAAAACAGAAAGCAGGTAGAATCAGACTGACAGGGAGGCTGCAGGGGAACATTGACATAGAACACTTACAGAAAAACTATCATGAAATATAGATCAAAGTAATTAAATGTGAGGAAGAGAATGATATCCAGGGGATCTGTGTGGGTGCCTATAAACTTCACAAGAACTGGACCTTCCTCTGTCTCTTGGTTTGACTAATCAAGAGGATTAGCAAAGGTATTTGAACAGTATCCCAGGCAACTAGCCACTCTTTGAGAGGAGAGGGAGCCTAGTATCCAGAAGACAAACTACAATTACACCTCCTGCAGGGATATTCTATCCATTTCTCACAACTAATCATGCAAACAGTTCTATCAAAATTTGAACAGCTGTTATTACCTGAGACCGTGAGCAGGCAGTAATGAACCACCAGATACATGAAGAAAATCCAATAATCAGAGTAGCATAGAAGACAATTTTCCTCACAAAAATTTGCATCTTCAAAGTAAATATACATACAACAAAATCCTAACATGAATGAAGAAAGAACTATATGTGGAGATACATGGTAAAAATGTAGAACTCTGAGGATAAAAAGAAAAGGTGAAAGCTTTTTAAGAGCTGAAAAAAAAAACTTTCTTACAAAAGAGTAAGAATCAAATTAGAATCAGACTTCTTCCTCAACAGCAGATGCTATAGCACAAGAAGGAGTTTTTCAAGTTCAGAGAACATGATGGTGAATTTAAGCCTTAATCTTATATCCAGTGAAACCATTGATTGATAGAGCAAAATAAAGACATTATAAAATATCAGCATTCATAAATTTCCCTAATCACAGTCCTTCCAAAAGAGAACTATTGGAAGATTATTTCCACCAAAATTAACAATAAATCCAATCAATACGACTAAATATGGTGACAGATAAACGGTAAGAAAAATCTTAAGTAGGTGTAATAGCTGGTTCCTAATGTAAAATACATTAGCAAAACATGGACCTAAAATACACATGCACTGAAACTTGAAGTAAAGGAAGATTTAGAAATGGAGGTATAAAAATATGCAGTTTCTATAAAGAGGAAATTGGCTTGATGTTGTTTAATCCTGGATTTTGATAGAATAAGTTATTAAATTAATTTCACTAACATCACTAGCCAAAATTAACATGAGCAGAGTCAAATCATTATAAATATCAAGACTTACAGATTAGCTTAACATTATTCCAATAATGTGGATTTACACAACAGATATCTATTGTTACTATCAGAGCTAATTGTGAAATGAGAAGTAATTTAACTACTAAAAACAAAAGAAAATAGGCAAAACAATAAAAATAAATAAATAGATTTCAATGTGAAAACAAAGAAATGGAACCAACAGAAGTAATTCTTTTGCCAAAAGAGGCACTCCATCAATATGGAGTGCAATATGTCCTAGGCATTAATGTATCTAATAGATTCAAAAATTGCAAGGGGCGGGGCGCCTCCCCTGTTCATGCTCTGTCTCTCTCTGTCTCAAAAATAAATAAACATTAAAAAAAAAATTAAAAAAAAAACAAAAATTGCAAGAGGCATTAACAAAAAAATTGTCTAAAGAAATTTTAAGATAAATGAAATTTTAAGATAAAATGAAAAAATTTTCAGATAAATTTAAGATAAATGAAATTTTAAGATAAATGATTATATGAATGTATATATCTATATATCTATCTAACTTTGTACTCATATATATAAAGTCTACAAATGAAACAATATAACACTTTTTTTTCAAAAAGTGGGGGAATTCACAAGTTAGCTAGGCACCAAGCTATAGAGGAGAGTAAATCTCTACAGATGCCAAAAAGCAGAGGCCATACAGCCCACATTATTCTTTTTTTTAAACACCACAATAAAGATATCTACTTAATAATTTTAAAATAAATTAGTTTATCTCATGGAATAATATAGAAATCAAGAAGAAAATGAGAATTTCCTCAAAAATAAGCAAAGATAGAAATAGTGTTACTAAAAACTCTGGGAGGTGACCAAAGTCAGGCTCAAAATAAAATGTTCACCCATAAATTAATTTAATAAAATACAAGAAAATTAAAAATTGAATTATGTATGCTTCATATCAAGAAAATACATAAAAATAATATAAAGCAGAAGAAAGGAATAAATAGATAAGAACACAATTTTTAAGAAAAAGTAGTAATGATAAGAATGCCAGAAGCTGTCATTTATTTTTTATTATTTTTTAAATAATAATTTCAGGAATAGAATTTAGTGATTCATCAGTTATGTATGACACACAGTGTTCATCCCAACAAAGGTCCTTCTGAATGCCACTGTCCCATATAGCCCAACCCCCACCCAACACCCCTCCAGGAACCCTCTGTTCTCTGTATTTAAGTCTCTTATGGTTTGTCCCACTCTCTGTTTTTATATTATTTTTGCTTCCATCCCTTATGTTCATTTGTTTTGTATCTTAAATTCCACATGTGAGTGAAATAATATGGTAATTGTCTATCTCTGAATGACTTATTTTGCTTAGCATAATATGCTCTAGTTTCATCCACATTGTTGCACATGGCAAGATTGCATTCTTTTTGATCGCCGAGTAATAGTCTACTGTGTGTGTGTGTGTGTGTGTGTGTGTGTGTGTGTGTGTGGCTGTGGGTATATATCCACATCTTTATTCATCAGTCAATGGACATTTGGGCTCTTTCCATACTTTGGCTATTCGATAGCACTGCTATAAACATTGGGGTGCATGAGCCCCTTTGAATCAGAACTCCTGTATCCTCTGGATAAATACCTAGTAGTACAACTGCTGAGTCATATGGTAGTTCTATTTTTAATTTTTTGAAGAACCTCCATACTGTTTTCCAAAGTGGCTGCACAAGTTTGCATTTGCACCAGCAGTGCAAAAGAGATCCTCTTTCCTCACATCCTCGTCAACATCTGTTGTTGCCTAAGTTGTTAATTTTAGTCATTCTGATAGGTTTGAGGTGGTATCTCATTGTGGTTTTGATTTGTATTTCCCTGATGATGAGTGATGTTGAGCATTTTTTCAGGTGTCAGGTGGCCATCTGGATGTCTTCTTTGGAGAAGTATCTATTCATGTCTTTTGCCCATTTCTTCACTGAATTATTTGGTTTTTGGGTGTTGAGATTGGCTAAGTTCTTTGTAGATTTTGGACACTACCCCTTTATCAGATATGTCATTTGCAAATATTTTCTCGCATTCTGTCAGTTGCCTTTTAGTTTAGCTGATTGTTTCCTTCACTGTGCAGAACCTTTTTATTTTGATGAGGTCCCAATAGTTCATTTTTGCTTTTGTTTCCCTTGCCTCTGGAGACATGTGGAGTAAGAAGTTGCTGCAGCCAAGGTCAAAAAGGTGTTGCCTCTTTTCTCCTCAGGATTTTGATTGCTTCCTGTCTCACACTTAGGTCTTTCATCCATTTTGAGTTTATTTTTGTGTATGGTGAAAGAAAGTGGTTCAGGTTTATTCTTCTGCATGTCATTGTCCAGTTTTCCCAAAACCATTTGCTAAAGAGACTATCTTTTTTCCACTGTATATTCTTTCCTGCTTTGTCAAAGATTAGTTGGCCATACATTTGTGGGTCCATTTCTGAATTATCTATTCTGTTCCATTGATCTGAGTGTCTGTTTTTGTGCCAGTACCATACCATCTTGATGATTACAGCTTTGTAATCCATGATTGTGATACCTTCAGCTTTGGTTTTCTGTTTCAGGATTACTTTGGCTATCCGGGGTCTTTTCTGCTCCCATAAAAATTTTAGGATTGTTTGTTGTAACTCCATGAAGAATGCTGATATTATTTTTGTAGGGATTGCATTGAATATGTAGATTGCTTTCAGTAGTATTGACATTTTAACAATATTTTTTCTCACAATCCATGAGCTTGGAATGTTTTTCTTTCTTTTTTTTTTTGTCTTCAATTTCTCTCATAAACTTTCTATAGTTTTCAGTGTATAGATTTTTCACCTCTTTGGTTAGGTTTATTCCTAGTTATTTTATGGTATCAGTGCAATTATAAGTGGGATAGATTCCTTGATTTCTCTTCCTGCTGCTTCATTATTGGTGTATAGAAATGGAACTGATTTTGTACATTGATTTTATATCCCATGACTTTGCTGAATTCGTGGATCAGTTCTACCAGTTATTTGGTGGAGTCTTGGATTTTCCACAGAGTATCATGTTATCTGTGAAGAGTGAAAATTTGACTTCCTCCTTGATGATTTGGGTACTTTTTATTCCTTTGTGTTGTCTGATTGCTGAGGCTAGGACTTCTAACACTATCTTGAATAACAGTGGTGAGAATGGACATCCTTGTTATGTTCCTGATCTTAGGTGGAAAGCTCTCAGTTTTTTTCCCCATTGAGGATGATATTAACAGTGGTTCTTTTGTATATGGCCTTTATGATCCTGAGTTGTGATCCTTCTATCCTTACTTTCTGAGGATTTTATTAAGAAAGGGTGTGGTATTTTGTCGAACATTTTCACTGCATCTATTGAGAGGATCATGTGGTTCTTATTCTTTCTTTTATTAATATGATGTATCATACTGATTTATTTGTGGATATTGAACAAAACCTGCAGCCCAGGAATAAATCCCACTTCATTGTGGTAAATAATTCTTATAATGAATTGTTGGATCTGGTTGACTAGTATCTTATTGAGGATTTTTGTCTTCATGTTCATCAGGGCAATTGGTCTGTAGTTCTCCTCTAGAGTGGGGTCTTTGGTTTTGGAATCATGGTAATGCTGGGCTTGTAGAATGATTTTGGAAGTTTTCCTTCCATTTCTATTTTTTGGAACAGCTTCAAAAGAATAAGTGTTAAGTCTTCTTTAAATGTTTGGTCGAATTCCCCTGGAAAGCCATCCATCCCTGGACTCTTGTTTGTGTTGGGAGTTTTTTGATTACTGATTCAATTTCTTTACTGGTTATGGGTCTGTTCAAATTTTCTATTTCTTCTTGCTTCAGTTTTGTTAGTTTATATGTTTCTAGGAATTTGTCCATTTCTTCCAGACTTCCCAATGTATTGGCATATAATTGCCCATAATATTCTCTTATTATTGTTTGTATTTCTGCAGTGATGGTTCTGATCTCTCCTCTTTTGATTTTATTTATTTGGGTCCTTTCCTTTTTCTTTTTTGATCAGTCTGGCTAGGGGTTTATTAGTTTTATTAATTCTTTCAAAGAACCAGCTCCTGGTTTCATTAATGTGTTGTACTTTTTTTTTTTTTTTTCAATATCATTGCTTTCTGGTCTAATCTTTTTATTTCCCTTCTTCTGCTGGTTTTGGGCTTTCTTTGCTATTCTTTTCCCAGCTCTTTTAGGTGTAAGGTTAGATTGTATATCTGAGACCTTTCTTTGATCTTTAGGAACGCCTGGATTGCTATTTACTTCCCTCTTATGACCACCTTTGCTGCATCCCAGAGGTTTTGGGCTGTCATGTTTTCATTTTCATTGGCTTCCGTGTACTTTCTAATTTCCTCTTTAATTTCTTGGTTAACCCATTCATTCTTTAGTAGGATGTTCTTTAATTTCCACGTATTTGTGGTCTTTCCAAATTTTTTTGTGTGGTTGATTTCAAGTTTTATAGCACTGTGGTGTGAAAATATGCAAGGTATGATCTGGGTCTTTTGTACTTGTTGAGGGCTGATTTGTGACCCAGTATGTGATCTATTCCAGATAATGTTCCATATGCACTTGAGAAGAATGTGTATTCTGCTGCTTTAGGATGAAATGTTCTGAATGTATCCGTTAAGTCCACCCAGTCCAGTGTGTCATTGAGAGCCATTGTTTCCTTGTTGATTTTCTGCTTAGATGATCTGTCCATTGTTGTAAGTGGGGTGTTGAAGTCCCCTACTAATATGGTATTGTTATCAATGAGTTTCTTTATTTTTGCAATTAATTGATTTATATATTTGGTTTCTTCCACATTGGGGCATAAACATTTACAATTGTTAGATCTTCTTGGTGGATAGGCCCCTTATTTATGATATAATGCCCTTCTTCATCTCTCGTTACAATCTTTAATTTAAAATCCTGTTTGTCTGATATGAGTATGGCTACACCAGCTTTCTTTTGACAACCATTAGCATGATAGATAGTTCTCTATCCCCTTACTTTCAGCCTACAGGTGTCTTTAGGTCTAAAATGAGTCTCTTGTAAGAAGTATATAAATTGGTCTTGTTTTCTTATCCATTCTGATACCCAATGTCTTTTCATGGAGCATTTAGCCCATTGACATTTAGAATGAATAATGAATGATAGGAGTTTAGCACCATTGTGTTGCCTGTTGAGGTGGTGTTTCTGGTGATGTTCTCTGGTCCTTTCTAGTCTTTGTTGCTTTGTCTTTTTTGTTGTGTTTTTTCTTTTCTCCACTTAAAAGTTCCCCCTTAACATTTCCTGCAGGGCTCGTTTAGTGATCACAAATACCTTTAGTTTTTGTTTGTCTGGGAAACTCTATCTCTCCTTCTGTTTTGAATGACAGTCTTGCTGGATAAAGAGTTCTTGACTGATATTTTTCCAGTTCAGCATGTTAAATATAACCTGCCACTCCTTTCTGGTCCGCAAAGTTTCTGTGAATAGATCTGCTGTAAACTTGATCTGTCTTCCCTTATAGGTTAAGGACTTATTTTCCTTTGCTGTTTTCATAATTCCTTCCTTGTGTATGTATTTTGTGAATTTGACTATGATATGCTTTGTTGATGATTGGGTTTTGTTGAATATAATGAAAGTTCTCTGTGCTTCTTGGATTTTGGTGTTTGTGACCCTCCCTAGATTTGGAAAGTTTTCTAGTATAATTTGCTCACATAAACCTTCTGCCCCTTTTCCTGTCTCTTCATCTGGGACTCCTATGATTCAGATGTTATTCCTTTTTTAATAAGTCACTGAGTTTTCCAAGCCTTGTATCATGATTTTTTGCCTTTGTTTCTTTTTTTTTTTTTTTTTTGCTTCATTTTTCTCCATAATCTTATCTTCTAAATTGCTGATTCGCTGCTCTGCTTTGTCCATCCTTGTCATTGTGGCATCAATTTGAGATTGCATCCAGGTTATAACATTTTTAATTTCATTCGACTAGATTTTATTTCTTTTATGTCTGCAGAAAGGGATTTTATGCTTTTTGAACCCCAGCTAGTATTCTGATTATCGTGATTGTAAATTATAGTTCAGACATCTTGCTTATACTCCTTCCTTTATCATTTTGGAGGAAGAAAAAACTTAATAAAATAAAAATTAAAGTTAAAAAATTAAAAACAAAACAAAAATCAAATAAAGGAAACTATATCCTAGGTGTGTTTTGATCTGCTTGTTGAGAGAAGCTTGATAGAATAGAGAAGAAAGGGAAAGAAAGTAAAAGAAAAATAAAGGTAAGAAAAAATTAAGAAATTAAAAACATTTATATAAATAGAATAAAATGAAATAAAGAAAATGAAATACAATAAATTTTTTTTAAAATAAAGATAAAGTAAAATAAATAATAATAATAAAATTTTCTCCTATATCCAAGAATGAAAAAGAAAATAAAGAATAAAAAAAGAAAGAAAAAACAATTTAAGCAAAAGCAGAAGCAAAGAAAACAAACAACTGAACTAGCAAACAGAATGAAACCTGAATGCAGTTACTTCCAGTTTCCCCTAGAACCAAAACTATGAAGACTTCCATAGTTCCTACACTAAGTAGGTGGAGTGACTTGTTTTGGTCTTCTAGGAGATGTGCTTGGAGGGTGCAGTTGGCAGGGCTTGGTGTAATGACCCCATTCTCCACTAGGTGGTGCTTCTTGGCTTACCGGGGTAGATCAATGTAGAACACATGTGCATCTGCACAAACGCATGCACAGGAGAGGTGGAAATGGCTTCTCCCAAGTCCCTAGTCTCTGGCACAGGAACTTCACAATCTCACCTACCTGTAAACACCCCTCCTTTGCCTCAGGACTCCATCCACTCCTGCCTCTATCCTGTCCGTGTTCAAGCTGTCCACCTGCCAGGCAGCCCCTCCTTCCAGAGTTTTATCTCAGATGGGGTTGTATTTCAAAACCCCACACTTCAGAAACCTTCTGTGGCTTGGACCCATGCTGACTCTCTGGGGGAGGGTTTCACTGAGCAATGGCTCAGTGCTGGCTTGCCCCAGAAAAGGTTCGTGTGCTATCACAGTGACAGAGGTTCAGAGATTAAGGCAAACCATAACACACAGCTGGCACCAGATTTCACTGCATTCTGGCATTTTTGTCCCACTACCAGCAAATGTGACTGCTCTCTGGGGTCTGCTGGGACCTTTGCCTGTGGGGAGGCTGTATGGCCTCTACCAAATGGATTCCAAGCAGGGGAACTCCTTCTCCCTGTGTGGCACTTGGACTCCTCAGCTCCCGCTGCCTGCTCCTGGGGATTTGCCCAATTTCCTCACCAGAGCACCACCAGGCACTGAGTTCTGCAACTCCAGACTCTGTGCTCCACTGTTCACAGAATCCTGGTGATATTGAAACCCTCTCTTTTCTCCCCATCAATGGTTTTGGGAAAAAGATTTCTTGTTTAGTCCCCTGCAAGTGTTTTCACTGTTTTTCTCTCTTTCTATCCAGCTACTTTTGGGGGAGTACTGCACAATTCCAGTGCACCATACTTTCCCTGTTTCCCATTCTCTGTCCTCTTCCCACAAAAACATCTCCCTCCTCCCATGACTTTTCTCTCCCCCAGTTCACCTCTCTGCACTGTGTACCTGTCAAGTTCTATGGTTCAAATTATGCAGATTGTTGTGTTAATCCCCAGATCAAAGTCCTAGGTATGCAAAATGGTTTGCTGCTGATCTGGTGCATTTCAGGGGTGAGACAAGTTCAGGGTCTCCATGCTGCTCTGCCATTTTCAAAAGCTATCATTTAAAGAGAATGTTAAATAGAGTTTGGCATGCCAATGATTTTTTTTAAAGAGCAAAAACACCACTGGTATAAGAAATAAAGCATAATTACAGATACAGACTGTTATTAAATATATAAGAGAAAATGTATGAAGAACTGTGTTGTGGGTTGAAGTATGGTCCCCTTAAAAATCACATGTTGAAGCGTTTAACCCCCAGTACTTCAGAATGTAACGTTATTTGGAGATAAGGTCTTAGGTAATCAAGTTAAAATAAGGTCATTTAGATGAGTCCTAATCCAGGGGCAGTTGTGGGATTCAGCTCTGCATCAGGGTGCTGGCCCTGAAGCCTGCTTAAGATGCTCTCTCTCCCTCTTCCTCTGTGCCTCTCCTTCTCATGCATGTTCTCTCTCTCTCTTTCAAAAGAAAGAAAGAGAAAGAAAGAAAGAAAGAAAGAAAGAAAGAAAGAAAGAAA